>NC_136888.1:31045095-31648461 GCF_949152265.1 Phoxinus phoxinus
TATCAATACCATCAGAATGACAAGTCCTTGTGTCATTGTTCACAAACAAGATAGTCAAAACGCCTAGCCATGTTGTCAATATATCAGTGCACTCTGTCAGTATTTCCTGATGTAAATGTGAAGTGTATTCCATACATTAAATCAATTTCAACAGTACACAATACTATTTGTGGGATATTGATTGCATGATATTGGACAGTTTTCACAATTCACATTTACACTTTTACCATTGGTCGGTCTGTCAACAGATTACAGCCAAGATTCACAGCAAAGAGGGACATTTTCAATTCAGGATACATTTACAAAATAGTCTAATAAAAATATATAGAAAATATTCTTGAAAGATTATGACAACTGGTTCAACCATAACTTATACAATGAACTAATGCCTAGATGTTTTGGTGGTAAGACTGTTTGACCGAGAAACAGTATTATATATTCTGATCAACTTGACAAAAGCAATTGTTAATGAATGGATGAAATCAAGCCTTTCTTTCCTCTGAGTATTCGGTTTCAGTTGATGAATGTATGACTGCAATTGCTGAATGTTGTTTTGTGTTTACTTAAAAAATATAGTTGACCTAAAAATGTAATTTCGTCCTCATTTACTAACCATGATGTCTTTAAAATATCCCTTTAAATTAGAAAATATTACATGTTTGGCTGCACAATAGGAGGTTTTGAGTTTCAGATTCAATAATATTACAATAATATTTATTTTGTCTAAATATACCCTTGTGAAAAATAAGTATACTTTTAAATATATATTATATGAACTATATGACTTTAAAAGAGTATACCTAAGTGCGAAGTGAATGTTTTCGGACACGTTTTTGGATGTTAATTGCAATTAAAGTAAAATGTATTATAGTTTAAATTTAAACACAGTTAGTTGAACTTAAGTAGGACTATATATATATATATTTGTAATAACACATTTGTAATGATGACAGTGCAATTTAGTACATTATAATACATTAACTTTAAATGTAATATTAAATAACAGTAGTTTAGTATGTAAGTGGAGATAGCAAAATAAGTGAACTTCTTTAACACACAGCAAAATATAACTACAACATAATGATTTAAAATTACTTGTAGTTTGACATTATTACAAAGTGCAAAGTGTACATAAGTATGTTAAGAAACAGCCATGAATGTCTACTCTCTTTTAGTGGACATAAGTGGCTTTTTATTTAATTAATATATTATTATCTGCAAGTAAATAAAAAATACTTTTAGGATTTGACGTACACTACAAATGCACATTCAATACAATTAAGCACACTTGTGGATAATTACAGTGTTTGATCATTTTTGTGTGACTGAATGGGTTGGAAAGTTACAATGTTTGTAAATGTATTCATTGTATTCTGTCTTTCAGAAAAAAATGATCATACAGGACAAGCTGGAAAAGGAGAGGAATGATGCTAAAAATGCTGTGGAGGAATATGTTTACGACCTGCGAAACAAACTATGTGGCATCTATGAGAAATATGTCACTGAAAACGTGAGCACATGATCTCTTTGTTATCTGGAGCTGTTGTTCTCAGACAAGACACTAGGGAGCTTATGTTTTATTTTCAGTATGATCTACCTCAACTCTGCAATTCAGAGAATCTCACATCATTTTATAACATTACAAATACGTAGCTACAAAAACCAAGCACATGTAAGACTTATTATGTATGCGTGTTGATGTTATATTTGCAGGAAAGTAACCAGCTCACCATAATGCTTGAGGACACAGAGAACTGGCTGTATGAAGAAGGAGAGGACCAGGAGAAAGAAATCTATCAGGACAAACTGTCTGAACTCAAAGTAGGTGTTTTAGTGTTCAGATCATGCACGTGTACTACAGTTGTGACATTTTGCATTATTTATATCTTCTAGCATGATTTACCTCTTAATTCTTAAAGGAGAACTCCGGCGCAAAATGAACCTTTGGTCTAATTACACATTGTTACCTAGTCAACCGTTATCTGCGATTTGTTTTCATAATTATCGAATGTAAATAGTTTTATCTCTAAAAACAGAAAGAAAATATTTTAAACATACAGTCAGCTTCGCGAATACAGGCAGCAGCCATCTTTGAAAAACAGTCTCTATCAGTCGATCTCCGAAACGCCGATCCAAATGCGCTGAACTGTGTAGAATCTCATATGGTCCAGCGCATTTGTATCGGCGTTCGTAGATCGACTAGTAGAGACTGTTTTTCAAAGATGGCTTCTGCCTGTATTCGCGAAGTTGACTGTATGTATAAAATATCTTCTTATTAAACTGTCTGGACACTTACACAGTTCTCAATGCTTCGGTTTGAAGGTAGGGACCCTCATTATGCTACCGTGTTAGTGTGGGGCTATTTTGAGCCTTGTTAGTGGTATTAACAAGCGATTTTTATTTGTCATTACTCTACACCCCATATACTAGCGTTATACTAGCGTTATAGGCTAAACTGTTTTTAGAGATAAAATTATTTACATTCGATAATCATGAAAACAAATCTCAGATAACGGTTGACTAGGTAACAATGTGTAATTAGACCAAAGGTTCATTTTGCGCCGGAGTTCTCCTTTAAGTGTACGTCTTTTTCACAAGGGTCAGTTCTTTCAAAGACAAACCTGAAGTGAAAATGTTGGTTACTGTTTTGCAGAGGTTTGGTGAGCCCATTGAAGAGCGGTACAGAGAGCATGAGGGCCGACCCAGAGCGTTTGATGAGCTAGGCAAGAAAATTCAGCTTTTTATGAAGGCGGTGGACGTGTATAGACAGAAGGTAAGCTGTAATTCCATCATTTTTTTTGATATTGTGAGTTCTGTTGATAGAAAATTATTTAGAAAAGCTTTTGTTTTTGTAACTATGAAGCAGAGTTCTTGCGTTTTAACAGCATTAGAGTGATGTAAAAAACTTTTTTTTTTTTACAGACATTAATGGATTTTATTTGGGGTAACTCCTTTGCGCAGATCTACTGGCCTAATTACTCCCGTAGCTTAAATTTTTTCATCATCTACAAGCTATATAATGTACCTTGTCATGTCTCCCACTATTCTATAGGGCAGTGGTTCCCAAACCCTGGGGGTACGTGAGGTGACAGAGGGGGGAGGCGAACAAAATGCTGAGTTTTGCCGTTCATTTAATTGTATCCCAGCTTTAAAGGGTTAGTTCACCCCAAAAATTATCCCATAATTTTCTCACCCTCAAGCCATCCTAGGTGTATATGAGTTTCTTCTTTCAGCCAAACACAATCGGAGTAATATTAAAAAATATCCTGGCTCTTCCCATTGGTACCATTCGCCGGATCTCAACTCGCGTACAGTCCTTACCGGAAGCCAGGGATTATAGTTTATAAAGTTATAAATATGGATTTTTTTCTCTCACAAAAACGCATCGCTTCACTTTAGAAAGCCTTTATTACTCCCCTGGAGCCGTATAGATTACTTTTATGATGGATGGATGCACTTTTTTGGGCTTCATAATCTAAGGTACCATTCACTCCCATTATAAAGCTTGGAAGAGCCAGGATATTTTTAAATATAACTCTGAGTTTGGCTGAAAGAAGAAAGTCATATACACCTAGGATGGCTTAAATGTGAGTAATTTATGGGATAATTTTAATTTTTGGGTGAACTTTGAACCTTTAAAACTTAAATGCCGCTTCTAGTGTAAAACAGGGAAATGGTAGTGCTGTAAAAGGCCTCATATTTTGCGGTCAAAACTGATTGCATCCACACAAGCAGCGTGCACATGACAGGCTACTTGCAGAGTCTGCTGCCATCGTGCTACATTACTGCTGTTCGTGACCTTTATAAAAGTGGGGTTTAGCACTTACTAGCATGAAGAACAAATATAGACACAAACAGTGCATAGAGATCGATTTAAGACAAACTCTCTTTGATACAAAAACATGCCCTGTGTGAGTTCTTGTTGTTAATGGGGATATTAGCTAAATTATATGAGCAAGAATGCAATTTTCCCGAATATCCACACTATTGCAAATGTGACAATGGCTTTGAACAACAGTTCAACAAACAAAAATACATTTCAAACACAGTATTGTCAGTAATGTTCGCTCTATTTTGCAACAAAATAATAGTCCCAACCTAAGCTACAGAGTCTCCAAGCAACACACAGCGGTGTTTCATTAGTGAACGAATCTGCGGCTTTAAACGAATCGGGAGAGTCGATGATTCAATGATCCATTCATAAATACAGCCACTTGCTTCATTACCGAATGAATGAATGACTCGACGACTCACTCATTAAGAAAAACTTGCCGCCACCTACTTGTGAATTTAAGTTAATATTTAATAGTATCACTTTGTTTTTACCATCATTTCATATTTCTCTATTGAACTTTTTTTGTTTGTTTAAAATATCTCATAACATTATTTGTGCTTTTGTATTTGCATTCAAGCCAGTTGCATTAAACAGTGTTTAATACATCTAGAAGCAGCTTGTGCCACTATGTTGATACTGGTTTAATTTGACTGAAATTATTGATTTAGTTTACTTTATCACTTTAATTATTATAGTAATCATGGAATTTTTGGAATTTGACATAAAACATGACATACATTTAATAGGGTTAGAAAAACTTTGTCTTTAAAGGTTAAAAAAAGCATCTGAAAATCAATTTAAGGGGCCAAATATTGTCTCTTAATGGAAAAGGTGTGACTGCGGTCTAAGTGGAAGAGTATAAAGTATTCACTTTATAATTTTTCTTTGTTAATCTTACAGAAGATGTCTCAAGTGACCGTCTTTAATATCAGATGTTTTGGTCATGTATATCATTACATAGTGATATATTAGTCAGACTAATTGTGCTTATGACTGCATCTTAATCTTTCGCATTGTTCAGATTGGATTAATTATTCTCAAAATCATTTCACATTAATTTCTTTTACATTTACATAAATGCTGTGGACATGTCTGCTATTTGACCAACAGGACGAGCGCTACCAGCACTTGAGCGCTGAGGAGATGGGTGTTGTTGAGAAGAGTGTGAATGAAGCTTTAGGCTGGATAAATGCGAAGATGAACGCCCAGAGCAAACTCCCCATTGCTCAAGACCCAGCAGTCAAAGTAGCAGAGATCATTCAGAAGATTCAGGTTTGTTTGTGCACTTTTCCAGTAAAAATACAGCCAAGCTGCAAGTCACAATGAAATTTTTCACTGTCATTACAATGATCACACCAGTGAGTAAATCTCATGAAATCATGGCCAAGTGACATTTTAAAGAAGAAATGAATAAAGAAAATGAACCCTGTTTGAAAGCTATTTAATTGTGATATTATTTGATGATACAATTGCATGCAAAAAATTATTTACTGCAATGACGTTTAATAATGCATTTTTTCGAATTGCTTTTATTCTACATTGATACATATTCTAATTATTTTTTTACTTTAAATTTGCATGAAGGCAGTAAATCAAATACTAGAATAATGTATAAATACTTGAAAATTCTATTAATTTAAATATTTACTGTATATATTTTGCATTTAAGTAACGAGAAGTAACGAGTAACTTAAAGTAACGAGAATGAGATTTAGCACGTAGTAATGAAAATGTTATTTCTTTTAATTTGCATAAATGAATAACATCAAAACAAATACTAACATGATATATAGATACTTCAACAATTAAATAAATGTTTTTAGTATCCTTAAAATATACAAAAGGTATCAATGTAGTAATATAGGACTTTTATTTTAAAAGACTGCCTAGTTCTGTGTCTTACTATAATTAAATAATATTTTTTTTTTTTGCTTTAGAATAATGAGAATTAGATTATTTACATTTACGCTTATGAAAATTTGTGGGGGAATAAGGCCCAATGCAAAAATGTGGTTCAAATTTTGGTTCTAAAATAAATAATAAAATAATCCTCTGTTCTGCAAAGTATAATTTACTTATTGGGAGACAAAATATTGCCTCAACTTATTATTGGCAGGTTGTGTCCACTTATATTCTGGTTCTGACTATTGCACAATTCAATTAATTGAATCCATCTGCTCTGTGTTGAATTGCAGGAGCTAGAGGACGTTTGCAATCCTGTCGTCAACCGACCCAAACCCAAGGCCGAGGAGCCCGCAGAGGAGGGAGACAGAAACAACGGGGCCCATAACGGCCCCGCGGCGCAACAAGGTGCTGACAGCAAAGGCAATCAGCAGACGAAGCCTCCGTCTGGAGAGATGGAGGTGGACTGAGCTCTTCCACACTCAACCATCTGATTCTGCTGCCATTCTCACTTAAGCTACTATTAAACCTTCTCAACTTACACTGAACCAATAGCTGGAACCATTCTCTTTGTGTCCACCACTCAGTTGGCTGTATTTGTGCATCTGTTTGTTGAAGTCTGCCCCTCTGTTGGTTTTTCTCTTGTACCTATTAAGGGATCGGGTCAGGCTGTCCTTTGAATGTTGCAGCTGTATTCAAAACTCAATCCGGGATCGGGCATCCATGATAGGAGCATATAGAATAGATGTAGTTCAATAGCTGAAACGATGCTGCCGCTCTCAACAAAAAGCTATCCCTAAAACAATGTGATACTTGCATTCTGGGAGAGCCAAAGGCATTTTTTGAGGTGAATCATATCACACGGTAACTTGTTATGGGAACATGAATCAAAATACTGTTCAATCAATCGTTAAGATTGAGGTAAAACAAGCAAATATGTATGCAATACATATAAATATATGGTTTATATTTGTATTTAAAATATACATTTCCAAAGGATGTGTTGTTTAGAGCCTGTAAATATTATTTTAGTAATTTGAATTTATGGGTGCTTAGATAGAGGTACACTCCTATTGTTGACATTGCAATGCTTTCAGCTCGTAGTGTCATATGGAAGTAGAATGTACTGAGCCGGTCATTACCTTTTTTTCCCAGTTTTCATGCAGTCCCATATCAAGTCTTGAGGTTTGATGATCACAAATAATAAAACATGCCTTTATGACTGAATGCGTTTGTTGCCATCTACATTATTATGCCAGTTTATATGAGAAATTTTAAATGTAATTCTGTAGTCATAAAATCTGGACGAGAACAGGAGGGTTTGTAAGTGTATTTTTTTGAAGAAATTTAATTTTTAATTTAAATGTAAGTAAGTATCAAAGGATATACAAATAGTTTTCTTCATTTACAAACTTCCAGTCTTTTTTAAACTGAAGATTTTTTTTTTCGAAAAGGGATGTTTGCTCAATTTGTATTACTCATTGGAGTAATTCATTAGTCACAAAATATGTACAATATCTTAACATAAACTGGGGTTAGTGAGTTGTTGAAAAGATAATAATTAAATCATAAAAAAATAATAATACATCATTTCAAAATAAAAATATACACAAAACACAGTGAAAAAGATTGAAATATACCGGTATTTGTTTACCTGCATGCCATGTGACCATTATGCGTTGTTAAGCTATTGAAATGTTTTAACGTAAAATCTTATAGTAAATATTTTAGGTCAAATGGGGTCAAAAAAAGGTTTGAGAATCCTTGACTGAACACAGTTGTGAACTATCCAAAAAGAGCCAATGCTATATTTATGTTATTAATTATAGAAAAGCCAGTGTTGCGATCACAAACAAGACCATACTACCATTAAATGGAATTATTTTATGAAATCCTTAAATGTATCCACATCCAGGGACTAAAAACTTCATATCGTCAACGTAGTTTAAGTCCTTAAATTAGGACTTTTATTTTGACAGTCTATATGGTCGTTCTGTGTTGTGCTTGTAAGCTGATCACCTATTGGTCAATTTGCACAGCGACGTCGACACGTCATTACGCGCTCTAACGGGCGGACTTTTCAAAATGGAGGAAAGGCAAACATTTTGGAGGGGAATACAAATATATCGATTAAATGCATTTTTATACGTCATGCTCAAATCAAAACACATCACATTCACGGGAAAATAATTCAATCACCGAATCGTCGGATTGAAGAGATTATGAAGTGAAAATGAGCGTCTCAATCGGAGAAAAAATTGAGGTAAGTAGCGCGGTCGCGAGAGCCATTCATCCCGACAGACTACTGTAGTTTGTTTGGAGGTTGTGTGTACATTTTAAGCTCCCAAAACCAGCTAATACTATCCCTTTGTTTTTTTTTTGTTTTTTTTACTTTGGTTTGTTTCGCTTTTGTTCTTTCTAGTTTGGCGAAACGCAATGTGAAATAAACAGTGACAAAACTTCAGTCAATAACATTTGATTTCCAGATTTTTTCGGAAACGGTTATTACTACCGTCTAGATCGCGCCTTCTGTTCATCCATCTGCGGTTCATTTTTAGTGCAACAAAGGTGTTTTGGGAATTATGAGCATGGAGACTGTTGCTAGGCGACGTGCGGTAGCGTCAGTGTCAGGTAGAGTCGCGGGAGGAGAGCGCGAGAGTGATGAACAGATGTCACTGTCAGATGCAGGTAACTAGTGACGCGTCAACAAAGATCACACACACAGTGGGCGCAACGGGCTGCTTTTGTGTGTGTTTTTTTTAGCTTGATCCGTGGTCGAAACACTTTATGAAACATGTTGGAAGTGATTCATTCATTCCTGGTTAATTTAACTACTAAAGGAAAAGATCCACATGAGGACAGAATTTTGGCATCATCTGTGGATCTTAGAATCGAGGTAGGATATTTTTATGGAAGCTTCAGAATTGGGAGATATAAACTCACAATTCTGAGAAGAAGTCTTACTAGATGTTTACCTGCAATAAAGTCTGAATTGTGAGATACATCTTTTTATTTTGCTATTCCGTAGTGAAAAAAAAAAAGAAAAATTGTGAGATGTAGGCTACAAAAAATTCAGAAAGAGTTGTGAGATGTACACAAGAAATTAAGTAGCCTATTGTTTTTTTTTAATTTTGCAATTGTGTGGTGGGAAAAACAGAATTGTGAGAGGTAAAACTCGAAATTCTTAGGAAATAAGAGATGTAAACCTTACAATTCTGAGGAAAAAAGTCAGAATTATGAGATGTAAACACACAATTTGTCTCACGGTTGTGAAGAAAAAGCCTGAATTGTGAGATGAAAAATTTCCTATTTTATTTATTTTGCTATTCTGTGGTGGGAAAAAACTGAATTGTGAGATGTAAATTAAAAATTCTTCAAAAATGAGAGATTGTAAACTCAGATTTCTGAGAAAAAATAAGTCTTCTTATTCTGAATTGTGAGATACAAATTATATATTTTTATTTTGATATTCCGTGGTGGAAAAAAAACTGAATTGTGAGATGTAAATTCAAAATTCTTGGAAAAAGAGATTATAAACTCAGAATTCTGAGAAAAAATCAGTCTGAATTGTGAGATACCAATTATATATATTTTATTTTGATATTCCGTGGTGGAAAAAAAACTGAATTGTGTGATGGGCACTCAATATTCCTGAAAAAGTCAGAAATGCGAGATGTAAACTTGCAATTACAAGTTTATACCTTGCGATTGTGAGAGAGAAAAAGTCCAAACTGAGAGATATTTTTTGCAATTTTGATTAAAAAAAAAGTCAAAATTGTCTGATAAAAAGCAACAATTGCCTCGGCTCTTACTATAATTTTTTTATTCTGTGGTGGAAACAGGCTTTCATAGGGATGTCACTCGGACTTTAGGGAAAGTCTCAAAGGGACGAGATCGATCTCATGGGACAGGCTCTTGAAATGATCTCATTCTATATTTGTGTTATTCTCCCGTCTAATTCAAACAATTCCTTGTTTTATGCTTCAGGACTTCAAGGTTCTCACCTTGTTGGGTAAAGGCTCTTTTGCGTGTGTCTACAGAGCAAAATCTGTAAACACAGGCTTGGAAGTGGCAATCAAAATGGTAAGAACATGCTTTTCTGTTTAATTGCTCATAGTGGCAGCCAGGGGAGTGGTTGTGCAGCATCTGTTCAAAACCGTTCACGGTCGGTCTCCCATGTGTACTTGCAGATTGACAAGAAAGCCATGCACAAAGCTGGCATGGTGCAGAGAGTCATTAATGAGGTGGAGATTCAGTGTCGGTTAAAGCATCCGTCAGTTCTTGAGGTGAGTCCCAAACCCTCATCACAGACCTGACTGCTGCAGATCAACTGGTGCTCATGTTAGATTAGAATGAATATTTTACTTTTAAATGGAGAAAAAGATTTGTATACTTTGTATACTGGTTATTAAAATCTTAAAATGCCACAGAAGAATAGTGGAAATATTTATGGGGGAAATAAAAGTTTTGTTTTGCTTAGGGTGTTTCATTGGCCACAACAGTGAAGTGTTTGAATGGTATTTAAATTTCAGGATTGCTGAAGTTTTAAGAGCTGAATGTTCTTCAAGGTTCACTTCCCACTCGTTTAAACCGTACATTTATATTAATATTCCAGTCATATGTGTTTTACTGAAAAAGGATAAAGATTTTTTTTATTACTATTTTTAGCCAATAAAATATTTTAGAGCTTGGCATTACTAGAACAATTTATATTCATAATAAAAAAGACCATATGATTTTATTAATTTACTTTATTTTCCAGGTCTAGAAATCACACTTTCAAAATTAAGCTACCTCATGTAGGTTTTACAAGACATTTGGGATCAAAAAAGGGGTTGAATAAAAGTAAATAATAATAATAAATAATAAATGCCCTGATTTGTAGTTGTTTTAGTCTTATTAATGCATTGAGAAGTAGGTTAGAGAGAGATTTGTTTTTGTCAGGGTCTTATTGAAGACATTTGCACACTGATAATAACATTTTCTCTCCTGTTTAATAAAAATAATTGTGAAGGTCATGAACAAGTCATAGAAATTATTTGGACAAAAAGTGTGGAAGCCCGGACTGCATTAGTAGACATGAGAAGACAAACTGATTACCAGTAGTTGATAATGGAAGATTATAGAGTAATAATACAGATATTTGCATTAATGTTTGTTTCTAGCAGCAATGTGATGTATAGATATATACTCAGCGAGTGCATGAATGATGGAGCTTTTGTGTAAAATGACATAATTGTGCATTTGCAATGTTACTTGAAGGAAACTGTTATCCTGAATGGCATGTATTCAAAAAGTAAGTATTGATCAGTCCTTTTATTTCCCTCTCCCAAGCTGTACAATTACTTTGAGGACAGTAATTATGTGTACCTGGTTCTGGAGATGTGTCACAATGGGGAGATGAGCCGCTACCTGAAGGAGAGGAAACAACCTTTTACAGAGGAGGAGGGTTAGTTCTTCACATTTATGCACTACAGGGTTTAATGTTAAAAAAACGTTACTTTATGTAATTCTGTTTTAAAATCAACACCGTTTTCAGCCTTTGGTTTTTGTTTGTTATCAACAGCGAGGCACTTCATGCATCAGATCGTAAAGGGAATGCTGTACCTCCACACTCATGGGATCATGCACAGGGATCTGACCTTATCTAATCTCCTGCTCACCACCAGCATGAACATTAAAATCGGAGACTTTGGTTTGGCAACGCAACTCAAACTTCCCAGCGAGAAGCACTTCACCATGTGTGGCACACCGAACTACATTTCTCCTGAGGTGGCTACACGCAGCGCTCACGGCCTGGAGTCCGACGTGTGGTCGCTGGGCTGCATGTTCTACGCCTTTCTCACGGGCAGACCTCCCTTTGACACGGACACTGTGAAACACACCCTCAATAAGGTGGTTCTGGGAGAATATCAGATGCCCTCTCACATATCAGCAGAAGCGCAGGACCTGATTCAGCAGCTGTTGCAGAAGAACCCCGCAATCAGGCCCAGTCTCTCCGCGGTGCTGGACCACCCTTTTATGACTCAAACCGGGCCCACCGTAAGCAAAGACTCTGGGAGCAGTGACGGAGGGTCCATAGACAGTGGTATAGCCACCATTTCCACAGCCTCCAACGCCACTAATAGCAGCAGCAATAGTAGCCGGCTACAGAGGAGAACAAGGAAGATGATTGGACAGCCCTTACCCAATCGCATGGCGCCGATCCCCAGCCACTCCCATCACTCCACCAGCTCCAGTTTTAAGAGTGGGCAAGATTGGCAGCCACATTTTCAAGATGATTTGTCCAGGATGGGTATTGAGAGAGTTCCCCTGGGTGCTGACAGCAGAAGGCCTCACTCTCGCTACTTGAGACGGGCTCATTCATCAGATCGATCCGGTGCTGGGTTTAGCCACACTCCACAGGAGGCGGAGCTAGAGAGATGCCACTCAGAAGAGATGCTTCCAGGGTCCGGACGGTCATTTCCACCAACCTCCAGTTACAGAAACGTTCACCATGGCTACTCTGAGCATGGGCGCCTTCCCTCTCCACCCGTAAAACAGCCTGCAAAGTAAGAGACGTGCAAATCATGTTTGCATTTCAGCATTATTACACTATCTATTTTATAATTACTGTTTTTATGTTCCCCTATTTCCTCAGTCCGGGATCATCTTTTTCTACATCCACCCATTCAATGAGACCACAGATGCCTGATTCTCAAACACAGGCCTGGTTCAGCAATGATGGTATCATTCCCAGCTGAATTTTTTGTTATATTTTTAGAATAAATATTTCAGCAAAAAGTTATAATTCTGTCATCGTTTACCCTGCACGTGACATATGAAGAAAAAAAAAGATATTGAAATATTCTGTAGAATGTCCAAGCTTCTCATTTAGCACAATGAGATTGTATGGTGATTCACACTGCCAACATTTTCAGAAAGGATAAAAACCCCTATAAACCCCTAAAGTAGTCTATGCAACTCGTGCACTATCTTCCAAGTTTTCTAAAGCCATATAATAGATTTGAATGAGAAACGATAGAGTGCTGCATTCACTCAAAGCTATAATTTAGCTTCAGAAGACTTGAATACAAATACAAGACTTGAATTATCACTTTAATATGACTTATTTTTAAAGCTTTGCATATTGAACCATTTTAAACCTTAAAACATTTTCACTTTTAGGACTGTTCAAGAGACCAGCAGACCTAAGCAGTCACAGCAGCGGTGGGAGTTTTCACTCTGGACGAGGGCCCATCGGGACACAAACCTCCTGCAGCGACAAACCCAGCGGCCTTCATTCTCAGCAGCAACCCAACGTTTTCTCCCGCAACAATCCAGGGCCCTGCAGGGAAGATGGGTTTGGATCAGGACACATGCCAGAACCTCAGGGCTACTCAGATCTGCAGTTTCTGGGTCCACCCCTTTCCAAAGGCAAAGCAAACACAGAGAAGAAAGAGAAGTTGTGTCCTACGAAGAGCTTCCCTCCGCTCTGTGCTGCCAGACTCAAGCCCATCAGACAAAAGACCAAAAATGCTGTGGTGAGTGAAGCCTTTTGTCTCATATAATGGGTACAACTCAAATTTATCAGTATAGTGCTTTTCACAATACACAGTTTCAAAGCAGCTTTTGTTTGTGTATATGTACATATGTGTGTGTGTCCAGTTTACTTTGAGGTGGAGCACTGGAGAGAACTTATAAGTTAGAATTGGTCATTTAAACAACATATTGTGACAACGATGTGTATGTCTTTAGGTTAGTATCCTGGAGTCTGGAGAGGTGTGTATGGAGCTGCTGAAAGGACAAGGATCTCAGGAGAGAGTCAAAGAAGTACTTAGGATATCCTGTGACGGATCCATGGTGAGGGACTAGAAAATCAATAATTCATGTAATATAGTGTAATTAATTAATGTGTGGAAGTTACAGGATGTATCAAACATTTTCAAAAAGGAGATTAACATTAGAGATGGACTGATCTTGTTTTAAACATTTAAAATGAACTGCAGCAATTCAGAACTTCTAGCAAATTACATGTTATTTTGTTTAGTTGTCTGATCAGAATGGTCGGAGAATCATGATTTCTGTTCCAAAAAACATGATTCTCAATTTATCCAGAATCGTGCAGCTCTAATGCATGTTTTTTTATTAAATGATTATTTGGTGTCAATAGTGTGTTTAGTTTACCTCTATTGGTTGGGAAGCAATGGCCCCTTTTTACAGACTGATGCATTTCCACAGTTATCAACATTGCAAGAAAACATTTAGTAAAGTTTTTCATAAAAATTTTTTTTTTATACACATTGAGAACACTTTATATTGTGTTATATTACCTTGTCAGTAAATGACAAAAACGAATGCTGCTGCGAGGGTGTTTCTAATACAAAGGCTGCAAATTGAAAATTTGTATGTCTTTCTCTCTTCTGAACAACGTAATCAATCGCTTAATATTTTTTCCCTCTTTTGGAAAGTCATGCAAACTCAATCCCATATTTTTTCTTTTGCGATTGGAGCAAATAGAAAGACAAAAATTATACTTGCTGTTATCTCCCGTTTACCCAACTATAACAACTTCTGCTTCTGAGAACCCCGGAAATGTGAAAAGGGTCCATTATTAACATCTGTCAATCTCTAATCCCATGCTCTTGTATTTTTTACTGTGTTTTTAGGTTACAGTGTACCAGCCCAATGAAGGTAAAGGTTTCCCTGTGCTGGACCACCCGCCCTCACCACCTGAAGACATTCTCATCTGCAGCTATGAGGATTTACCAGGTACAATGACTTATTCAAGACTTGACGAGACAGCTTTTGAAAGCAATATGTGTTTGTAATATTCATAGTTATTTGACTCTGTTACCCTGCAGAAAAATACTGGAAGAAATATCAGTATGCCACAAAGTTTGTGCTGTTGGTGAAATCGAAGACCCCCAAAGTCACATTGTACACAAAGTTTGCCAAGTGCATGTTGATGGAGAACACTCCTAATGCAGACCTGGAGGTGTGCTTCTACGATGGTGAGCGGCACAGATCATCTACGCAGAATGAACTGTGTAGTGCAGTGTATCCGGTTTAGGTTTAAGCAATCTTTTTTTTTCGTCCATTAGGTGCAAAAACCCATAAGACAAGTGAACAGGTGCGTTTGGTGGAGAAGAGCGGGAAAACGTATACGATGAAGGGTGATGTTGGGCTGAGCGGACTGAGTCCTGAGTGCAGAGTCTACATGGAGCTCTCTGAGGAGGTAATGCATTACTTCTGCGGTTGCATGTTTCAGTGTGAAATTCTGCATTTTGATTGGTGCACGTTTAAAGCTTTCATATTTATTTTAGGACTCTCAGACATCTGGTTGTGCTGCTTGCTACAGTTATTTGCTGACCAAGGTTGTTTGTGTTTTTTTTTTAGGGGCATCGAATGTGTCTGTCTTTGGAAGTGGCGATTATTGCTGAGGAGCAGCGGAGCGCTAAAAACACTCAATTCTTTCCCATCACTATCGGCAGGTGAGGCTTGAGTTTATACCGTCAACCTTCACCAGCTAACTAAAACTTTCGGAACCTGGTGCATTTATATATATATGAATATATATGAATATGGCAATCGCGCTCGGATCCGCACCAAAACAATCGATTCAAGAGCACCTGAACGAGGTGGTCTCGGCCTGATTGAAAATGAATTTGGGTGGTTCGGTTGAGGTGAGAAAGCAATCCGACCCAACAGACCAATGAACCAAGCGGTCTCATAATTCATAACAGGAAATGTGTTCTTTAAAAAGCAGTAGTGTCTGATTCTGTGAGTGAGCATATTAGTTATCACAGTTAAAAAGCACCTCTTCATCTTAAAATGTTGTGTTGCTTTTGTCTGTGCATTGCAAGAATGCTGTCCCAACAAAGCCTTTATATATATATATATACAGTACACACACATACATTTTAAAGTACCCCTATTATGCTATTTTCAAGGTTCCTTATTCATTCATTCATTCATTCATTCATTCATTCATTCATTCATTCATTCAATTAAACGACTCATCCAAAGATTCAGTCTCTCTAATTCCCTCCTTTCCTCGAGCCCACTCTGGTCTGATGGCCACACAAACCACACTCTGATTGGCCACAATAAGCTCACAGAGTAAACTTTTCAATCCATCTTCATGGATGACACAGAGGAAACTCTGACCAATAGGAGGACAGCTTTACTCACATGTGACTTGCATTGATTGGTGCGAACTGGACCAAGATGAAAATGCAGTGAAGTCCCTGTTTTGGAACAAAGCAAACAATATAAACGTCTGAAAACACCCTCATACATGAGGTGTCTCACACTGGTTGTCTTATGCTCCACCAGGAGACCCACCAATCCAGTTTTCCCAGCCCCTCAGCCTCAGTGTTCCTCTGGCTCCGGCCCAGCAGCTCCTGCAGAGGTGGCTCAGGTGTGTGTGAGTCCGCCCCAGCCACCACACATCACACCGTCAGTAAGTCATGCATATCATCTCCAAGCACATCTATTTATTTCAGAGTACTGAAGTGAAATTTCCATTAACAGTAACTCATTTGTCTTCTTCATGCCTAGATGATTTCCTACACGGGATCAGACTTCACCACAGCAAGTGTGGCTAAAGGCAGCTCACCTCAATCAGGCAAAGATGAACGCACCATTAACACAGGGAAGGTGCTCAAGTCCATTTTTGTGCCGAACATTGGCTGGGCCTCTCAGGTAAAGTGTTTGACTGGATAATTTAGCGATATAAAGATTAATTTAATTATTGTTAAATTAATATATACATATGCATACACAGTTCTTTGCTTTCAAAAAGTATACATTTTCATATTGTCTGCAACCTTTTGAGTGGTACTGTATTTATATTTATTTATTTGTTTATTATTATCATTTGTATCATTATTAATATAATTTATTTATTTACTTTTATATATTTATTATCCTTGTCATTATAGTGTAATTTATTATCATTGATATACTATTAGAGTTTTTGTTAATATTTTGAATTAGATTTATTTTTTATATTTTCTGTTTTCATTTTAATATTAAAGTTTGTCTATATTATGTCTATGTAGTTTTAATTAATTAATTCCATTTTAGTACTTAGAAACAGTTTAAGTTTTTTAATATTTTATTTGATTTCAGTTAATGTTTATTTAAGTAATGAAATTTTTTTTTTTTAATGGTTTGAGTTTATCGATAATAACCCTGTATTATACATATTATACCACTATGCATATAAATACAATATAAACTACATATTTAGAAATTATATATCTACAAACTTAAAATATTAATAAGTTTGCTTATATATTTACAGTATTGGCATTGAACTCAGTTTATTTATACATTTATTTTTGTTTTTTTTTAGCTTACAAGTGGTGAGGTATGGGTTCAGTTTAATGACGGATCCCAGCTGATGGTCCAAGTTGGCGTCTCTTGCATCACTTTTACTTCCCCTGATGGACGAATCACCAGGTAAAGCTTGTCATGGCAAAAGAAAAAGATTTAAGAACAATGACTGTATTTGCAATGTATATAACAGTTTCATAATTGCATAATAAGGCCAGGGACATTTCTTAAAACCATGAAATTAGTCTGTTTTTGTTTGCATGCTGGAAGCGCTCCTGTTCTGAATTGTCACACTATCTGTGTCCTCTCAGGTATAAAGAGAATGAGAAGTTACCAGAGCTGGTCAAAGAGAAACTCCACTGTCTGTCCACCATCCTGGGTCTCCTCGCCAGCCCCGCCGGCAGACGCTGAGGAACCGGTGTTCATATGACCTGTGCATTGCTGTCAGAAGCACTTCTGTTTTTTTATGCTCAAATTCTCATGAATATGCTTTGTGTTTGTAAATATATATTTTTAAAACTTTGTACATATAGTCCCAAAGATTATGGAAGTTATATATTTTTTATGTTGTACATAATGGGTTTTTCTGTGTTTGTCTTGTGGCGCCTTTATTTTTGTCTACCAGTTCAACTCAGTGCTTCAATGAAATGTTAGCTGTACAAACATACAAGCATTAAACATCTGCTGCCTGGTGTATCATTGCTCTTTTCTCTCTTCTGTTTATTTAAAGCACGTGTGAGCAGGATTTACTGAACTATTCAATGGGTTACTGATAATGACAAAATGCTAATTAAAGTATAAATGGATGAATCCCACAGAAACTCAATTCAGTCATATTTAAAAAATAAAATAAAAATCATACAGAATCAGTTGCTCGTTGCAATGCAAAGAAAGCTAAAAAATATATTATATTTTTAAATTACACGTATAAAAATGATACATCATGATAGTACATTTATTCTTTTTTGTACATATTTTTTTTAATGATTGCATTATTTATACAAACATACATGTCTTATATACACACCATTTACCTTTAAATGTTTGGTGTCAGAAAGATTTTTTTAGTCGGCCATAAATCATCTATTTTAGGAGCTTAAAATCAAACATTACCAAGAAATATAGAAATATTCTGTATACAAGAGATACAGGAACACCTGTTGTTTATAAAGCCTGATTTACAGCGGTCATATTTTATGTAAGATATGTTAAAAACAAGTATTTTCCATCGCGCGAAAGCATTAAAAAAAACTTTACGTCGAGTAGTTTGAATTTATTACCTTGTTTTTAGTTTATGAAGTTCTCAACAAAAGAGATTGTGTTGCACTGGCGCCCCCTCGCGGCCACATTGGATTCAGGCGCTGAGCCTCAGCCTATACAAACCTCCTGTCATGCTTTGGGAGCAACACACACACACACACGCTCGCTAGCTGCTGCTGGACTGAACTGAGCCCAGCCCCACCTCAGGAGGAGGCAGTGCTCGCTCTCTAGGTGTCTGGACTGAGAGCAGAACGCGTTTGCTTCATCTGATCATCTCCCGAGCGCCTTTAATTCTCAGTCTCAGCGACAGACAGACATCAACACGAGTCATGGAGACCAGACTGCCCTCCAGCTAGCTAACTGCTATCTAACCGGAGTCCGAAAACATGCGCTAGACAGGTATGTACTTTGCTGCATCTGCTCTTTCAGTGTGTCCGCCGGGGAGAAAACAAGAGTTGAAGCTTTCTCACACCCATCAGTGAGACTTGAGATGAGCTGAATGTGAAAGTACGTACTGTGCTAGCTTGTTTGCGCGGCTGCTGAATGGGATGTTTATGGCCGATTCCACGAGTCCAACGGGATCCTACATGCCGTTTATATGTTTTCAAAAATGAACAGAATATGTTTAATGGGTGGAATCAACTGTATTTATATTCTGATACAGTGAAAGTAAGTCTTAAGCCAGAAGGGACACATTGGCTGTGTTTCAAATTCTAGTGAGCCCCCTTCCTGGACAGCATATGTGGGCATCTCGGTGCTTTCTAACGAGCGGAAACTTTCGGTTCTTCTGCGAAGCATCAAATGTTTGATTCACGGTTCACCTGGTGTGTGATTCATCAAATGTTCGAATCTTTCGCCCAGACTCGCATGTTACGGATCGATTATTCGAATAAGCGTTTAAAACTTGCATTCTTTTTATTTTATTTTTTATTTATTTATAGAAATAGAAGCTCTGAACTGAATGTTCGGATAGAATTTTCAAACTGGCATGCCGCGTATGATTAATTCTTTGTTAAAGGGATAGTTCACTTTGAAATAAAATTTTGGCCTGAAGTGCATCCAAGATGTAGTTGTCTTTGTCTCCGCAGTAGTTTCAATTTTGATATTTTTAGGTCAAACCGTTCTTGTCTGTCAATCATATAATGCAGGTATAAAGGTACTGTCTCCAAAAGCATGCAGAGAAAAGTCCAAATTAAAAAATTCCCCATTGTAAGTGCACATTGATGGCCTAAAGGTGCGTGCACACTACAAGCGACTTTGTCGCTGCAGGTCGCCAGTGGCTAGCGGTGAGGTCGCTAGTGGGCGTTCCCGCTACTGGTTGCCCAGTAATGTTTGTGAGTGACATTCACGGATGTTTCTCCTTGTTGTAGGCAACAAATCCGTTTTCTTGCCACTACAAACAAACATTTTGGAAGGAAAATTAGAAATATAAATGGAATCAGTAAATAACATGCATAATATTAAAGATGAACGAGAAACTGTGAGTGGTTTTTGCCATCGCGGCTATTTAATTGCAACAAACGGGCAAATACCGGTCTATATGGGTCCACGAAACCAATCCGGCTCTGAGTCAGTACTGTGAACACCACTGTATGCACACCGAAATATATCACAACTTATAGCACAGTTTCTGACGGCTAAAATTAGCTTCTCGTTCAACTTGCCTCTGTCAGAGAGTGACGGATGATCACGCGCGCTCCACTGACTTCACTCCTATTGGTTGTCGCTCCCGAAAGTCGCTCTTCATTTGCATAAAGTTAAACACATCTCAACTTTGTCGCGTCGCCAGATACGCCCCATCAGGTCGCCAACGGCCACGATCGCGCGTGTCGCCGGAAAACGCCCGCTCCCCATTGAAATGAATGGTAACGTGTCGCTTGTAGTGTGCACGCACCTTAAGCTCGCGCGAACTCATCCGGGAGTGTTGAGTTTTCACTTATTCCCAATTTGTAAGCCTTCTATCTTGACACACTACTCGCTTCATTGTTCAGGTCAATCAAAGGCACTTCTGCTGAGTTTAAAAATGCAACGTCCAATCGAAGGCGGTTAGATTAGTTTCCGGGGAAGAAATCCGGTGTAAACAGATCACTTGGATGTCGTTGTGTAAAAGAGATAAAAACGATATAAAAACTGTTTGTTTTATCACACAAACCGCTTGTTTCGTGTCTTAGGCCATCAATGTGCACTTACGATGGGGAATTTTTTAATTTGGACTTTTCTCTGCATGCTTTTGGAGACAGTGCCTTTATACCTGCATTATATGATTGACAGACAAGAACGGTTTGACCTAAAAATATCAAAATTGAAACTACTGCGGAGACAAAGACAACTACATCTAGGATGCACTTCAGGTAAGATAAAACATACCAACATTTAATTTCAAAGTGAACTATCCCTTTAATTAAAAAAAAAAATCATTCTGTTAATCAAAATAAAGTTAAAGTCGCAAAAGATGCATCAAACTCGCCTATAACACTGAATGTTTTATAGAAAGTTAAGTCGCATGTTTATAAAATGTTCTTATCAAACGGACTTGTTATGCATCGTATTTTTACATCTAATGTTTAAACTCTAAAGGCTCAACAATGATGTTTTGAAATTGTCAGAGAATGTTTAAAGTCCCCATTAAATCGAGTGTTTGCGATTTTACTATGAATATTTTAACCTTACTGTTATCTATAAGCTAGTGTGCTCCGAAACAATGGCAAAATTCGCATCTAGAAGATATAAGCATTCAAAACTTAGTCTCTCTCTTCTGCTGATATGGATCAATTATTTTGCTAACATAACTCTGCACTTCAGCTTCACATCAGATTTTCTGTCCAATCAAATGCTCTCTAGAATCTGAAGCTCCGCCTCCTGCTATAGCTGAGGTTCACACATTTACTATTTTCTAAATGGTGAATGGCACAAAGTGCACTATATAGGGGATAGGGAATGATTCAGACAGTGTAAATATGAATTCCATTGGGGCGGACCGGTCCAGAGACACGAGAGCACAGAGCGGGTCATATATGTGCGAGTCGGCGCTGACCAGAAAACGTATATCGGACCCATTTGAATTGTGCACAGAATGCTATATTTTAAAGCGATATGGAGGAGATTAGGAGGAAACTGTGGCTTTACTGAGCTCAACGGCTCTGGCCAAGCTGTGATACAGATGAAACGGTTTTGGCTATTTTTAAAAAGGGGAGGAGCCTGCTCTATGTCCCGCCCTCTCTTCCTGCTTCAGTGGAAATTACGTCAACACATTGAATAAATGCATGTTCCAAGGCACTTCAGTGGGCTTTTAAAGTGAGCTTTCACACTGGCATACAACGCTTTGAATGTTCGAGGCAAACCTTTTGAATTCACATATAATGCAGCAGATGTTCAGATCCAATCTTAACACTGAAGTATGATGTCTAATATTCAAGCTTTCGCACTCATAATTGATCAGATTTTCGAATTGAATGATCAAAACAAATTCTTGTACTTCTGTAATGCATACATTTGTCGTAAATTAAAACCTTAGATTTCCTTTGCATCCCGTGATGTTTTGAATTGGATGTTCTAAATAGAACATTGAGACTCACTAACATTCCAAACCGAAGTGCTTGTGACACCCAAACATTCAGTTTAGCCCGGCGGTTCATTGGGTTTGCGTCACAGCCGTGGAGATCTACAGTCCAACTTGAGCATTGATATTGGACCGATTCGTTTTTTGCGATTCTACATTTCAGTGTCAGTTATTGGTTTTAACACACTTCACAGTTTCATAATTTCAGGCTCTGATAATAATCTCTGGTGTCTTTGGTTTCGCAGGCTCGTATAAGACGACTCCTGTTTCCTGTTTTCACTGGAGTGGCAGTACGGTCACATCTGGCCATCAGCAGCTGAAATGCAGACTTTCCTGAGAGGCAGACGAGTGGGTTATTGGCTCAGCGAGAAGAAGATGAAGAAACTCAATTTCCTGGCGTTTGCAGAGATGTGCAGGTGAGAGGTGACTATAGATCCATCAGCCTGGGTCTGCTTCCATGTAAGAGCACAGCAGGTGCTGTCGGGCTTTCACTGTACTCGCGGTCAGCGCTTGTGTCTGCTTTTGACAGATCTCGACAGATCAGCTGATCGAGCTGTTTCAATAAAAAGGTGTGACGGTGTTTTTTTCTTGAATGTTTTCTTCACAGAAAGGACTTTGAACTGTGGTTGAGAGATCAAGGAAGGTTGCTTGAGGTTGTGTAATACAGTGCAGCAGAGAGCCATGTTAACATAAGATACATATTGAGACACTATTTCTTGTGGAAGAAGTGTCTCATAAGCAGAAATGTTAGTTTAGGTTGACAGACTGTGCATCTGATTTAAAGAAGTGCTCAGATGACTCGTACCACACTAACGTAGCAAAAATTATCAATTTGGGAAGTTTTGAATGGTTTCCCCCAAACAGTTCCCCTGTCTGCCTTTGGTTGGGTAAATGGATCGCCCCGTCCCGAACTCACTCATTGGTTGAGCAAATCTTGACGTGTCAGGCTGGTCGGGTTACTCAAGCAGTCAAAACTGGGATTTTTGAGGAAAGGTGTGTTGTTAATTTTTAAGCAATCACAGTGCAGTCAGAGATCAAATAAAATGCCACAGATTTTTGCTGAACTAGAGACTTGGAGCTTGATTTACAAAATATTCTTATGAATAAAAATCCTTAATTGCTACTGTTTGTTTTATAACTTAAGAAAAAAGTTAGCAAAATTTTACTTTATATTTATATACCGTAGTTATATATTTTGTATTCCTGAAAAAAAAATCGCTATTAGTCACATCTAGAAGTTTGTAAATATATAATGTGTGTATGTACATAGTGTGTATATATATATATATATATTACAAACGTTTATGTTAGATGTGATTAATCTAACTACTAAATAATTGCTCTTAAGAATAAAAGTTTATGTAAAAAAAAATAAAAAATCCTTAAGGATTCTGGATAAATTGAGAATCATGATTTTTTGTTTTTTGTTTCAAACAGAGATCATGATTCTGAACACAAACTATAATCAAAATAAAGTAATTTACTAGAGGTTCTGACAAAATGTTAATTGCTACAGTCTATTTAAAAATGTTTAATTAACTTAAATGAATTATATATAAAAAATTTTTTAACAAATTCTTTGAATGAATGATTCAATGACACGTTTTCTAACAGTCACTTGTTGTCGCCACCTACTGGTGTAACTATGTAATCAACACAACCGTTATTTGAAGCGCCAACTTACTTTCAAAAGCTGATTTGGTCTGTTTTGATCACTACCGTAGACATCAGTGTTTATATCCAAACTATAAACTTTTATCACAGGACGTCTGGGATAAACAGGCGGCGACTCATTGTCATTTAGGAATGAGATTGCGTGGGTGTTTGAATCGAGACCACAATCTTTTAACGGTTAATCATGCAGCTCTAATTTGTATAAAGAGTAATCTATTTTGTTCTTTTCACAATGCACAATGTCAAAAGGACAATTTGCCTGTTCAAAACAGAGCGTGCTGTAACATATTTGCAGTATTTTCCTCAAGCCTGTGTTTTGTTCTGCTCTGCTCTGCCTGTTTTTTTTTTTTTGTGTGGAAAAAGCATCTCTGCTCCCCAGACTATGAAACCCTTGAGGGATTTTACATGGTGTGTGTGTGTAGGTGACCAATCTTGGCCTGGCTGTGTTTTAACACTGTGCCAGCACTTCTGTTCCCTATGACTTTGCAGTCGGGCAGATTGGCTTACTCATCATTGAAAGGCCCCTGGATTATTACCCAGCATTCAGAGAGAGGGAGAGTGAATGAGTGAGAGTTGGCATCGCAAAGCACTTGGACGTTGCACTTGGGCGCTGTGTTTGTATGGGTTGTGTAACCTAAGCAAACTGAATTGCTGGACCGGCAAAGGGTTAATGTTACACACAGCGGTTTGTGTGTCGTAATGTGTGGTGTAGTGAAAGATTGTGTGTGTGTGTCTCGTTGTGCCCCACTGTCTCTGTCTCCAGCTGAATGGACAATTGTGTAATGTGTGAAGCCAGTGTTGCATCGGATTTCCTCACTGGCTGTGACTGTGTGTGAGGAATTGTGTGGCTGAGCTGGAGAAAGTGAAGGAACGAGGGAATACAACAATGTGATCAGTGTAAGCGGTCAACTCTTGTCAGCCAGTGAACAAAGGGATACGCTTTTGTGTGTTACACACATTAGCACTTTTTAAGGGGCGGGTCACTCAGAATATCTGTCATCATTCACTCACCCTCGTGTCATTCCAAACTTGTTTGACTTTCTTCCATTGAACAATGGACAAATGTATAAGACTTTTGAAGCCATACAGTAGCGTTGTGTGAGAAACAGACAAAAATATGTTGTTATTCATTCATTGTAAATATATATTTCATATTTAAACAGGAAGTTGAGCTAGCTAGCTAACTTGGAGACAGGTGGGATTGGGGGAAGGGACATTCTCATAATCTCATTGTGATATCATTTGATTGGACTGAAATCTGTTTATTGTAACATGAGTCATCAATATGTTTGATTCATTATGTGCAGAAATAAAGTATTGTATGAGTTAGAGTTGTCAAAAGGACCGACTTCGGTACCAAGTCGTACTGAAATGTTGTCAAACATGTTGTCTTTGACGCTCTTCATCGAGCGCTTGCAGATACACATGGGAGCGTTTGAAAGCAGCGTCTATCAGCGGATCCGTCAATTAGCGGATATATTACGTATTCGCTGATAGATGCCTGCTTTTAAATGCCTCTGTGTGTATCTGTGTAAACGCTCAGTGAAGAGCGTCAAAGATGTCATTGTTGATTTATTGTAGCCAATCACAGACACATACATATATGGTGAGCACGTGAACAATGGCCAATCAGAGTTATAGGCCTATATGTTCAGCGCGTGAACAGAATGGCCAATCAGAGACATATATGTTGAGCGCGTGAACACAATGGCCAATCAGAGACCTATATGTTGAGCGCGTGAACACAATGACCAATCAGAGACATGTATGTTGAGCACGTGAACACAATGGCCAATCATAGACATATATGTTGAGCGCGTGAACACAATGGCCAATCAGAGACCTATATGTTGAGCGTGTGAACACAATGGCCAATCAGAGACATGTATGTTGAGCGTGTGAACACAATGGCCAATCAGAGACATGTATGTTGAGCGTGTGAACACAATGGCCAATCAGAGACATGTATGTTGAGCGCGTGAACACAATGGCCAATCAGAGACATGTATGTTGAGCGTGTGAACACAATGGCCAATCACAGACATGTATGTTGAGCGTGTGAACACAATGGCCAATCACAGACATGTATGTTGAGCACGTGAACACAATGGCCAATCAGAGACATGTATGTTGAGCGCGTGAACACAATGGCCAATCAGAGACATGTATGTTGAGCGTGTGAACACAATGGCCAATCACAGACATGTATGTTGAGCGTGTGAACACAATGGCCAATCACAGACATGTATGTTGAGCACGTGAACACAATGGCCAATCAGAGACATGTATGTTGAGCGTGTGAACACAATGGCCAATCAGAGACATGTATGTTGAGCGTGTGAACACAATGGCCAATCACAGACATATATGTTGAGCGCGTGAAGACAATGGCCAATCAGAGACATGTATGTTGAGCGTGTGAACACAATGGCCAATCAGAGACATATATGTTGAGCACGTGAACGCAATGGCCAATCACAGACCTATATGTTGAGCGTGTGAACACAATGGCCAATCAGAGACATGTATGTTGAGGGTGTGAACACAATGGCCAATCACAGACATATATGTTCAGCGCGTGAACACAATGGCCAATCAGAGACATGTATGTTGAGCACGTGAACACAATGGCCAATCAGAGACATGTATGTTGAGCGTGTGAACACAATGGCCAATCACAGACATGTATGTTGAGCGTGTGAACACAATGGCCAATCAGAGACATGTATGTTGAGCGCGTGAACACAATGGCCAATCAGAGACATGTATGTTGAGCGTGTGAACACAATGGCCAATCACAGACATGTATGTTGAGCGTGTGAACACAATGGCCAATCACAGACATGTATGTTGAGCGTGTGAACACAATGGCCAATCAGAGACATGTATGTTGAGCGCGTGAACACAATGGCCACCATTATCACCAGAACAGGTTGTTTAACCATCCAAATGATTTCTAGACAGTTTTATTAAGTTAAAAAAGTTGGCAAGTTCTCCTTTAAAGGGATAGTTCACCCAAAAATGAAAATTGATTTACTCACCCTGAAGCCAGCCTAGGTGTATATGACATTCTTCTGTCAGACGAATACAATCCGAGTTATATAAAAAAATGTCCTGGCTCTTCCAAGCTTGATAATGGCAGTGAAAGTCTGTACATCTTTTAAAGTTCACTTTACGCACAACGTAATGATGGCAATTGACTCGGTTTAAA
Source organism: Phoxinus phoxinus (assembly GCF_949152265.1). Classification (NCBI taxonomy): domain Eukaryota; kingdom Metazoa; phylum Chordata; class Actinopteri; order Cypriniformes; family Leuciscidae; genus Phoxinus; species Phoxinus phoxinus. The sequence goes on from NC_136888.1 coordinate 31,071,859, forward strand.
GGTCCCGTTTTTCCTTTGTTTTTGAAGCTTTGATTGTGTTTACAGTGTGCAATATAACATGTTCATGTTTCGCTTGTAAAAAAACAGTATTTTTCACAAAATTTACTTATCTGTATACCGCTGTTTTCACTGTCCTGAAAACGGGCTGATGACTTCCTTGTTCTATGAAGTCCCTCCTTCAGAAATACGTAACGAGTTCTGATTGTGCCAGCGGTTCCTGTGTTGTGATTGGACCGCAGTTTAGCGCACGTTGCCCGGAAAGGTCCCGCCTCTCACCATAACGTGGAGATGCATGCGCTCAGTGTTATTGTTAACATGGCCGAACAAAGGTGATTTGACTCCGGGATGAAAATAACAGCGTCTCGACAACATGGAGACAAACACACTACAAACCTATGCTACAAACGCAACTCTTCCTCTTCTCTGTAGGAGCGCAACAAGACCACGCCCCCTTTTTTTGTGTATTCCTGTGTGCGGAGGTTAGTCAAAAAACTGTTCTAGTGACGTCATTAAAGCAGGAAGTAGAGGATGTAGTCCAAACCGGCTGTTCGCTGTAGGCTTTGAAAGGGGACTTCTGTTAAATAAAATATCTCGCTTGGCATTGAACTTTGAGCTTTATAATTTTACAGGTATTATTTATGCTCTAACAGCAACATTACACACTAGCTAAAGTAAAAAAAAAATGGGATCACGAAGAACAGGACCTTTAAACAAACAGGGCTGGGCAACCACGTTCATCATTACGTTGTGCGCCAAGTTCAAGGGTTACTCTGTTGCTGTAAATCGATGCGTACGGCCGCGTGCCGGAAGATAGTTATTTTAGTCGATAAAGTTTTAAATATGGATATTTTTCTTACACGAATGCATCACTTCTCCTCAGAAGGCCTTTATTAACCCCCGGAGACGCGTGGAGCACTTTAATAATGAATAGATGCGCTTTGATGGACTTCAGAAGACATACAGCCATTCACTGCCATTATGAAGCTTGGAAGAGACAGTACATTTTTTACTATAACTGGGTTAATTTAAATTTTTGGGTGAACTATCTCTTTAAGCGGCGCTACCATACTAGCCATCGGCATCTCTTGAGTTTTTTTTATTATGTGAAACATGAGTAGATTAGAGATGAACATAAATCGTGCCATGCATTGGCGCATTCAACGCAGATCTGCGTATTTCCGTAATCGATGCGCTGTTCCAGTCCCTAGATATATTTGGATGTTTTTTTTTTTTTCATCCATTTTTGTCTGGCAGCAGATGAAAGGTCATTTGATCATGGGGACAAGTAATAGCTCCATGGATAAAATAGATTTGTAGTATTATGAATGTCTGTGGCACTAACCCGCTCTTTCTGCCTTAGGGTTAGGGCTACACACTAAACAAGCAAATGTTCCAGTTTGTTTGTAACCAGGGCAACATGGGAAGCATAGCAACAAGAGACGAGTGAGACCAAAGCGGTTTGTGTTTTTGGTAACCACAATGATTTTGCCCGCCAACATGTGCGTGTGTGTGTCCTGTCCCAGACGGCAAATGGTTGTGATATTCCCTGTAGAGGTCATAAGCAGTCCTCGCTCGCAGCTGCAGAGATAAACACAGGGCTAGAAAGGTCATGATTGTGCTCTCTAAGAAATGAGGTCACGATATCCAACCCCCTTTCACAGAATGTTTTATTAATCTTGTCAAATAGATTTGGTTTGATATTTAACAAGCCTGATAAAGGATTGACGGATGTGTTTGATGTACTATTGACATCAATAACCTTTCAGTGCTGGCGCTCTAAAACTGCTGAAGGTTGGTTTGACTAAATATGACAGGAAGTTCAGGTGGATTATTGTAATCATATTTTTAAGGAAGTTGGCTGAGGCATCACGGTTGGTACAGTTGTGTGTGTGTGTAACTAACCACACGTGTGTAACGGTTACAGGGTTGTGAAATGAATGTGCAGCTCAGTGAAGCATAAACGTTATCTTTGAATTGCACACAAGGCTGTGTTTGGACTTTGTGCTCATCAGATTTTTCTCTCTCTCACATTTAAAAAAAAAATGCACAAAGTCCACATTTTTATTAATTGTATGTACCAGTATATGGATACTGGTTTTGAAATTCTGTCAATCTGATAAAAACATGTTTGTTTTGACTGATAATTGAAAAAAAAAAAGTTTTTTTTAACACTAGTTTAAGGTCCAATTCACACTATTAACTAGTTGCTTATTAGCATGCATATTAATTAGGATATTGGCTGTTTATTAAAACGCATATTAATGCCCTATTTTGCATGACCATATTCTATATCCCTTAATCCTACTCAATTGTCAATATCTAAACTTAACAGCTACCTTACTAACTTACTAAATTGATATTCATATTGAGTTTTGCTAAATATTACAGTGTTATCATATTAGTTATTTAAGATTCACTTTAAAAATACATAATAATAAAAATAGTAAAATGTAAATATGGATAATTAATCAACCCGATAAATCAATCAATCAATTCAATTTAATAATTATTTTTTTTAAATAGACTGCAGCAATTACAAATTTGTCAGGACCTCTAGTAAATTACATGTTATTTTGTATAGTTTGTCCATTCAGAGTCATGGGAGATGATTATTTTATCAACTTATTAACTTGATCTTTATAAAAAAAAAAAAAAAAATGTGATTCTCAATTTATCCAGAATATCAAAATGAAACGGTCCAAGTTTAACGAGAACTTTTCTTGGAGATAGTCATCTTCTGGTATACATGACTTTATTAGTTTAACCTGGATGTTTTTTTGTCTGAAACTGAGCACATTGTTATTGGACTGCTCCCTTTATCCTCTTTCGTATCTCAGTCATAATAAAAGTGCTTTTGCTCACCATGTTTTGTTTTTTCTCTATACAATATTCTTCTTCACTTAAGATAATTGAATGAAACCAATGAAATCTGAGCCTCACTTTAGCTCTGTCCGTATCTCTGAATCCAGCGGCCCTGATCTGTCACTGTGACCCAGCTCTCGCTTCACACAATACTTCTGTGTCTTCTGGATGACTTCAGACCAGTATTTCTTTTTTAAAGATTGGTAGAATATCCTGCCTCGATCAAAGCAGAAGTGGGTAGCTGTCATAATTCTTACATAATTGCCTGATTTTGATCTAATTCTATATTCTCTTAAAATACCTTTATGTGGGTGGCAAGATTGAACTGATCTAGGGCTGTGAAATGATTAATCGTATCCAAAACAAAAGTTTGTGTTCACATAATATATGTGTGTACTGTGTATAATTATTTTGCATATATAAATATACATGCATGCATGTATACATTTAAGAAAATTTTTTATTTTTTTATTATATATATATATATACAGTGCTATGCATAAGTTTAGACACCCATGCTAAAGTTGCCTAAAAAGAGGAATAAAAAATCATCTTTTGGAAATTTATCTTAATGCCTTAATTTAAAAAATGAGGAAAACTCCAACCTGTAAGGACACCAATTTTCTTTGTGAATGAATAATGTATCGTAAAAAAATAAATGTTCTTCCTTAAAATACAGGGTGCATAAGTTTGGACACCCCTATGTTAAATTCCCATAGAGGCAGGCAGATTTTTATTTTTAAAGGCCAGTTACTTCATGGATCCAGGATACTCTGCATCCTGATAAAGTTCCCCTGGCCTTTGGAATTAAAATAGCCCCACATCATCACACACCCTTCACCATACCTAGAGATTGGCATGGTTTTATTTCAGTTAGCCTAATAGCTGGTTTGATTTGCATTGAGATATGATCTTATAGAAAGTACCCCATGCCAATATCTAGGTATGGTGAACGGTATGTGATGATGTGGGGATATTTTAATCCCAAAGGCCAAGGGAACTTTATCAGGATGCAGAGTATCCTGGATCCATGAAGTAACTGGCCTTTAAAAATAAAAATCTGCCTGCCTCTATGGGAATTTAACATAGGGGTGTCCAAACTTATGCACCTTGTATTTTAAGGAAGAACATTTATTTTTTTACGATACATTATTCATTCACAAAGAAAATTGGTGTCGTTAAAGGTTGGAGTTTTCCTCATTTTTTAAATTAAGGCATTAAGATACATTTCCAAAAGATGATTTTTTATTCCTCTTTTTAGGCAACTTTAGCATGGGTGTCCAAACTTATGCATAGCACTGTATATATAAATGTATCATATAAATATACACGCATGCATGTATATATTTAAGAATTTTATTTATTTATATTATATATATATATATATATATATATATATATATCATATAAATTATACATCATATAAATTATAAATAAAAAAAACATTTCTTAAATATATACATGGATGTGTGTGTATTTATATATATAATTCATACGCACGCATGTATATATTTAAGAAAAATATATTTCTATATTTTAATATATACATTTTTAATATTAAAATATATTTTCTATAGTAAATATTATATATTTTCTATATAAATAAATAAATAAATACACACGCGTGCATGTATATATTTAAGATTTTTTAAATGTATAATTATTTATATTTATAATTATAATTTATATGATATATTATATTCGGTTATTTTGGAAGTGATTAATCGTTTCACAGCCCTAAAGCCTGGGTTAAGACACCGCTTTTAACCCCGGGTAAAGGAACATTTCACACTTGTAATTTAGTCTTTGGCGTTCCGGCAGACGTTAGCGGCGATGTACTGTACATGTAAAATGGGAGATGTACAGCACAGTAAAAATATGATAGAATGCAATGGAACCTTAATTTTATTCGGGAAGTTTTCTCTCAGAACCGAACACAAAATGACCGTTGACAAATGGGAACCATTGGCACCAATGGTCTCTACGATCAGCTTAGCCTCACAATGCTTTTGAGAAGCGCAGTTCTGGTTGGTTTCTGAGGGACTGTTGACATCGGAGTGGTGGTCTACATTGGTCAAGGACCTCTGATTTGTACAGTCAAAAAAAGTTACTTTTAATTGCTTTCCTTTCACAACAGGTGTCATTATTTCCTGCCTTCTGGCACACGTTTAGATTTATATATATACTCCACATACTCCACATTCAGGAGGAGTTGAGGCATGTATCTGTTCACTCAACAGTTGTTATTTTTGGATAAATGTTTTTATTATTATTATTAATCTAAATAATCTTCTTCCCATAATGAATTAACCCACACAGTCTCACTGAACCGTGAAATAACTCCTACAAACCCCCTCATGATGTTTTAATAATACATATTAAAGTATGTATTATAAGGAAGGGTAGCTCTGGCTCATACCCTTCATGATTATTTTTGACATTGGTGTGGAATAATCTGACACAAGAAGAGAAAATGGTTGCCTGGCTTCTCAGTCACCATGAAATCAAAACTGACGTTTTATATTTTTATGGAAAATTTTAGTATTTATTATAAATTATTTGTATGTGCACATTTTTTTTTTCTGTTAAATTTCATGTGCCCTCATAATCTTTTGTCTCTTCTCTGATGATGTGTTTACTGGCGTGAGGGCGGGGCAACCAGTCACTCACATGAGATCAACCAATAGCAAACCAATGATCCTATCATTTTTCTCAATGGACAAAATCAAGTCCCGCCCTACATTTTTTCTTTTTTTTTTTTCTTTTTTTTTTTTCTTCTTGTGTGAGAATCAGAATCAGTCACAATAGTGAAGAAAAGGCTATTGCAACTTCAAGTTCATGTCGACTTTAATGACCCCTTAAAATCATCAGGATCCAATTTCAGGATCTCACTACAAAGCATAAGTAAAATGCAGCACATATTCAACTTTACAAACTTTAGTGCAAAATATGATCGCTCGAAAACCGGGCAAACTGATTCTTGTGTGTCAGCTTGTCCTGTTGTTTTACAGAAACACTGGGGTAAATTTGAACATTTGACTCGCGCTTGCTTTGTGTCAGTCGTTCCTTGTTGTGCGCTGTTTAAATGTAGACATTTTCTGACAGCACAGACAGGTTGACGGCTCTGACTTCCGTAGTGTTGATTCCCTTCTTACAGCCAGTCAGGGTTTCTCTCTCAACTCTGTTTCTAGGCAACAGATATTTTTTAAATCCAGGTTTCATTTTCATGTCAGAATGTAATCATTATGACTGTATCTTGAATTAATAAACATTTAGTTATTACTGTAATCTTTTTTTGTGGCATGATCTAAAAATAATTTTTAAAATAACTTATTTTTGTTTGTTTTTTCTTTCAGAAAAAGAGGGATAGATGTTGTACAGGTAAGTGGATCTCCTCTTAACAAAATTTTCAGATATTTATTTAATATGTGAAATTTCAAACAGTGACCACCTCGGTGTCTTTTAAAGTCCACCACTATTTTTCCTGTTCATTTTCTCCATAGGCATTTCAGAAAATTGTTCAGTAAAGATGTGCTATGCTGTGTTTAATTCAGCTCATTACAACTTTGTTTGAAGTTGGAAACTCAGTTAATGATAAATCGTAAGTTTTAAGCAAATAAAATCCATCGATGATTATGTTACACAATAATAAAACTGATATAAAATAAACCCAATAAATCATCCTCTTGGTGATTGTATAATACAAATACTAGCTTGTTTATTAATGTTTATCTAATGAAATTTGGTTGCCATGAGACTTCTTTGTTGACGAGCAACAGATAAAAACAGTTGCATATAAGGCAGACCCATAGACCCATGCATATGTTAACATTAGAATAAAATTATCAAGCTAGTTTCCACTAGTCTGCAAAATGACTTGTATCCATAATCCAACTTCTCTGATTGGTGAATCTTGCTACAGGATTATGGGTAGTGTAGTACTTCTGCAGAGTGATTTGCTCACAGCGCCTGAGAAGCCCCGTGGTGAGGAGTGGAGAGTTCGCTCAGTGTTGCGCTAATCACTCCGCAGAAGTAGCAGTGCTTCGCCTTCTGAGAATATAGTTCCCAGTATGTATACGGTTAGAAGATGGCTGTGTTTCACGTGACCTTGTTATTTGTACACGCTGTGACTATACAAATCAGAACATGTAAATAGGAAAATGTTGGCGTTATTGTGTCACTTATTGGGAGCAGTATGCTAGCTGGAGCCGTTTACCTCCAGTCTTTGTGCTAAGCTAGGCTAGCGGTGGGTGCGTCAGACAGAGTTACGGCACGCACGGAGATGAGAAGGGTATGGACTTATCTAACTCTGGGGGATACGGTGAATAAGCTAAAGTCCCAAAAAGAATGAAATCCCATTCCGATGGCGTTTTAACTCCTACGGTGGCCGTATTATTTCAAATCTGCCGGCAGTCGCGAGTAATCTCCCCCTCGCATTCGTCACGGTGCCACTGAGTGTAAAAACGCAAAAGGCGAAGCTTGAATTTCCAGGTATGTCCCTCTTTGGCTAATCTATTTTCAAGATGGAGGCCCAACATGGCTTCCGCCATTCGAGCAGCTCACCCGTATGTATTATAAATGACAGATTCTACGCTTACGAGAATACTTGATTAGTTGGTAGAAGTAGGGGTGTGCGATATTACGATTTTTGATCGTGGACGATTAAAATGTCTCCACGATCTGCTTTTGAAGAAATATCGTAGGATCGTCCATATTATCAGTTTGCATTTCTGGCGCCTCCGTCTCAACATACTGTACAGCGCGACGTATATCCACATGAAATGCAGAGGAACGGGACACTGTAGTTCATAAAAATTAATTATTTGCATGTGCTTTAAAGCCTTGCCGGTTAAACATGTCGTTCGCTGCTGATGCGCTGTTCTAACGGAGGCTTTTCTGAGCGCAATAGACCCGACGCGCGCACATGCACTAAAAGCCTGTCTAACAGCACCCGTTACTGAACTAAGTTATCTTATTGCGCTAATACTGTCAAATACACACAAGGTTTACATAAACAAAGTTGGTTATGTCTAAAGTGAAAGAACAATAGAAAAAATGAAGAAAAAATCTGCCTTGTCAAAATGCGTGTAGACTCGTTGCGCGCAGATCTTAAAGTGACAGTAGCCCTAATAGTAAACATGCTGCCGCTTGTCCTTAAAGGGACAGTTACCCAAAAATAAAAATTCTGTCATTATTTACTCACTCTCTAATGTTGTTCCAAACCTGTATTAATTTATTTCTTGTGCTGAACACAAAAGAAGATATTTTGACGAGTGTGGCTAACCGGGCGGTTGCTGGTCCCCATTGACTACAATAGTAGGAAAAAAACTAGGCTATTATTAAGTCACTGGGGTACATCAACTGTTTGTTTACCCACATTCCTCCAAATAACTTTTATTTTCAACAGAAGAGGGAGACTTATTCGGGTTTAAAGCGGCTTGAGAGAATTTAAATTTTTGGGAGAACTATCCCTGTTTATAAAACAACAAAATACAAAGAGCATCTCACTCACTCTTGACTGAGAACTTTAATAGTAGCTTTAATAAGAATCAATGTAAAATTTATACAGTGAAGTCGATGTTGTGTTTTATTTTCATATTTGTTCATTTAATTACTTTCTTCAATGCTGTTAAATACACCTGTAGCTGAAAAAATAAAGCACTGTTGATTTATTTAATTTGTATATTAAGTTGTGTATGTGTATCTTTGTTCTTAATTTTTAATAACAATGACAAATATTTTTTATCTTCGCCACTTTGGCCTAAATGTCTGCCATTCTTTTTTATTTTATATTTTGTTACCTAAGGCTGTGTTTTTAAAATAGGGACATTAGTTTGGCTGTGATGCTCAGTCACTTGCAAAATAGTAAAACCAACATGAAAAGGAATCGTGATAAAATCGTGAATCGTGATTTTCCTGAAAAAAATCGTGGTATGATATTTTTGCCATATCGCCCACCCCTACGTAGAAGTAATTATACATTAATGGGCTCATATAATTTAAAAAAAAAAAAAAAGTGTTTTTTTGCTAAGAATCAACTTTAAAAATTACACAGTGTAGCTTTAAAAAATATCCTGGCTCTTCCAAGCTTTATAATGGGAGTGAATGGTACCGTAAATTTTGAAGCCCAAAAAAGCACATCAATCCATCATAAAAGTAATCCAATATGGCTCCTGGGGGGTAATAAAGACCTTCTGAAGGGAAGCGATGCATTTATTTATGAAAAATATCCATATTTATAACTTTATAAACCATAATCACTGGCTTCCAGTAACAGCCGTACACGAGTCTAGTTCCTGCAGAAGAGTGACCTCTGACCCGACGCATGACGTATTTGGTTGGCTTATAACGCTTTAATGAAAACTTTTAACAAATCTGTATAGGAAGAAATACTTCCAGAACCAAGGTCGCTGAAAAAGAAGATGAGCTAATAAAGGTGCAGTAAGCGATTTCTGAGAAACGCTGTTGATATTTTAAACAAATACGCCCATACTCAAAAGTCACACTGTGAAACACACTGTGATAGCTGATAGCTTAGCCCCCAAACTCATAAACATGCTATGCAGCACCGGCACCTTACATCTGATTGGCTACTGGTGTGTTTTGGTGCTCGGTCTGATCCACTTTCAACAGCATTTCTCATAAAATCGCGCACTGCACCTTTAAACACATTAAAAATAACTTGTGGCTTCTGGCATATACCAAGCCTGAAGAACATCTGCGTTTATTGTAGGTCTTTATAAGTAGAAATTTTAGTACTAGTTTACAGTAGAATTAGAAAGATGTGTTGAGTATGCAGTTGTTTGCGTATTACAGTGGACAGATGAACTGAATAAGTGAATGAAATGGTCTGGACCTGTTGATGATCTCACTGGCTAATTGATTCCTAGGAGATTGAGCTGCTAAACACAAAATATCTCTGTCTCGTTTTCTATTCAGTGTATTTTTGAACACGGAAAGTATAGTTAGCTTGTTTTCATTAGAGAGACTGTTTTGATAGTAAAGCTCAAATTGTTCTCATTGGTTTTGACTAAGCATGCTAATGTTAACATTTGAACATTCAACAAAGCCAAGGCCTGGAAAGCTTTCCTTTCACAATGAGACAGCAAAATCCTTGCCAGTAAAACATCTACCAACCGTGTTTCAGCAAATGACCACAACAAATATGAACTTTATATCTCAAATATGAAGAATCGATCATGGTGATTTATTTATATAGCAATTTATACAATATATTGCTTTAAAGCAAGTAGCTTTTGAGTGTTAAACATGAAAATAACGTCAATTAGAATGACTTTATCATTTATTAGAATAACTTCAGTTTTTACTATAAAGTAGCTCTCCAGCGTGCTCATGTTTTTACTCGCATCTGACCTCAACGCACTGAACAGAAGAAAGAAGGCGGAGCCACAGAGCCACACCCACTCATTACATAATCACCATGGACCAATGGCAGTTTGAATGTGTTTACCAGTCTGAGCAAATTTTTGCAGAAAATTCGCTTTGGCAAGTTGTTTCGAACTCCCGAAATGAACTGATTTTGTCCAAAATAACATGCTTATGCTTATATGACGCAGTCGGGCGCTGCCGCTCCTTTCATTTTGTTGCTTATGTTTATTTTACGATTAAAATTAAGTTTAACGTTTGCCTGTTCCTTCCCTGATCTTGAACTTTGTTGGTTAAATTTGATCACTTAAATTCACATTATTTCATTTCATTCTAATAAAAAAGAATAAGGTTCTGAATTACTACTCGCACAGGTCAGTTTATTTAATGGAAATCGAGCGTAACGTGGATATGACATCATTGACAGGCAGGCGGTGCAACGAAGAGGGGCTAAAATCGATGATTTTTCTGTATTTAAATATTGTTGGAAACATTTGGGATAATGTAAGTACACAACATTGTTCTAATGGTTTTTGGATGTTTTAATCTAAAAATCTTACATATTGTGCCTTTAACCTAGAGTGCAGAAAGGGAGAGAGAGAGAGATGTGTTTCCAGATTACTTTCACTGACATATTATGTAGATAGTTTCTCCACAGAGTTCTCAGTAATATCTTCTGGAAACAACACAATAAACTGTTGTGGGAACCGGAATATTATAGATTTGTACAGTAAGTAACCACTTAGTAGCCACTCTACACTCATAGCATTATAAAAATTTAGTTGTCCGGTTTGAAGTGTTGTCATTTTGGCCTTGCTTGCTCTTAGCGATGTCGTCACTTTTCATGCGTGTTTGACATTCACTGTAATCGGGGGTCAGATCACTCCATGCGAATATCTAAAAAACTGAGCAGTCCCTTCAGGCCGACCTCACTTCTTATTATTTAAGTGTGGGAAAAACAAAGGCAGGAGTCTCTGGTGAATAAATAGCCCAGTTCCTGCTCCTTGGAATTGCTCACACACACACACACACACACACACGCGCACACACACACACACACACACACACACACACACACACACACACACACACACACACACACACACACACACACACACACACACACACACACACACACACACACACACACACACACACACACACACACACACACACACACACTTAAAGATATGTACTTTTGATGACCTTCCATTCACTTTTCTTAAAGGGATAGTTCACGTAAAAATTGAAATTCTGTCAGTGGACCCTATTGTCTTTGATTGTATGAAAAAAAAAAAAACTTGTTTCACAGTAATACACTAGAATTAAAAGTTTAGGAGCAGTAAGATGTGTGTATGTATATAAATATATGTATACAAAACACACCGCGGGCAATTTTGTTGTTGTTCGTGTAATAATGTTGGTCGTCTCACTTCCTTGTTCTGTTCATCTTCAGACTAGTTGTCATCCAATCCTGTTAAGTCTATGTAATGCAGTAATACTGTAATACATTCAACCACATTAACCGAGACAATGACTTCATCAGGCTCGTTTCCTCTCTAAATGCTACATGATTCATGTTTAATTCTCCTACTTTGAGGCTGTGAGGCTCCATTAGGATGAAGAACATTTCCTGTTCCTCTCAAGTGCGTTGGTCTGTGAAGAATCCTCTTGGTCAGTTTTTTTTCCCTTTGATTGACGCATTTGTTCGGGCATAATATGAGTCGAGCCCCTCTATCATCGTTTTCAGCCATTTCCTCTGGTAATCTTGATGTGCTCCTTTTTATACCCAGAGATACAGGGTACTTATCTCTCCTCTCAGTGTGCTTTTATTCTAATTCCCTGCTTATTTTCTAAAATGGATCTATCAAACATGAGCACTTGCTGGGAAGAGTTTCAATATTTCATGAATGAGAGAAGATTAAAGAGTGATGGCATCGGCAGCTGCCTCTGCTGCTTTCTTCTGTTCAAGGGTGTGTTTTTTTTTTGGTTCTGCAAATGGATTGTTTAATGTAGATGTGGATGAATGTTTATTTAAAGTCAAAATTGATGCTACTTTGCTCATAATATACATTCATCAGTGCACACATTATTCAAAAAATAAAAAGTTTTATCGTAATGTAATAATTTGCTCCGCTTTCCATTAAAGGGATAGTTCACCCCAAAATTCTAAAGGTCCAAATCCATACGATTTTGTTCATCTTAATTTTTTTTATTTTTTTTATTTTAGTTTGTCCCTCTGTTGAAAGATCTACAGATACAGGCGAAACTCGAAAAATTCGAATATCGTGCAAAAGTCGTGCATTTATTTCAGTAATTCAACTTAAAAGGTGAAACAAATATATTTTATAGACTCATTATTACATGCAAAGTGAGATATTTCAAGCCTTTATATGTTCTAATTTTGATGATTATGTCTTACAGCTTATGAAAACCTTTTCACAATATTCTAATTTTGAATCTGGGGTATTCATAAGCTGTAGGGCGTTTATGTATTTATTATGTCTATGGGTTGTACACTCGTTATTGCGGTGCATTATGGGATTGAATAAGTGCACTCAATAATGTCCTCTATGGTCTCGGACACCACAACAAATGGCTGTCCCCTCAAATAGTGCCCTATTTAAGAGTATAGGGGGCGATTTCGGTCATAGCCTATACTTGACACACTCTACCATTCTAGATTAAACTAAACATTTTGGTGTAATGCGCTGTAAGTGGAAGGACATAAAAAAATATCTTCATTTTTGTCTTATACATGTGTTTTATTGATAAATGGAAGCAATCGGTTTGAGATTATATGAGGATAAAATAAATGACAGAATTTTTATTTTTGTGTCAACTGTCACTTTACACATCTTAGACTTTAGTAAGTAATAAAGCCTTTTTATAATCTTGTCGATAGTTTTTTATGCTGGTTAATGTTACGGCAATAATAGCAAATAACGCTAGATTTGCCTTGCTTTCAAAAGCTGCAGCTGCTTCTAATCAGCTCTTGTCCTGATGATTTTAACTCTGAACGACAGCTTCAGATCCTCTCTGGACTCGGCTAAATTCATCTTTGAGTCCTTGAGTTGCGCACGTCTCCCTCCGCCAGCTTCTGTGGACGTGAGTCACCGGTGCAGGACTGGGTCAGTGTCTGACCTCTGCCTGCTCATTTCTGTCATGAGCTCTCAGTATGTTTTAGTAATGACAGATAGATTCTTTACAGTCAGATTGGTTATATGCTTGCATGGAAAGGCATTTTTAAGCACTAGACACCGACGTCACAGGTCATGTAGTGCCTTGAGTAGCAGGCAGACAGACATCAGAGTTCAGTTACTTGTGTCTCAGTTGGCTTAAAGCGTCATGCATAACTGATTGGTCGTGTCTCTATACAGACACGCATGAAGAAAAGGAAGTGGCTCTCCGCATCATGAATAACATGACTTGCTTTTTGTGAGGAAAATTAGATGACTAAACTAAAACAATTGAAGGCAAAGGTGAAGACGCAGTTAAAGCGTAACCTTGTCAGTTTTTGTCACGCTTTGTATTGTTAGTGTCGGTATTATACGCTAATAAACAATGTTTACTCGTTCTCTGTGTTACCTGGACCGAGAAATGTCCACCGTGTGACGTGTTTTGACTGCATTTTTGTATTCCCAAACACGGACAGTCGGATCGGAAGAGGGTTATTAACAGAACGGTATTGTTTATCACTGAAAATTGTATCATAGTGTAGTTGTCTAAACATAGCTGTTCAAAGAGTAGACAATGGCAACAGCTTTCTTACCTGTACATGACGGCGTTTTGCTTCAGGGGTTTGAGCAGATCTGACAGAACGTCAGTTTCTTTCAGTGTTATCTCTCCATTTGGCCTAAAACACTGTGTTTGTGGTCATCAGTTTGAAATGTTGAGTACAAACACTGAGGTTTATCAGTTTTTCCATCATGGCGTCTCTCCATATCTACGATTCTTTGCAGCTTTTAGCCACTGTCTACAAGGCTCTGAATCCTTCACTGGAAACCAGTAACTCACTACTAACCATCTACTCTGAATTCTTGCACTCAGGAATTGTGCATATATCTCATCAATATAACTAAAAGTCGACACTATTATGGCTAAAAGTTTGCTAAGAAGTATTTCCTTCTAAAGCAAGGCGGGATTTGACTCTGCTAAGCGTCAAACAGTATGTATGTGTGTATATATATATATATACATATATATTAGGGGTGTGACGGTACATGTATTCGTACCGGACCGTTTCGGTACAGGACTTTCGGTACGGTTCACATGTGCACCGAATGCAATCTTTCACGTAAATTAGGCTAGTTTTGTGTGCGGAACATGCGCCAATTCCGAGTTTCCACACGAACATATTAAGTGTCGGAAGTCTCCGCGTTGCACTGATTAAATCTGATTAATCGTTTTTGTGATCCAAATACATGTAAAATATTACCATAACATCTGTCTTCCTGTGTGCGGAAATTTATGTTGCTGTGACAACGAAACGCGTGCATGCGCGCCTGTGTTAAGAGAGCTTGCTGCTCCATGCGCGCTGATGTGCTCATCTGTTGACATTTCTAAATGCCTTTCAGTTGCTTAATAAAAGCGGGCTTTCCACACAAACAAACGTACATGTGTCATTAGTATGAGAAAAAAAAATGGGATTTTAACTCTCGGGTCGGGCTCGGACATAAATATCTTTATGCCTGTCGGGCTTGGGTCGGGTTCGGTTACTGCTGTCTAAAATCTACTGCCTAAAATTCGGCCCGATCACCATAGCTAGCGTCACGGCCAATATTGGTTTAAGAGTATTTTATTTAGTGGAGAACTTTGCAGCAGTATTTTATTTCTTATTCTTTTTTTATTTTATATATTTTTTATTAATTATATTTTATTAAAAAGTGTTTAAAAAAGTGTAAACAAATTGTTAAAAAAAGTTTATAGTAAACAACCAGCAGTTTAATGTTTTGCATTTCTTTCCCTTACTGTACCGAAAATGAACCGAACCGTGACTTTAAAACCGAGGTACGTACCGAACCGTGATTTTTGCGTACCGTTACACCCCTAATATATATATATATATATATATATATATATATATATATATCACATTTTTAGTATTTTTCACTGTATAATTGGTTTATAAACACACAGATGCTTTTATATTTTAGGGAGAAGTCCCTTGTGGGAGGTGTGGGGGATATTTGTGACATCAAAAAGTTTGAAGTAGAGGCCTGAGACGGCTGATGATTATGATTATGATTATTATTAATAATGTATTTTTTACTTGCTCTACTATATTTTTGGTTATAGAAGTTCTGTAGTGTTTGATGTGTTATGAACAAAACTCTTTTGTTATATTATATAAATGTTGTATTATATTTATATATTATAACCGACCTCTAATAAAGCTCTGCTCTCTGTACAGTAAACTGTAGATTGCAACACACGAGATTAGTTTTCCTGATACATTTATGATGAAATACTTGTAAGAACTAATCTGATCTGGTTATATCACTGTGGTGATTTTCTTTCATAAAGTATTATCCAAGTCTTCAATGTAGTATTGTATATTAGTAATCTGTCTCCTGTTACTTTATGGCCCCTTTAGTGTGTGGTTTAGCCAACAAACTGTTTGACAGAGAGATTTGGGGTTGACAAACACACAATAGTAGGCTTTCAGTGGTGTTTCCACTGTCCACATATGGGCTTGTGGTGGAACGGCCTGTCCGTGTACAGTAAGCATGAGATTATCAGAGCTAGAACAGGTTTGTCAGCACATCAGCACCTTGGGATTTGAGCTCTGTGTAGTCTGGAGCCGCTCTTGACATCCACATCCGACCACTCGGGGGACGATCCGTGCTGGAAACATTGGAAGGGAAAAAAACAACTAAATATAAAGCCACTTTGGGCGGTCAGATGGGTTTAAACATTCAGCCATACAAGGAAATAGATTGTGTGTCCCACAGCTCTCAGCCTTAAATAGTGTATTGCACTTAAAAAAAAAAGGTTTATTGTGCAAATTTATTTTAAACATGCCCCTTGTTTAATTTATAACAAAGTAAAGTGGACGTTTTTGCGATTGTGATTTGTAGAAGGTGTAGAAAGGGAATTAAAATTCCAGTACAAGAAAAAGAGGAACCAGTTTTGAATAAGAATTGTTCAATGTAATAATTCACTATTCATATATCATACATTTTTTTTTACATGCTGTTTTTCTTTAACTCAAATTATACAAACGCATTCAAATGTCGGTCACTGTGATTATGCCAAGTATCCTGTGTCAATATATCTTGGAACAACATTCCTGTCTGAAAATTCAGTCCTAACCCTATCCCAACGCCTAAACCTAACTCTACCCATGAGTTATCCCTATAATCGGAGGGAAATGACTGGTGAATAACATTGATGTAGAAGCATGGAACCCTGGTTGTAAGCCTAAACTTGACATAAATTGTAAACTTGTCCCTCAAATCTGATTGGTTGATTGGAATGTTATTCCAGGATCCACATGTTCTTGGTGAAATCACATTCATATATCAGCCATGCGTTAATATTGCTATCCTGGAAAAACACACTGGCTGTCAGTATATATTAATTTGCTCAGTACATGTAATGTTAATCTGTACTAAACTGCAGTGGTATTTAACATCATTAGCTTTTGTCTTTGTCAGAACTGCTCTGAGTGTAAATGATGACCTTTCACCTTTCCCTTTCCTTCAGCTTGACCTGAGTCAGCCATTAGAGGAGCAGGGTCCCCTGGATGTCATCATTCACAAGCTAACAGACCTGATCCTGGAGGCGGACCAGAATGACACCCAGTCGCTGCTGCTGGTCCAGCGTGTGCAGGTGAGGAGTGTGTGCAGGCGAGGAGTGTGTGTGCGTGTGCAGGCGAGGAGTGTGTGTGCGTGTGCAGGCGAGGAGTGTGTGTGCGTGTGCAGGCGAGGAGTGTGTGTGCGTGTGCAGGCGAGGAGTGTGTGTGCGTGTGCAGGCGAGGAGTGTGTGTGCGTGTGCAGGCGAGGAGTGTGTGCGCGTGGGCAGGCGAGGAGTGTGTGCGCGTGGGCAGGCGAGGAGTGTGTGCGCGTGGGCAGGCGAGGAGTGTGTGCGCGTGGGCAGGCGAGGAGTGTGTGCGCGTGGGCAGGCGAGGAGTGTGTGCGCGTGGGCAGGCGAGGAGTGTGTGCGCGTGGGCAGGCGAGGAGTGTGTGCGCGTGGGCAGGCGAGGAGTGTGTGCGCGTGGGCAGGCGAGGAGTGTGTGCGCGTGGGCAGGCGAGGAGTGTGTGGAGTCTGTGCGCGTGGGCAGGCGAGGAGTGTGTGGAGTGTGTGCGCGTGGGCAGGCGAGGAGTGTGTGGAGTGTGTGCGCGTGGGCAGGCGAGAAGTGTGTGGAGTGTGTGTGCGTGGGCAGGCGAGGAGTGTGTGTGTGCGCGTGGGCAGGCGAGGAGTGTGTGTGCGGGTGGGCAGGCGAGGAGTGTGTGTGTGCGTGTGGGCAGGCGAGGAGTGTGTGCGCGTGGACAGACGAGGAGTGTGTGTGCACGAGGAGTGTGTGCGTGTGGGCAGGCGAGGAGTGTGAGTGTGTGGGCAGGCGAGGAGTGTGTGGAGTGTGTGCGTGGGCAGGCGAGGAGTGTGTGTGTGCGAGTGGGGTGTGGGCGAGGAGTGTGTGGGCAGGCGAGGAGTGTGTGGAGTGTGTGCGTGGGCAGGCGAGGAGTTTGTGCGTGTGCAGGCGAGGAGTGTGTGGAGTGTGTGCGTGGGCAGGCGAGGAGTGTGTTTTTTGGGGCAGGTGAGGAGTGTGTGCGTGGGCAGGCGAGGAGTTTGTGCGTGTGCAGGCGAGGAGTGTGTGGAGTGTGTGCGTGGGCAGGCGAGGAGTGTGTTTTTTGGGGCAGGTGAGGAGTGTGTGCGTGGGCAGGCGAGGAGTTTGTGCGTGTGCAGGCGAGGAGTGTGTGGAGTGTGTGCGTGGGCAGGCGAGGAGTGTGTGCGTGTGCAGGCGAGGAGTTTGTGCGTGTGCAGGCGAGGAGTGTGTGGAGTGTGTGCGTGGGCAGGCGATGAGTGTGTGCGTTGGCAGGCGAGGAGTATGTGCGAGTGGGCAGGCGAGGAGTGTGTGGAGTGTGTGCGAGTGGGCAGGCGAGGAGTGTGTGGAGTGTGTGCGAGTGGGCAGGCGAGGAGTGTGTGCGTGTACAGGCGAGGAGTGTGTGCGTGTACAGGCGAGGAGTGTGTGTGTGGGCTTGTCTGGACGTGTGTTTATAGAGCAGATCTACAGCTCTGATTAAGATGCAGGAATCTCAATCTGATTAAGCAGCGAGATTTTGATACACCTAAATGACATAGAGATTACATTCAGGTAGAAGTAAAAGGAAAATGAATGCAATAATCTCAGCACAGTGATCATTATGGATTTTTTTTTGCTTTTTAGGGTGTGTTCACTCTTGGCATGTTTGGTTGGATTAAAACGAACCCTGGTGCGATTGCTCTTTTAGTGTGGTTCATTTGAATAAGTGTGAACGCTGCAATCCGAACCCTGGTGCACCAAACAAGCAGACAGAGACGAGACGAGAGCTGAACAGATGAATCTCAGTCCGCTTTCAAACCAACTCTGGTGCGGTTGAATGAAACATGAATGCATGTGTATGTATGTGCATTTATCCCAGAACACACCATTGTTTTGTATGTTCAATAGAAGTTCCATCTTGAAATATACGTAGTAGAAGCCGACCAATCAGGTTGTGAACATTTCCCTATGCCTTAAGGTTCGGTATCTTAAGGATCAGTGTTAAAAATGCAGATATAAATGCTAAATGTTTTTTGTTTTAATCTGAACCAGACGAACCAAGCGATCCGAACTACAAGTGTGAACACACCCTTACAGTAAATATTGTTGTCTTCGTTTATCCATATTAATATAAATTAATGTTTGAATATCTTTCTTTCTCCCTGTTTGGGTTTTTATTTTAGTTTTCATTTTCGGTTCATTTGAATTGGGCATACAGTTTTAATCTCATTTTCATTCTTTGTTTCATTTTAGTAAAAAAAAACAAATAATTTTTGTTTCAGGATTAGTTTTAGAAGAAATTGCGATCATACTCAATCTCAAATTTGGAATTTGTCGGTACAATAATATACCGAAATTACATGCCGGTAATATAATATTTTTTATTATTTTCATTTTTTATTATAATCTAGTTGTGTACATTTAATATATTATTTCTTTCCTAGAGAAAAAAGGTTAAAAAAAAAAGGTTGCGTAAGTAAAACGCTGGACTGATGAAATCGGTTTGTTCGTGACCTCTGAAACGGTGCAGGTTTGACGTCAGAACCCAGAAGACTTAATTCGCTGCTGGTTCCCTCAAGATTTTCCTATGGGGATTTATAATGTTTTTTTTTTTTTTTTTTTTTTTCATTTCGGAATAAAATAAAGCCTGTGGTAAACATAACGTGACTGTACTTTCACATTTTGTTCTACACGGTAAAATACACACACCCATATTGAAGAGCAGTTGTTTATTTTTGGAAACATAAGCAACTAGATAAAACAGTTTGGGGTGTGAGTGTGTTCAGTTTACGTTGTAGAACAAAATGTCATAGTATCGTCAAGTAATGTTTGTTTACCACACCTTATTTTTTACTCATAAATTGAAAACCCCCGTTATAAAACACCAGGAAAATCTCGAAGGAACTTGCGGTGAATTGGTCTTCCAGGTTCTGACATCATCCCGCACCCACACTATTCAAAATTGACACAATGTTATGAAATGTAATGCAATGTAATGTAATATATAATATAGGGCTGCGCAATATATCGAATTTATCGAAATATCGCAAATGTATATATCGCAATATGCATATCGCAACAGCTTGCAATAAATGGGGTCATGAACAAAAGACAAAGTTTTTTAGCTTTAATAACTATCAGGATATATTTAATTCATACAGTGAAAACTAAGCAATGTTTTATTTTTATATTTTATGATTCAGTATCTTTTATTAAATAAACCTAATGTAGGATAACCTGAAACTCTGTTGTTTACACTGTTAAAATAACACTTCTTATGCTACAGTAAAACGCTGATGTTCACTTTCAGAAGTTAGAAGGATGTTTTCTTGTCATAAAAAGAATGTGAAACACATGTAGGTTATATCATTTTAAATATATTTTAAAGATAATTTAAGTTTATTTTACACACTTTAAGCATTATCGTATCGCATATCGAATATCGCATTATTTAAGGAGTTATCGCATATCGCATTTTTCTTCAATATCGCACAGCCCTAATATAATATAATACAATATATGCATCTTTTTTAAAAATTTGTGAATAAATATTTATGTTTTGGATAACATTTTTTTACTGCTTTTTAAGTTTTCGTTTTCATCAGTAATAAAATTGCACCACAGACATTTCTACTTCAATTCAGATTCTCATCCTACAACTTTGTTTGTTTTTGTTTTGCGGTCTCACGAAATGTCACCTCAGGTACTCACCTCTAAACGAGAACGTAAGAGCGCTGAGCCTCTTAATGTTCTTAAACAAAGCTCTCCCCTAAGACCCTGCTCTCACTAAGCATGCGCTTAGATGTATATTACATAGATTTACACAAGACACAGAAAGACCTGAAGTACAGTGTTCAGTTTAAACCCTCTGGAAAACTGTAGATGTGTCTGTCTTGTGCTGTTGTGTAACCTTTTTTTGCCCGCTTAATCAGTGCTGGCAGAATATTAGTCTTCATGCATTTGTATTTCGGAGGCGATTTGATCTATAAATCAATATGCTGGGATCTGTGACTAAATTTCCCAGTAAATGAGTGATGGAAATGGGAAATCACATGACGAAAGAATGCATTTCAGTAAAATTACTCATGATTTGAGAGGTTGAGTGAATGGGGACAGTGAGAGAGAGAGAGAGAGAGAGAGAGAGAGAGAGAGAGAGAGAGAGAGAGAGAAGGAGAGCGAGTGGTTATGTAAAAGAAACAACCTCGCAGCTTTGCATTCAGTTAGCATGACGTAATAGCAGTGCAACTGGGCTTCATGTGTACATGTCTTTGTATGTGTGGCGTGTACATTCATGCATGTTGGATGCCAGTACGTAATGTTGTAACTTGTGGTTCTCTGCTGTTTTAGCTTCTTCCCTTCTCAATGTCACCTCCACACCTTCATTGGTCTTGCAGGATTATATTGACGCTCACCCAGAGACCATTATTCTTGACCCACTTCCAGCCATCCGAACTCTGCTGGATCGCTGCAGGTCCTACCAGCTGGTGCACAGGATAGAGGACTGTATGAGAGGTAATATGATCCAGCACGCCCCTCATTCCAGCACTATTCATGAAAATTCATTTATTCCGTTTTCAAGTTTTGCAAATGGTGATATGCCCAACTACAAGAAGCTGTCAGTTGGCACTTAAACTCGTTGTAGTTGAATGAGGTGAACTTGTTAATGTAATGTTCTGTAGCACAACAGTTAGCATGTTGAGCTGTGGCGCTCATGCGGGTGAAGTAGGTTTGAGTCCGGCCTGCAACATGTCCCGTTCTGTTTAAAAGAGTAGTTCTCCCAAAATTAAAAATTCAGTTTTCACCCACCCCGTGTCTCTCCAAACCCGTATTACTTTCTTCTGTGGAATAAAAAAGGGCATTTTGAGAATATCTGGAAATCTTCTCCATTCAGTCGAACGGGGTTGTCAAGATCCAAAAGGACAAAAAAACACCATAAAAGTATAATAAAAAAGATCCACATAACACATGCTCAAGCGTTAGTTTTGTGTGACAAACTTTGAGTCATTATTCACAGAAGATCTTGATATCCACCTTAGCTCTGCATGTTTATGTTTGTGAATGAAATGAGTCCAGTTCGCACCAAGAATGTTAACTAAATTAACTAAACCGTAACGATACTTGTATTAGTGTTCACACTAGTGGATGATATTGTTCTGTTTATTCCAAGCTCGCGCTGCAGTTTTGCAGTCTGCCTCTTAAAACGCTAGAGCTCTTAAAGCAGGATGGATTCCTATTAGCTGTGTTTTCTCTGGGCCGTTATTATAGTTGTGGTGTTGACTCAACTATTCTTTTAATGATTTTTAAAACTATATATTTATTGTTATAGGCAAATGGGCCTTTGCTCTTTATTTAAAGTTATCCCTTTGCAGTGCAATTATACATTTAAGTACCGATTAAAATGAATTAACAACATGTACTTCTTACTATAGGGTTAGTTGCAATGTTATGTAATTATGCATAATTTACTGATTGATTGATTTGATTGATTGATACTTTATTAATCCCAAAGGAAATTCAAGACATCCAGACCAGCTTATACAGCAAAAATATGCAAAACACACTATCAAATATACATGAAAATAAATGAAAATCATTGCTAACAGTCCAGTATCATATTCAAGTATAAAAATATATAAATGTATACATCAACATGATAAAAGATGTAGGAGATATTATACTAAAGATAATATGGCTTAACTGTTCCAAAATAAGAATGAAAAAGTCATTTGTAATGAAGATAATATGGCTTACTTGTGCCAAAATAAGAATTAATATATATATATATATATATATATATATGTAACCAAATACAAATAACGATTGTGCATGAAGGGAAGGCCAATATAAATAATATAGGTTACACTTTATTTTAATGTGTCCGTTACAATGTAATTACCGGTATACATTATCTACTAAGAAATATTATTGAACTACATGTCCTTTCTATAGGGTTAGTTTATTATTTATTTATTTATAAAGCACAATGACAGAACTTAAATTGAGTGAATTAAACTTTTAAATGGTTGATTTCTCCAAAATACCCATATTATAGCGGCCTCAACTCCCCGTGCACAGAAAGCATTTGGCTGTGGCCTATACAGACGTGTATGTTCAGCTATATTTGTCTTTGAGGGAATCATGTGTGTCCACGTTCTATTGAACCAGACGTGACAGATGGTTATGTAACAAAATCATCTGTAAGCCCCCAGTCTGTGTCTCTCCTTTTCTCCTTCTGCCCTGATATTAAAGTCTACCGCTCTTTATTTCAAGAAAACATGAAAGACTTGTTCAGCTATGCTGCAGACATTTACATTGAATGCATTATTACATTATATGCCAATTAATATACCAAATAATTATTTGCTAAAAAAAGGCCCTAAATGAAGAATAAAAAAAAATGCACATTCTTGAATTCTGTCTACAATTATTTTGTTTGTTTTTAAATATGATAACACATCTCTGCAATTGTGTCACATCTTGCGATATGCATGTATTTGAACTGTTTTTAATGCCCGGTACACATTGTACGATTTTGTCTGTCTCAGACAGACCGAAGATGAGCAATCGTGGTGATTTCTGTGGTCGTGGCTCCTAAACGTCGTACAGTGGGAGAGGTTCTTGTGACAATAGATAGCCTGCGATCATTGTCTGACAGTGTCAGAAATTTAGCATGATCATCACAGTGTGTTTGCTGCTACGACCTACTTCTGACTAGCCGATAAAAATGCAACATGAGATGGCGTATTGATCAACGCGACATGGTTCAAAAACTTAAAGGAACACTTCATCCATTTGCATTAGACTTTGTATCTTTAGAAACCCAGTCACATTTTCGAATGGTCATGGTTTATTCCCTTATTTTCCCCTGAGATGGGAGAAATAAGGATTTAAGTGTTCCACTTCCTGCTTTTTATGACGCAAAAATCGTCATTTTGCGTCATAAAAAGCAGGAAGTCAAATCTCTTTGAATAAGGGTAAGACTACAAACACTAGCTCATCATTTATCCAGTAGAAGGCGCTGTTCCGCATGTTTTCAACCCGCCCATAGAGGGATCTCACTCACAGAATGTACAAATAGTGTCAGCCATTCTTTATTTGGAAGCTAAGCTAACAGTTTCTTATTCTGTGGAGAAAGCTGAGTAGTAGCTGTGACCATCCTCTTTTTCCCGGACATGTCCAGCCGTCGAGATGGTCCAAATTGTCCGGGATTCGGCTTTTGCTTTCTGCAGTCGCATTCATAGTTTACATGCACACCTTTTGTTTCAATCTAACTGAATTCATTCCGATTGGTGAATCTGAATGTAGTGTTTACATGAACGCTAAACAAGTGATCGTTTGATGTGCGTTTTAACATTGCTAGGAAAATTCCCGCTCCTCCGTGAGAGATACGAGACCGGCGCGTCTCACAGGCGCCGGCGCCACTCATCAGTAATCACGCCACCGGGCTCGCATCGTTCTCCGCGGCCGTCAGTCTCGTTCCTGCTCGTCACAGTAAACATGAGGAATGGCGACTGTAGAACGCAAAAGCCGAATCCTGGACATTTTGGGCGACATCAAAATACTGGGCAGACTCACGGAGACTCACTAGTAGCATAGCCTTGTTGTTTACTGCGATCTCTTACCGGTAGGCGTGGCCTCCTAGGGCAGCGAAGCAAGTGCATTCTGGGAGTTGTTGTCTTTCATCCCCATAAGCCAAAAATACATTTTCTGGCTTTTCTCAGTCTAGAAGGCTCCAAATTCAAAAAGTGTTCCTTTAAAATTACTTACCTCAAGCTTCATATGCCAAGTTGGCCTCTTTCCCTTAGAAATGACCGCATCCATATTCTCCTCTTTTGCTTCCTTTTTTTTTCAGCGCACAAAAACTACAATTGCTAAAGTGTGATTCATCTTGCTCTTATTTGTTTACCACTAGCGCATGCTGATGATTGTTTTATTCTTCTATACTAACTTGCGCCTTAGCCTATGATTCAATAGCTGTCATCACAGTACAGTCTACATAGGCTACACGTCGTACCCAAGTTTATTAGATCCATGTCGCACAGTGTGATTTGTAATGATCTTATAGGATTGCCGAAATCGCAAAAAATATTCCTGTCTGTAGCTGGAATTAATAAGACCCTGTCAAGATTAAAAGTAGTTTACCTTGCAAGATTAAAATTGGTTTAACTGTAGACTGACAGCTTTCTCCAATGGTAGGAAAATCCATATAACAGAATTTGTGTACAGGTCAGGAGGCACTAAATTGCATGAAATCACAACGCGTAACAATTGAGAGTTGTGATATTAAACATGCTGCTATGTACATGCTACATTGGACGCCGCCAGTACTTGTTTGCAAGATAACACAACTACCAAATTACACTCTGGCCATCTGTCACCCTCCCCGCTTCTTTCGTCCTCACACATTCACTGGCGGACACAGCGCCACATCCCTCTCTTTAGCAGCCGTAAGCATGTCTGACAGTGTAACCATAGCAACACAAGTGGCAGCCGCTCTAGATACTTTAAGCATAGCAGCGCTCACACCATATTGGGTAAAATAGTTTTCGATATTTTGATTTCTGTCATTTTAAATGCTTTTTTTGTGTGTTGCAAAGCATTGTGGGATTACCTTTGTTGCATTAAGGACACATGAGAGGGTTTTATGCATGTATGATTTTATGAAACGACTGTTTTTGTCTGCTAGGGATGCATTTTGACACTGATTTCCCGATTTTAGTTTCACAAGCTCCAAATTTGATTTCGATTCATTCAGGAATATTTAAGTTAAAATGTTGATTTAATGTCTAATACTAAACCATAACTAGATGAGTAAAGTTTGTGAACCAGCTTTGATGTTGGCTTGACAAAGCCTTGTCTGAAAGTTTAAAATAACTTAAAAGCACATTGCTAGCTAGTTACATAAAACACCTGCACAAAACTGAAAAACAGCAGACGGACTGAATGAAAATGCAAATTAACACTACAATAAATACACATTATACAGAGGTAAGAGGAAAAGAAAATGCCATCTAATCTTTTCTGAAGACAGTCAGTTCCCTTCAGAGATGCATATAAACCCCCACCCCCAATTCAATACACGTCTGTGCTCTCCTCTCTGCGTCCCATCTCTGGCCTCTGTTAACGAATTAGTAATATGTGCACACAAATTGCATTTTGGAAAATGATTGCAATGCAGTTTGTGTGCAAGTCCTGACCAAGATCAGTCCGGTACAAAACTGTCCTGTTTGTATTCATTTATTTTTTTACCTGTTTAATCGACTGTACTGCCCAGCACTGTTTACTAGGGGTGTAACGGTACGCAAAAATCACGGTTCGGTACGTACCTCGGTTTTAAAGTCACGGTTCGGTTCATTTTCGGTACAGTAAGGGAAAGAAATGCAAACATTAAACTGCTGGTTGTTTGAATGTTTACTATAAACTTTTTTTTGTTACAATTTTACACTTTTTTAAACACTTTTTTTATAAAATATAATATATATATATTTATTATTAACGTTTTAATATTATATATATATATATATATATATATATATATATATATATATATATTTAATAAAATAAAAAAATTATAAGGAATAAAATACAGCTGCAAAGTTCTCCACTAAATAAAATACTCCTAAACCAATATCACATAGAATATAATGAATAATATAAATAACTATGGATTACAGACAGTGAGTGCAGCATTACCAATCCCAGTTTGTATGTAGTTCTCAAAGAGCTTTGTAGATATGCGCGTTGCACTTGAGCTTGAGCGCGTGAATTTTATTTATTTATTTTTTAAACCACTTCAGCGGAAATCCCGCCCTACAGCCGATTTCATTGGTTTAGATTACAGTGACGGGTAGGTTTAGGGATCAGGTGATTGTTTGACATGAGCATGACCAATGAAAACTTTAGAGTCAGCTGCAGGGCGGGATTTCCTCTGAAGTGGTTTGGAGGAAAAAAAAAATTCACGCGCTCAAGCGCAAGTGCAACACGCATTATCTACAAAGCTCTTCGATATCTATGGCAACACAACGCGGAGACTTCCGACACTTAATATGTTCGTGTGGAAACTCGGAATTGACGTATGTTCCGTAGAATCCGCACACTAAACTAGCCTAATTTACGTGAAAGATTGCATTCGGTACACATGTGCACCGTACCGAAGGTCCTGTACCGAAACGGTTCGGTACGAATACATGTACCGTTACACCCCTACTGTTTACGTATATTACACAGTTAAGTAGTTCTGGCATGAAACTCTAGATGGCGCAGGCTGATAGGTCTTTACCTAATTTGGTAGCAATCACGTCGTCATCTACATAGCACAGCTGATTGCATCAGCGGCCAATGAGCTGCGGCCCAACATTTAAACAAATACCCGTAGGTAGCCCTCCACCTTCCCCAGCTCCACCTGTGTAGATCTGCTACGGGGTTACATCATGTATGTTACATGTGCAGCAGCAGCATCATGTCTTACATGCTCACAGCAATGTGTGTGAATCTATTGGCAGTAGCAAGTCTCTGTACTACAAGAATAAATACATTAATTTAATTTCCATGCCAATCTCTATTACCACACCAATCTCCTGAGAGATGTCATGACAGAACATACATTCTGTTGTTAACATTATTAACATGCATAGAGGCTTATCTCATGAGCGGACAGAGGGACAGCAGTACAAGTGTAGTACAGGGTGTGCAGTATAGTAAAAGTGTACTACTGTCTGGAAAAAGCACTGTTTATTTTCAGTAAGAGGGACTAACTGACTCTGAATGTAGAGCTGACGAAATCCTGTGAATAAAACTGAAGCAGTACATCTGTGAAGATCTGACTCCCTGACACTTGCAGGACAGGAGGTGCGCTACAGATCGTGTTCAGCAAATGTTTATAAGCGTCTACTGAAAACGGGCATTGAATTATATATATATATATATATATATATATATAAAAAAAAATGCATGGAGTTGTTGAACTCCTATTTTATTATTTTGTACCTTTTGGTAGCTGACTAGAGGAACGGAGCTATGATCGGTGCTTGTTTGTCAGTTGAAGAATTTCCACCAGCGTTCACTAGCGCGCACACACACAGGAAGTCGCCCCCACATTAGTGCCGTAATGAATGCTGTTTGTCATCTGAGTACACACTCATTTCTAGTCCTTTTCTTAATGAGAGACCTAGCACTGTGCTTAGTGCCACATTTTCTGGCTCCACTCTCGTCCATGTGACTCATGCACATCCTGAAGAGCTTCACATAAGCATTGTCCTGCTGTCTTGCATGCTGTCCGTGGAGACAAAGCAGGACACCATTTGTTTGCGCAGGAGACGGAGCGTTTCAGACTTTATAAGGCAAAGAATCACACCTTTATTTCATCCGTAGCTGGATCCCTTTTATTAGCAGAGTCCAAACCAGGTCAAATAAAACAACGGATTGCAAAGAGCCATTAAGTCTGAATCTTTGCACTTTTCCCAAGTCCTTGTGGGAAAATTGAGTGTGTCATCCCTGAGATTCAGTTGAACCATTTGGACAAATTAGGCAGTATAGCCCTATTTGGATAGTAATTGTTTCTCATGGGGTCGTAAATGTTATTTTTAACATTTAAAATTCACTGTTTAAGTCCTTTTGGATCACTGCCGAGCACCGTACGTACAATAACTGTTGCGCTTCACTGTAATTTGCATGCATTTTAAAGATGTTCACTTTTATTACTGAAATGCTGGAAAGTATATTTACAAAACAATATTTCATCACCACTCCACCACAACGAACAAAAAGGATAAAGAGAAAAAAGCATGTAAACATTTCAAATGGGGTGTTATTATGTTAGCAATACAGTTTTAAAATATGTAGGCTATATACACAACATTAAAAATACAAACCAAGCAGCTTTATTTTGACCTCATCTAAATAAGAGGCTGCATTAACCCGTTTCTGCTTATTTCCATATTTTTACAATGACATCCTTTTGAGATAAAATGCAAGACAGAAAACAATTTCAAATATAGCGTATGCGCGTCTAGCTTCCTATTTAAAATTTTTTTTTTTTTAAATAATAAATAGAACATTATTTTCCTATTATTAAATTAAATGCAAATTTATTCGTATTATTCCAAGCATATTACATTTTATTTACAGCAGACTATCATGCGACTGACTACGTGAGCAACAAAACTCACTCCTCCACCGTCAATAAATCGAGTTTTATCACTGAGGTGCCATGCAAATGAATTTTTACAGACGTCCACATGAGAAACGATTGCTGCTCGAATAGGGTTTATGTCAGATTTTTACAAAACCTCCATTGTTTGTTTGCTGTAACAAACGGATGAATGGATGGAGGGAGAGTCTCGTATGATATTAGACTTCCCATCTGTGCTGTCCGGCAGGATCCGAGCCAAAACTCCATAGTGATGCTTTATAAACGTGTTCTAAACATTCCATAAACGTCACATAAACGTCCCGGCTGGCTCCGGCAGGTCTGCAGAGAGCTTGAAGTGTTTACACGGAGCACAGATTGATCCTGGACCCTCGCTGAGCCAGAAGCGGGAACATCACTAAGCGTTTGTACCTGCTAAAGACGATCTCATTACTCATTCCCCTTTTATTTACAGAACATCTCTTGGCTAATTTAAATGGAATCTCCATTTCTAATAATAAGTCACGTATTAGCAGCCACGAACTGATTAACATCTCTGCATTGAAGTCTTGTACAAAAACCGCTTCTTGAGCTTTGCCTGTGATGTGCTGTCGATTGCCACTGTAAATAATCTTGACTTGTTCTTCAGTTTGAAAAAGAAAATCAACCAAAAAACAAACAATATAGAAATAAAGCACAGTGCGTGTCAATGGGGCAAGTGTTTAAGAAGGTTTAAAAGCAGAAATGTGTAGCTCTACATTTTTATTGTTTGAGATCCTGTAGATTTATCTGTATATCATGTAAATTGTATTTTTGCGGTAAGTATCTAGGTTATGATTGTCTAACATGATTTCTGTGGGTGGAGTTTTCTTCATGTATTATTTTTTACCCCTAAGGCATATTCATATAATACTTGTGGATAGTTGCGTAACGTCCTCATTTGGCAACCTTGAGTGTATTGCACGAAAAGTTACAGTTCACTAACATTACATGGTCGTGGTATTGCCGAAATAGTGACAAACAAAGATCGTAATTATTCCATTGCTTAAGCGTTGCCCCATAGGCTTTCATTGTAAGTGCATTACTGTATTAGTTTCACTTTCTTTTAAACAAACTGAGGTTCTGTTTACACCTGGTATTAAGATGCGATTTGGTCGATCGGATCACAAGTGGACGACGCTAAATACAGGTGTAAACTCGGTCTAAAATGTTTCGTCCACATTGGACCACTTCCAGAGGTAGTCGAAAACACATTTGACCGGATTGCTTTCGTAGGATAGACGCTTATGTGGTCGAATGTGTTCGAACAGCCACAAAAGACCTTCAACTGATCTAACGTGTAAACATTATGGGAAGAGCGATAGCCAGACGGGATTTAAACTTTGTGCTTGGTACATTTTTCTTCAAATCAAACTTGGGTCTCAAGCTGACAATGTTCTCTCACCACTCCTGATTTCTAACACACACTCACAGCGTTCGGCTGGTCTTGTGACTGTCAGAGCAGCTGCTGCTCTCCGTATGTTTTTACGTCGTCTCCAGGCGCGTTTATATGTAAATCGCATGAGTTTATATCATCCATTAGATCGAAAGATCTAAAAAAGCCCTTAACCATAGACCCTTCCCTCGAAGAAATCTGGACAGAAGTGGTTGAAAGTGGACAAAAGAGATAAATTAAAACACGAGTTGTAAATAAGGCCTGAGTAACAAGTTGGAAATACTTTCTAACGGATCGTGTAAGTCTGGATGCTCATTGTGTTCAGGTGAAACTCGAAAAATGTGAATATCGTTCAAAAGGTCATTTATTTCAGTAATTCAACTTAAAAGTTGAAACGAATATATTATATACATGCAAAGTGAGATATTTCAAGCCTTTATTTGTTATAATTTTGATTATGGCTTACAGCTTATGAAAACCTTTTCACAATATTCTAATTTTGAATTTGGGGTTTTCATAAGCTGTAAGCCATAATCATCAAAATTATAACAAATAAAGGCTTGAAATATCTCACTTTGCATGTAATGAGTCTATATAATATATTAGTTTCACCCTTTAGGTTGAATTACTGAAATAAATTACCTTTTGCATGATAGTCTAATTTTTCGAGTTTCACCTGTACATGGTAATAGTAGGTTGCTCACATCACTAAACCTGCCTGTCGCTCTTAAACGGGAGATTGCCATTGCCCTTTTTTCAGGCTTTCATGAACGCTTATGTAAGCTTCCTCTGGAATAGGAGAACAAAAGTCTAGCAGCTGGATAAATGAACCAGCTCTGATAAGAAAACCAGCACAGCCTTCTCCATTTCAACACTACAGGATATTTCAGTAACGATAACATCATTTACCAAATAGACAAAACAGGAAGTGACAAGCTTGCGATTTTGTTTCTGCATAGGGGACTTTGACCAATCAGTGATGACCTTGTCAGTTGACTAACTGTTCTTGTTGAAGGTCTAGTTTTGAGGAACTTTAAGTTTTTATTGAGTCAGTCGTCTTTGCATCGAGTAAAATATGAATGCACTACCATTAAAAAGTTTAGGGTCAGTACATTTTATTTAAGGAAATTAAACTTTTATCCAGCAAGGATGCATTAAATTGATTAAAAAATCCCCGTAAAGACATTTAAATAAATGAATTAAATGCTGTTTGTTTGAATCTTCTATTTATCGATGAATGGTTTGCACAAAAGCATCAAGCTGCACAACTGTTTTCAACACTGGTAATAATAGAAACGTTTCTGAAGCATCAAATCAGCATAGCATGATTTCTGCAGGATCATGTGACACTATTGACTGGAGTAATGGCTGCTAAAAAACATCAGATTTTCATCACAGAAATAAACTACATTTTAAAATATTAAAATAAAATAGTTATTTCAAATTGTAATAAAATGTCACAATATTACAATTTTTAGTGTATTTTTGATGTTCTTAATTGCGTAAAATATAATCAAGTGTTTTGTTATGTGTACTAAATATTAACCCTTGAGTCATGTTGAGCATTTTCTTTATTCAACATTGAAAAGCATCTTATCATCAGTTTTGCTACCCCACCACACAGGCGGTTTACCGTGATCATATCAGGACTCTGTGAGTGTGTCATCAGCCTATTGAAGCTTCACTCTTCAACCCATTTCCTGTGCTACACTATCGAAAACTCACGAAACATGCCTTTATCTCAGTTATCTGCCTCGATAACAGCAGCACTACAACACTGGCGTCTGACTGAAAGCAAGATCCACTTCAGAATAGCAGATTCAATTGAGGCGTTTGCTTACCGGCCCAAGTTAGAAGAGCCTATCCCCAAGTTAAGCCCAGTATGCATCTCTGTTTTGATGATTCATCCCAATCCGATAATGTGCCTCCGGTTGGAATTCGCAAACATCGCTACTCATTCACAGCTATTGACGCTTTTGTTCCATCCATCTCTCTGTTTGCTCATCAGAGCAATCCCCAGGACAGTGAGAGTACGGTGTTTTCAAACAAAGCCTTGAACCCGCGGGTCAGATCGCGGCGACTCTATTAACTGGCTCCTGCATTACGCGGGTTGAGTCGGAGCTCAGTGCCTTGTGTCCATTGTTCTCCATTCGATAAAATAAATAGGGAAGTAAAGTCAACCGGAGGGGCTACCGATGACACAAGACCTTTCACAGGTTGTTTTATAAGATAACTTCTACTGTTACCAACTATTATCCCTGTGAGGATGTACTGTAAACTCATCGGGCTACGCTCACATACAGTAACTTGTCCTGTCTATTTCATTGATTTTGATGTTCTGCTTTAATAATTATCACTGCTGGTCACCGGGGGTTTTAGTGTTTAAGAGGCTTGCCCCCGGGTTTCAGAGATGAGGCTTAAGCTAGTCTCAGACTAAAATGCATGTTTGAGCTGGTTTAACTGAAAGCAAACTTGCACGGATATATCTTAACATGTGACCCTGGACCACAAAACCAGTCACATGGGTACATTTTTTGAAATTGAGATCTATACATCATCTGAAAGCTGAATAAATAAGCTTTCCGTTGATGTAGGGTTTGTTAGGATATGACAATATTTGGCCGAGATACAACTATTTGAAAATCAGGAATCTGAGGGTGCAAAAAAATCTAAACATTGAGAAAATCTCCTTTAAAGTTGTGCATTTATTCGCGATTGTGCTGCACTCACTCACAAAAATAAACGTTTCATATACTTACTGTAGGAAATTTACATAATATCTTCATGGAATATGATCTTTACTTAATATCCTAATGATTTTTGGCATAAAAGAAAAATCGATAATTTTGACCGATACAATGTATTGTTGGCCACAAATATACCCGTGTGACTTATGACTGGTTTTGTGATCCAGAGTCACATATGTCAGTGCCATTATTTTGTCTGAAGATGCACAGCAGTAATGTTTTTTTCTAAGGCAAAAAAAAAAGCTAATTAAATGTCCTAATTGAACGAAGGCCTAATCCTGGTTTAGTCTAGTCTGTCTGTGAAACTGGGCCTTGGTATACTTGGACTTCTTCAATAACTTAAATCACTATAAAATCAACTCTGTCAGTTTATGAAACGCCTCAATAAAGTATTCGGTCTCTCTAAACCCCTCCTTTCTGAGATCCTACTCTGATTGGTCAGATGAAATATTGTGTTTGTTTTTTATTTCATGTGCCTTAATAATCTTGAATAAAACAAAAACATTTTATAAAAACATTACATTTTTTACATTTTTTTTTTCTCGTTCGAGAAGTTGATTCACCCAATTTTCTTCAATCACTTCATTATAACTCGGGAGTTCCCAATTTACGTTTCATGCTGACTTTAAGAAAGAGACATTTCAGTTTGAAATTTTCTAATTTCTAATTTTATTTATTTATTATTTATTTATTTTATATATATATTTTAATTTAGTTTTGTTTAATTTTATTTATTTCTCTATCTGCTGTCTTCCACGTCAGAGCTCAGATCAGTGGCTAGTGAAGAACTTGGGCATGTGTGTGTTCCTGTGGTGCCATCAGCCAATCAATATTTTTCTGCAGCTCCAGAGTAATTACTAGTCACATGGCATTTTACCCCTAAGGCGATTGGCAAAATAAAGTTGCCAAATTTCAAATCACATACCTGCGCCAGCCAATCAACTACCTTTAAGATAAATAAGAGTGCTAATGGATAGTGTTCTTTGGGTATTACATACTTCCTTGCTTACAGTGGTCATATGACAGGCGGCACTTTCACAAACCCTTACGTTTTCCCTCTATAAATCCATGTAGGATTTGATCAGGCCTTCTCAGCCGGACTCACCTGTCTCTTCCTGTCTCTTGTTCTCTCCACAGATGTGAGGATCTGTTCTCCTCCGTTTATGGTGCTGAACAGCGAGTGTGGCCCAGACACACTGGAGCAGATCGAGCAGCACGGTCTTACATTCCCTTTCAGTAAGTCTCACGACTCGCACCTCTTCTTTTCTGAAACAGGAAGCAATGTCATTATATAATCTCATTATATATAATGAGATTATATATATTATATCTTATATAGTCCAAGGAATCTCATTATATAAATATCACTCTTTTTAATACCAAATTTTGTGGCAAAATCCATCGATTTCAGTAGGAATGGGACATTTTTTGCGTTAGGAAAGATTCAATGAAAGATTTATCCATGCAGATTTCACGACGGGTTCATGTTGGTCAAGCAAATTCACTGTACTGACCAAAAGAAATCTGTATGTGTTGAAAGTCACTTTTGTGTGAGCTGTGCTTCATGCATCCCTACACTATTGACAGTGGACAAAGGACTTTTTTTGTCCTTGAAATTTCACAGAAATTTCTCTGACGCAGGTTTCTTAAAAAACGGGTCCTTAAAAAGTTTAAAATTCAGTTTGTTCAAATTGAATGCCATAAAAAGTCTTAAATATAATTTTATGTGTTTTTAAATTTGAGGACAGAAAAACAGGAATCGCGATAAAGCCTAATGTGATTAATAAACGTGCAAAGTTAAAATGCAGTGCTGATATTTCAGTTAAAATATTGTGTTGTTGGTTACTCAATAAACTGTATCTGGCTTTTAATTCAACATAAACTTGTGTGGCTTTTTTTTTTTTTGGCTGCCCTGTCATATGAAGGAAAGACTAAAACATTGTTTAACACTTTTAATATTTAATTTACCAGTAGTAGAATTTGCAAAGTATCTTAACAATCTTTTTGTATTGTCTTTTTAAAACCAGTATTATTGTATCAGCAAAATCCAGTCCCAATCAACCTATAATTTGTATGTATTGATAAATTAGAATGTTTACCAATTTCAAAACATAAATGTATATTTTGAACAAAACATGCCTTGAGTATTTTAAACATGCAGTTTCCCTGTTTTGCAGTGGTTTAAGCAAAGTAATCATTATACGATAGCATGAGTGTGTTCTGTATGGACATATGGTATTCATTTTATTTGTGCAAGTCTTTAATTTGATTTTTAAAAAACTCTGCAGATACCCTGATGACAACACCTGTTTTTATTGACTCACTAAAATGCCATTAGGTTGCATTTCACAAGGATTTCACTGCATTAAAGGTTCATTAAAGAGTTGCATTATTAACTAGACTTAACAGAGTGTTTTTTTCCTTCTCATCCTGCACAGTTTGCAAAACACGGGTTGCTCACGGAACTAACTCTCATGAGGTAATACTCTTTTCTAACTCTGTTTTTTTTGTGTGAAATATGACCACAGAGGTCATGAAATGCGCACACACACACACACACACACACACACACACACACACACACACACACACACACACACACACACCTTTGTATTCAAATCTAGTGAGCTGCCTACATGGGTAGACGACACAAACTAATCTCTTCCAGACCTCAGCTACACTACAGTGTTTGAGGGCGGGGCAAAGTAGATGTTGCGGGCAGCCAATGAGGACCATAGGCTCACATTATGCAAATTTGTTACAAACCTGCGTAGTTCAGAATCAGTTTTTCCTTTTTGGGAGACTATAACTCTATTTATCATGCATTTTGATCTTTAAAACTTTGCAGACCTTTTACACTCACACTACATGAAAGGTAATATCCAAGAAAAAGTAGGGGCACTTTAACATTCACTTGCGATACTCAAAAGGTGCTTTATAGTGGAAAAAGGGTTTTCTAAGAACGGTTCACTGAAAGGTTCTTTGGGGAACCCAAAATGGTTGTTTATATGGCACCAATGCAAAAAAGAAGTGTATTTATCACTTTGAATAGACAAGTTGAAGTTTTCTGTCTCAATGTGTTCCTCTGCAGATGGCTATAATATTCAACGCCGAGGACCTAAAGGACGTGAAGCCCCCGTGTGTCATTCAGAGTTTTATTAACCACAATGCCGTGCTCTATAAGGTGTTTGTGGTGGGAGAATCGCACACTTTGGTGGAGAGACCATCACTCAAGAACTTCCCCTCTGGACCGTCTGGTAAACCTTCAGCCCACACTTCAACTCTTTATAAATGTTATTTCCTTGAAAGGCCGCTCCTGCGATATGGTTCGTTTCACAGCAACTGGACCTTCAGTTTGTTTAGATATGATTTACGTTACAACGCTCCCGCTGTAAAGACTCGGACGCCTTTGCATAGCTGACTTTGCAGTGGATTGTGTTTTCTCCTACCCTGTCAGCAGAAGTGCTCGCTGAAGTCGGGTTTCCGCCGCAGGCCGCTGTACGGGATGAGCCGTTTGCATATGCCAGTGTACTTGCAGTCCATGCAAACCAGTTACGGCTACTGGAAGAGCAACCTGTTAGTTTAATGCAAATTCATGAGGTCATATCTGTGAATTCATGAACTCACGCTGAACTCTGCAATGCACACACACATATGTAATTTCACTCACGCCTTGCCTTCAAGCAGTATTCAAATGAAAAATAAAAAAAAACTGTTCAAAAGATTCAAACAAAGAAAAAGGGCTGGCCCTGTGTTTCTAAAGATAGATCAGGTTGTTTGTAATTTCTAAGAATGCCATGAAGGCGTGATGAATTTGAGTTGTAAAGTTCCTCGACAGGTAATCAGGGATTGTACCGCAATACTATTTAGTTCTTTTAAATTTCACTGACCAAAACAATCGGATTTTAACCACAGAAATTACAACTATATGTGCAAAGCCAATGAGAATCCATAATGCCACATAATTAATTCTAATGATTATTATTTTTGAGATAGAGGAACAGATTACTAAAACATAGTACTTAGTAATTTTATTTATTTATTTATTTAGAAAAGGGACAGTGTACATTAATTAACATTCATAAATGTAAATGTACCCAAATTAGCCCGAAGGCTAGTTTTCATTGGTAGTCCCTTTGCCAGGTGTTATTAGGCTCTAAGCTAGAAGAAAGGGTTAAACATTACAACAATATACTACAACAATCATAAAACTGGAACTTGTAAACACCTCTGTAAAATACAATTAAACGTATTATACAATAAAATTAAAAAAACTATATATACACACACACAATAAAAATATACAGTATATATTGTTATGAGTTAAATATGACTGATAAGGTCTATAATAAAATTAATAATAAGATTAATAATAATAATAGGGGAGCAACATTAATGTTCACATTGTTGGTTATGAAGAAGCCATTTCTTAAGATTAAGCTTAAAAGAGTTAAGTGATGAACACTCTCTAATTGTGTGAGGAACAATATTCCACTGATGTGAAGCTCTATATGAGAAAACTGAATTGTTTTTTATCTAAAATTTTAAGGGCTTGTTTGTATAGTGATTCTAATGGTTTTAGGACTTTCAGATGAGTATTTGACCAGCTTGTCAAACAATATGTGACATGAGAAAGATTCATAGAATGGAAATATATCTTTGCTGCCTCATTTGATAAACAATTTCTAATGAACCTAAAATTAACCAAGTTAAATTTAATCTTTTTGCAAACTTTTTTTATGTGGGTATTAAAACCAAGACAGGAGTCTAGATGTACCCCTAGATATTTACATTCTGAAACAACCTGTATTCTTTCTCCTGAAATAAAA
Organism: Phoxinus phoxinus; assembly: GCF_949152265.1. Lineage (NCBI taxonomy): Eukaryota > Metazoa > Chordata > Actinopteri > Cypriniformes > Leuciscidae > Phoxinus > Phoxinus phoxinus. Next base: position 31,109,990 of record NC_136888.1, read on the forward strand.
ATGTCCTGCTTTGTATCGGGCCTATGTCCTTTAGAAAAGATCATACAAACTGTTTTTGACACATTTAACCTCAGAAAACTCTGATTGAGCCAGGATGTAACTTTTACCATGACGTCTGTCAAATTTTTTGCAACCTCTTCTGCATTTTTACCATGTGTAAAAATGACTGTATCGTCAGCGTACATTAAGATATTACATTATTCACACTGCTTGGGCAAATCATTAATATACATGCTAAAAAGAATTGGGCCCAGTAATGATCTAATAAACATTGAAGGGTTAGTTCACCAAAAATTCAAATATATATATCAAATAAATACTTAAATGTATTTATTTATAGTCTGAATACATAATTTAAATAGCTATCACTGGAGAAACGTTACTTTGTTCAGACTGGAATAATGTTTCTACACAGCCATTATAGAGCAATGTCGTGCATATTTTAATGCTATAAGAAAATGTAAAAAAAGAAATCAATTATAAATATTATTAAGGTTTATATATACATGTTCTAGTAAGATGTGTTTTAAAACGTATATGAATTTCTAAAGCCATTATGGTTCCTTGTTTCTATTTCTGGTTAAGACCATTGTTCTCTTCAGTGGCATAACACAGCCATGTTTACAAGCTATACAGATGAAGAGAGGTTTTCTTAGGTTCAAAAAGATATTATCTTTGAGGATTAATAGAAGTCCATCGTAAATATTTGGGGTGTTTTGATGTCTGCGGAAGGAAGGAAGTCTAAATGGTGGATTGCTCTCCCTTAATGAATTTCTCTACTGCCATTTGAGTGGGAGGTCATAAATCTCAGCATCCTCTTGGCACTAGATTTTTGTTTTTCCTCCTCCTCCTCCTCCTCCTCCTCCTCCTCACTGTCTCTTTCTCTCCCTCTCTGCATGGCAGTCCTGAAGCCTTGCATCTCTCATCTGAACCACAGCTCTCTGCTGCTTTCTAGTGGCATGCTGTCGACTTGCAGCTGAAAGTATTTGGATTTTTTGCATTCATTTGTTCTCTTTTTTTAATGCCTTTACAGACAGAAAAGCGATTTTCTTCAATAGCCACAATGTGTCCAAGCCAGAGTCGTCCTCTGACCTCACATCTGTAAGTAGGGCGTCCTGTAAAAATCGCAGTTCTTGCTGGTCAACCCACAGTGTTGTGTTTTGGCAAAAGCTCTTTGTACACTTTTGTTTGCATTTTTTTTTGACAGAGAGATAACGTAGAAGGTGTTTCCCAGCCCCCGAATGATGATGTCATCAGGGAACTGTGTAAATCCCTACGGGAAGCTCTCGGGGTTTCGCTCTTCGGCATCGACGTCATCATCAACAACCAGACGGGCCAACATGCAGTCATTGACATCAATGCATTCCCTGGTGTGTATCTGTCCATGCAAACCTGTAACCCTGTAACCACAAGGCAACTCTTCAGGCAACATTTAATAACTTTATATTTTGCGCACATACACTCCCTTTCGAAAGATTGGGTTTGAAGTCTGTTATGCTCACCATTAAGCATGATGCAATTTTTTCATGATTCTTTGATGAAAAGAAAGAACCGCATATATTTGAAATATAAACCATGTCTTTACTGTCACTTTTGATCAATTTAATGGAACATATCTGAATAAAAGTAATAATATTAATAACAAAAACAGCTACTAACCCCAAACTTCTTAAAAGATAAGGTGATGGTTGCTTGAGGTTTATTAGAATCTTTACAAAAATGGGTAGATATCGGTCTCCCAAAAACGAATAAACTGCATTAGTGTCAATAACAAATATGTACAAGGTGGAGAATGTTAGTTTAGAATTTTATGTTGGTTTCATGTTTTTGAAAAACATCAAAAAAAGTTTTGCTTGTGAAAGTCATGACATGCTTTCCTTAGATTTGGAATACATGTGAGTGTATATATATCTTATGTCTTGTATATATCTATGTTAAAGGTCCCATATTGTCAACATTTCCTGGCTTTTTTCATGATAACAGAGGTCTAGGGACTATGTAACTGCCATATAAGTTTCAAAACAGTCGATCCACAGACAAATGCTCACAGCCTGCATAAAGTAGCTGTGCCTTTTCACGAGCCGTTGTGACTTCCGTATAAATGTGACGTCAGAACTACTCAGTCACCGCCTTCAGTGACCACCCCGAGCACTGCCCACCCCGAGCACTGCCCACCCCGAGCACTGCCCACCCCGAGCACTGCCCACCCCGAGCACTGCCCACCCCGAGCACTGCCCACCCCGAGCACTGCCCACCCCGAGCACTGCCCACCCCGAGCACTGCCCACCCCGAGCACTGCCCACCGTCACAAAACTACCGACCCGAACACTACATCATTGCACAGGCTTCCGAACAACATTCATATAAGAGAACAGTGGCTAATATTTATATATTCAGAAACGCCACTGCAATTTAGTTCGACCTTAACCGTCTGTTCTGCATATTTCACAGGTGACAGCTTCCTCAATCAGGCACAGGTCAATGCCGTTTTTTCAAAATGAGCTCCGCGTTGGGGAAAGTTACTTTTAAAAGTAATGCATTACAATACTTTTGCGTACATTTTGCTTGTCTTGCTTGTTTGTTTTTTAATAACACCAAAAAAAAGTAATATTTTTGGCAAATGTTGAGAATGAATAAGCCTCAGGCTGAAGGAAATGCATATTTATGCCTGTACAGTAGATGGCGCCGCTCAAACAAACTTTTCAGCATTAAAGAACAATAGGACACAGGAGAAGGAAGTTCAACACTCTCATTTCTAAATCTAAAGTTATCTCTCCTTATTATTATGGTTGAATCAGATCATTGAAGGTCAGCAGCAAAGACATTGTTTAATAAAGTGAGATTATAAAGTATGTTTGTGTAATTTAATATAGTTAATTATAAAAGTTTTACGTACAATTCTGAGATTGGATTTTACTGTTTTTATTTATTTCGAGGAATACTGAATGTTTTCATGCAAGTGAGATTAGTAAATGCATGTTCACATTTAGTCTGGAACTAAAATAAGCATCTTTACTTAACACCTCACTTTATTTCTCTCAATATGTGGACAGGAGAGCTGTCAGTCAATTAATGTGAACAAATAATTTGGATATTTTGTTGTAAATTGAAAAAAACTTTACTTTTACTTTACTAGTTACTTGAAAAAGTAATCTGATTACATAACTCAACACTGAAGAAGCTGCTCCTCAAAGATGCTGCCGTCCCTACAGTTCATAGTTTTACAAGTTTACATTGCAGCTTATGTTCTCGCGTTCTGTGGGCATCTTTGCACATTTACCACAAGTACACCTTTTACAGAAAAAAGTAACATTGTAAAATAAATTGTAGCACGTCAACTTACTGTATCAGTAGGAAAGCAATAGTTACATAGCGTACTGCATTCGATGTCTGTCTTTATTTTGGAGATTTAAATCGAATTTGACTAAAAAAAAGTCTGAGTTTGTTTACAAACAGTTATCGTTAAATCTGCGTGCAGCATTGATGTAATGGTAATTATAATACTCTTACAATAATGCAGAAAGTAATGAGGTTTTCTCGTGTTGTCGCCGATTCGGGGCCGAATAACATTTCGCTCAGCAATGTCCATCATCACAGGTGTTTTATATTTACCTCACCAAGCCACAGCAGGCTACAGCATACATGACCCTAGTGACCTGTGGTTGGCCTGGCCGTGCGTCACTCAGAAAACAACAGGCCAATCAGAAGAGAGGCTCATGAATATTAATTAGAAAGGCCAAAATCGACCTGTTCTTAGCAGAGCTCCTGGAGCTGTAAAAATATTTTGGGAAGGTTTTTGGTACTTATACTGCTAATATATATTGGTAAGGACATCAAAACCTACAATAAAACTTCAGAAAGGTGTACAATATGGGACCTTTAAACATATTTTTCAACATCAAGTATTTTTTTTAAGTTACATCAAGAAGTTTTCTTGGGCTCGTACAATTTGACTGTATGAACTAATCTTATGTTGTATGGTTTTCTTCTACAATTACAGCATAAATATGATTTAGTAGCATAAAATCCCCTTAAAAATACAAACTATTGAATGAAAAACATTATTAAACTAAAATATAGTACATTAATTTCATTGAAATACAAAATCATGAAATATGTTCTTTATCCATTATTGTAATGTTTTTACAATTCGTACTCTTTTCAGGATATGAGGGCGTTCCTGAGTTCTTCAACGACCTCCTCAACCACATCATCAGCGTCCTCCAAGACCACGCCTCCAATGAGCCCTCGGCCCCGCCCCCGTCCGGCCAGCTGCCCGCTTTAGGAGTCCCCCCCCAGGAGTGCTGTGGCATGCTGGGTAAGGAGTCGGACAGCAGCCCCTGGATCGTGGAGGGGGACGGAGGTCTGAAAGGCCCTCGTCAGAGACTGGGCTGCAACACGGCCATGTCCCCCAACTTCCAACAGCACTGCGTGTCCACGATAGCCACTAAAGCCTCGTCGCAATGACTGTCCCGTCCCACGCCATCCTTCCCTGAACAAATTGTGAAGACAGAGTGAATAATATACAATAACAATAATAACTATTATACTGATAAAATATATCTGTAATCAAAAATAAACTATATTGGGAATCATAATGATGTTGATAAAGGGCATTGAATTCTATCGTCTATGCCTTTGCATATGTTTTTTTTTTTTTTTTTAGTTAATTTGATTTTTTTTTTAGTCTAACAACTCAGTGCTGCAATGTGAACATTTGGGGAATCAACATAGATCAGGATCTGAATCAGTTTAAATTTGAATCGCAGTGGATGATGGTTAAGTGAACACACTAGGCATGTTGGATATTTAAGCTGGATGAGTTTTCTCAAGGTTTTCTTTTGTTTGCTGATGGAAAAGACTAACTGTGTTCAGTGTCTTTAATGACACTGAACACAAACACACCCAATAATCTAACAACCAGGACACCTAAAATGTCTTTGTGCTCCGTATTTAGTGGCAATCCTATATTGTGATGATCCACAGTGTATATCTTTTGTGCAGCGTCTGCAAATCTGCTCCGTAAGCCGAATGAAGGCCCAGCGCGCAGCTCTCGTAGACCGTGTGCCACAGTGTTTGATCTTGTGACACTCCGTAATCTTTCCACAATGCTCCGGAAGACTTTCATCATCCTTCCATAAACATTGTGACACCTGACATTTTTCATGTGCATTTCAACGCATCATATCATGAGGTGTTAAATGAAGTGGGAGAAAAATTGAGTAATGAATTTCCAGGCGAACCGTGTCAAGTACAATTAAAGAGATGGTTCACCCCAACATTTTTATCATCAATTACTCGCCCTCAAGTTGTTCCAATCATGTAGAGTTTGTTTTTTCTGCTGAACCAAAAAGAAGATATTTGAAAAAATGTTGGTAATTGGAGTTGGTTATTTTTACTACTATGGAAGTCAATGGCTATATCTGGTTACCAACTTTCTTTAAAACATCTTTTTGGACGTCAACACAAGGGCGAGTAAATGACAAAAATTAATTTTTTAGGTGAACGACCCCTTTAATGTTTTTTTTTTTATATATATATAGTTTTGCGAAAGACCCTGAAGAGGATAAAATTCTACTATTCTTTAAAAAATTCTTCTAAATTCTGTTGTTTGTCAATGTCAAGTTTGGTTGGACGGTTGCAAGTGGCGATATTGACATTCCCTGTATGTGTGTGTGTGTGTGTGTGTGTGTGTGTGTGTGTGAGAGAGAGAGAGAGTGAGTGTGAGTGTGAGTGAGTGAGTGAGTGAGTGAGTGAGATGTTTTTTTTTTTTGCAGACAGTCCTTTAAAAGTTCTAATGTTTTGTACATGATCCAGTTTTGAAAGTCATATTTATGACTTGGCTTCAGATTAGTACACACCCTTGACATATTGGAACAAACTGTATAAGATGGATGTTCATGAATGTGTGTGTTGGGAGTCATTTTTCTTGTTAAAATTGCAAGAAAGCATACATCTCTTCCACAAAAGGGTTAAACACTTTGATTCTTGGTTACCATTCCTAGGTTAAAAGGAAAAATTAACAGATTTGTACAATTTTGTTCATATTCCTCTGTTATAAATGGATTAATGGCTAGCTTGTTTGAAAATAACTAATGAATACAAAGTATTTGTTTTATACATGATGTCGTTACCAGAACATTTCATTTGGTTGCTGATTTAAATCAGACTGTACGGGAACTGCCATGAGGTGTGTTCAAAAATGTGTTTAGCACTAATTAATATCAATATATATATATATGTCATTAAAACCATCTGAACAATTTTTACATTAATTAAAATGTAATAAAGCCAAAACATGATTTGCAGCACTTGTTTGCATATACTGTAATGAAACCCTTAGACATCGCAATTACAAAAATGATTTGTTGCTAACAGTAGATTAGAAAAGTTTGTCTTATTTGTATTCATGTTTATGAAAGAAATCTCGCCCACTTAGTGCCCGTAAAGTGACTTGGATTACTCCTACACGTTTGAAGACCAACAGAAAGCAGCTTGTTTTTGTTCACTGTGAGAGGAATGAATGTGTGGAGATTTTTGACACGTTTTAACGTGGAAAACAAGAGCGGTGCAAATGGACTGCTGTCGTCAGCATCTGCTCCCATTCTGTTCAGTTTATATAAAGTGAACATTTAGCGCCACTCCATTGGCACTTTGCACCTTATGTTAATGCATTTCTTGTTCTGAAGGGGTCCATTTTTTAATGTAACATTTGAAGAGTGATATTTTCATAGGTGTACCAAACTGCGTTTAAGATCTTTTTCTATAATAACTAACTCCCTCCATTGTTATGGAATTCAAATTGAATGGTCATTGTCATTTAAATGCCATTTTTAAAGAATGTGAGCCATGTCGACTTCAGCAAGAACTAGCAGGGTTTTTGGGACGTGTAGCTTCTTGCTTGCTTATATCAAGAGAGTTGGAATATGTTTATATGTCTAATGAGGAGTTGTGCAGATTAAGGTTGTGTTTTGTATAACCGAAAGTCCTATGAAAGGTAGAGAGAATGACAGCCTTCAACACAGCTTTACCTTTTGTCTCTGTACGTTTGCCTTCATTGTGCTATCAAATAGAAAACTCCTCACCTACTAAATTTTCTGTCTCTATCATTATTTATTGACATCCTCAAGGTTTCGGGGCTCATATAAGATTTTGGGCCCCCTTATTTGCATATTCATACACTGGGGCTGTAACCCATCAACGCCATGGGTCAACCTTTCTGGTTACTTCAGTGTCATAATGTGACCATTATGTGCTATTCATGTTATTCAGATATGTCTATATGCTAGAAGTGTCCAATTATTAAGTTTTTAGCCCAGTTACGGTACTCACCTTCATGTTGCTCCATACATGTTTGAATTACTTACCATGGGACACACATGTAATGTATATTGAGTCGTGTCTTGCTGTTTTGTGGCAAGGTAAAGTAGTTTAACTGAAAAATTTGTCTGGAGAAGAAAGATAAATTAATATGTTAGGGTTATTATAGTTAACTGAAGTAAAAAAAAATTGTTACTTGACATAAAAAAATTTGCTAGTTGCTAAAACACGTTTTTTATTTTCATTTATGTTTAACAAGGTGTACTAAAATGACTAAAACTTAAAAAGTAGACTGTCATTTGATATTATAGGGTTAGAAAATATCTAGTCCCGTTTTTTGTAAACTCATTAAGGTCATTAAGAGTTCAGGCCTTACAGATTTGTGTACTGTAGTTGGCCCACGACAAAAGCTATTAAACTAAACTGCCGTTTGTGTTAAATGAGCAGGCCATACACTGCTCAGACCCCTTTCGCCATCCTTCTCTAGCTCGCCATTGGTCCTCATATTTTAATTCAACTCATCCTCACGACGTGATTGGCCACACTTTCTGTCAATCACAACCGCCGCTCGTGATTGGCCGGTCCCAGTTAACTAATGCGAAAAATCCATGTTCTCAGGTTTGACATGTCACTAGAGCAAAGCCACACGTCTGGTCAGAAGTAGAGAGAGTAGCTTCTAGCCTCGCACATGTCACAAGTAGTACACGCCAGACATAAAGCCGATTTACAGCGTCAGAACAAAACAAAGCATTTGCCCTAACATTATGCAAACAGCCTAAAGTTGTGCACTTCACTTGAATTGAAATATGTCGTCGAGTGGTTTGTCTTTGGCCGGACGAAGCTTCGCTGACAGCGGACTGAGCGGATAAACGGGACTGAATGTGACGGCTCGTCGCGTCGGTGAATGAAGAAGCATCGCTTCTAAGCAAAACACGTCCGAACATGGCTGACAGAACAGCTCCGAACTGTCATCTGCGACTCGAGTGGGTTTACGGCTACCGGGGACACCAGTGCCGCAACAACCTGTACTACACGGCCGCCAAGGAGATCGTCTACTTTGTCGCCGGCGTCGGAGTTGTGTACAACACACGGGAACACAAGCAGAAATTTTATTTGGGACATAACGATGACATAATCAGGTAGGCACATTCACGTGGATGTTTTGAAGGAAATTCACACAAATGCACGCCAACTGCCACACTTAAAGTAGTGAACTCAACGGTGCCAATGCATTCAAGCCAGTGTCAGGCTTGATACGTTGCTGTATATTTATATTTAATGGCAAGATCGAGTAAGTGTAGAGATGGAGGTGGAGGTTGTTCCTCTGAGGCGCTGTCCAGCACGCCAGGCTCCTGAAGGTGATCTCCGTCACGCTCAGCGATCACGCGATCACCTTCACGAGGCTCGCGTCCTGGACAGCGCCTCAGCGGAGCAACTTACGGGACTTGCATTTTGTCAACGCTATTTTTTATTTGTTGGTCTGTGTATATATACGCCAGGTGTACGTTGCGTCGCGTCTCACTGTTTTTTTGGCAAGTTAAAAGTAGTTTAACTTTGAATAAACGCGTCTGGAGATATCCGCGTTTTCTGTCATTTAGTTGCTCTCGGTCTGGCTGTTTATAAGTCTTATATTAGTCACGATAGGCTATTTTAAATTCTAAAGGTACGATAACATTTACCATTTTTTGCGAGCGAAATTCAGTAATTTCAAAAGGAATAAACGCTAACGGAAATGTCTTTTTATCAGACGCTGATGACGCGTTTTAACGGTCATCAGCGTCGTAAATCCTGCAATTTTTTTAATTTTTTCATTAAACAAAAATTATGTACATTTACTATGTACATTATACGTTGTATTGTATTACCTTTGTATCAAATAAAATAAAATAAAAACGAGTTAACGCTGCTGTTAGGTTGTTTTTTAATCTTTATCTTTAATTCTCTCTTCTGACTGCCGTTATCAATCTCTCTCTATTTTTTTCCCTCTTTTTGAAAGTTGTGAAAACACTATTGTGGAGTTTTTTGAGCAAATTGGAACACTAAAAAAGTATATTTAATGTAGTCTCACCGCTATAGACGTTTACCCAACTATGACGACTTCCACTTCTGAGAAACCCGGAAATGTGAAAAGGCTCAATACTTTTGCATATACTGTTGAATTTTTTTCTCAAACACACATTCTTTATGCACATTTCTGAGGGGCTTGTACAGAAGAGTTTGTGAACACACTACTTGAAATGGAATTGACCCGCAGTTCCAAGAGTGATCATATTTACTATAACAGCACTGTGCAGGGAGTGCAAAATGGAAATCCCAGAGTGGATCTTGAAGAGCAATTGAAGAACACTTGAGTTCAGTCTCTCCACTCTTATACGAAGCTCCAGAAGCTAAAGGTCCGTTCACACTAAGAACGTTAACTGTAAAGATAGCCATAACGATATTAGGATCCACACCAGCGAACGATATCCTTGTTTATTCCAAGCACACTCTCCAGTTTTGTTGCCTGTCACTTTAAATGCCTGAGCTCTTTAAAGCAGGATATATTCTGATTGGCTGTCAATGTAGCTGGATAACATCTCTAAAAGAGATCCTAACATTATTGTTCTCTGTGCCGTTATATAGCTGTGTTGTGATTGTGAACTGCTATTCTTTTATATTTAGAATGATTTTTACAACTATATCTTTACCGTTATCGTTATAGTTATAGTTATCGTCCTTGGTGTGAACGGGCCTTAATCTGTCACTGGGGCATAAGCAGAACGTCCAAAAATGTACAAATGAGATACAAATTAATGCAAATTTGGCAAAACATAAAATACAGTAGTTATAAATTTCCATGAGATTGTGTTATCTATTTGGTACACAACTGCTCATGTGAATTACTATTTATTTAATATAATTTATTAACTATTTGTTACTGTAAATATAAATTATAAATATATATAAAATAGACACAAAGTGCAACGAATATCTACAAGACCTGTTTAGCTTTGTAGGTTAGCTTTAATTCATTACCTAATTTAACATTATCCAATAATCTTAACAACTAATTGTCGTGAAATGACCTCTATCTGAACGCAAGATAGTGATTTATGTTCTCTTAAATCATATATAATGATCATGCAAGGTTTATACACGTTTAACCTTAATGGTAACTCAGTTATTTATAGCTGTATTCATACGCATCATGTCAAGGTGCTTTCAGCTGATGGTGAAGACATTATGATTCAGTCACATGATCATCAAGGTTATGGCATCCTACAGGAGTGTGTGTGTGTGTGTTGTACGTGTGTGGTGTTTTAGTGAGAGCTTGAGGGGGTGGCGTTCTGCTTCGCCGCCGGTCATCTGCCTCAATTCTCTATTATTAATTAGGTGACAGAGTAACTGACCTTGGTTACCTTGCATTTGTGTGAATGCGTGAATGGTTTGGTGAACACATCTGTGTGCATGTGCTGCATAAAAATGTATAAAAAGAAATATGATCACATTGCAATGTTCTCAGACTTATAAAATTGGTTCAAATGCAAAATATGTGACCACCAGGTACATACATTTACTACCTCCTAGTATGTCCCCGGTGTGCATTTGTGTGTCAAATGTCTCATAGGGACTCATCCATCTCTGGTTACTTCAGTATTAGAATGTGACCCAATGCCTGACTTTCTGGGTGGCTGTATTTGCTATTCATGCATATCAGATGCGTCCATATGCCAGCAGTGCCCTATTATTAAGTCATCAGCACAGGTATCTTAATACATAGAAGTCATAAGTGATTCATATGCCAAGTATACAAATACAGGAGTATTCATACATTCAGTTCGAGACAAATGGATAAACAGAGACTGAGAGAAAGATAGTATTGAAGTATTAAAACATAGAAGATGTTTTAACATTTCACCTCTGCCAAAAGCAGCAATAACTCTATAATGTCATAACTATATAATGCCATCACATACTCTGTTCTAGTGAAGAAAATTAATAAGGCGAAGAAAGGAATTACTATGAAAAAGACAATCTAGAAATATGAAACCTTTTCTTATAGTGTGAAGCCTGTGAAGAATATATTCTGGTCATATTCCAAAGTATATTATGCATTAAGGAAAAAACTGTTTTTGTGTTTTATGATATTATTTACGTAGTAATTCAGCAAATTCTTCCGTTTTTTAGACTGATGCATCTTGATGTTTTCCTTTTGAGTTTACTTGTATTTTGTATCAAAAATGAAATGTTGAAATATTAAATATTGGAAAAAAAAAAATGAAAATTTTCAAATTAGGATATTATTTATTTTAAAGTATTTATACTGTGTTGTGCTCTTTAAAAACAAACAAACAAACAAACAAACATTGTTCCTAGTCAAGGAGTTACTCTGCATTATAATTATTACTATATTTGAATACAAATGATAATATAATGTTTCATCCAGACGCAATAAGTCTTCCAATATTCTGATATGAGATACAAAAACACCTCTACTGTTTCTAAGTAGAAATATACATGGTTCAAATGCCAGATCAAATACAGGTATTTCTTGACATGGGGTCGGTAGTTGATGGTGGAGTTGGTTTGTATCCTCTGTTATTTGCCCTTGAGTAGAATGCTCAGTGGGAGGTGGAGGATGGAGCCGAGAGCTGAGCTACAGATGTTGAACAGCAGCTTGTGTGTGTGTGTGTGTGTGTGTGTGTGTGTGTGTGTGTGTGTGTGTGTGTGTGTGTGTGTGTGTGTGTGTGTGTGTGTGTGAGAGAGAGAATGAGAGACCCTCTCATACCTAACAGACGTGATTCTGTTTATATCGCACTGTGAGTTGCTCTAAATCAACTCAATTAAGCAAGCTGTGTGATCATGCTGTTCTTTGCTGAAAACTGCTGATATATGTCCCCATTTTTGTAAACGTTACCCAGGTAAGCGCTAACATAAAGGCATAAAATATTGAACTTTGAGCTGAAACAAGCATATCTCCAAATTTAAACACATATTTAAACATTTAAAGGAACAGTTTAAAAGTTATTTACTCACCCTTGTCATTCCAAACCCTTAAGATTTTCTTTCTTTCATGGACCGATGTAGTTAATATGCAGAATGTCCTTGCTGTGTGGTATGATGACAAACTATATTGTGACAATATAAAGTGTATAGAGATTTTGGGACATTGTGTTGTGGGATGTAAATATATCCATGCAGTGCAGGACTGCTGGTTATTGACACGCTAGAGCAGTAAAGATGCATGAGAAAAATAAAGCACGAGACATGCTTGATGTTGAAGAAGGTAGGATCATCACATCACATTTATCGTTGTTTAGCACATTTTTGCAAGCAAAGGCATTTCAGTCGGGCAAAAGATTTCCCAACGCAGATTTCGCAATGGTTCAGTCTTGCCGAATTTGCCGTGTTGACCAACAGAAAGCTGCTTGGTTTGAAAGTGACACCATGCGATATTGAATTCAGTTTTCTTTTGCACCTTATTAAACTTGAATGGTCAAATATACAAATATAAATTTGTCAAAAATGCCTATCATGGCAAGTATTCACATAAACAGAGTTGGTTAGGCTATGTCAGTCTTAAACAGTGAACATAAACATTTGGGAATGAATGAATCATTAAAAATTGCATTAAAGTGACAGCAGCCTAATGGATCTTAAAATGTTACCTTGAAAGAAAGAAAAACTCATATTATAAAATGTAATTTCGCCCACCTCTATGTTGCTACTCTTTAAAAGTATAAAAATGTGCATAGACTAATTTATTGAGACGTTTATTGGCCCTTTATGTCCTTTTAGGGCGCTTTCACACTTGGTTCGATTGCCTGTTCCGAACCCGAGTTCGGCTTAGTTTAACCACGTCAGATATACATGAAAATCAGGTTTTTAGCCCAGAAATGTCTGCATGTGAGCATAAACGAGTCCCACGGACAGGTGCATGCTGGTCACGCTCCTAAGGCTGTGTGCTCTCAGACATTCGTTTGTTTACTACAGGTGTTCAAAAATTGATGGGGGCGGATAGAGACCGGACATGTCGGGCATCTGAGCGAAAATGACTGGAAAAGATGGAAAAATGTCTGCCGACCTGCTGCTTTGTATCCATCCGTTCTTCTTTCATGTGACTAGACCAGTGAATGTCTATCAAGTGGATAACTCTGTTGTGATTTTTTGTGTGCATGTCTCTTTAACAGGTTTATGTGCGGGATATTTGTGAGGCCGTACCACAAAATGAGTTTTTTCTTACTGAGATGGGGATTTGGTGACTTCAGCATGAACATTTGCAATGCCAGCGTTCACGTATGAGTGTGTGTGACTGACTGACATGATTGCTCATGCGAGGGGGAGGGGTGGACATTGTGTCGCGTTTAAACCACGTGATATTATCAGATAGAAGCCCCCCCCCCTTCTCTCGAGTCCATCTGTAAGCCATGTGCACTCATATGCACTCATTTCTAATGTAATCCTTAATCTGCGCTGCCTTCTGATGCTCTTACTCTAATAGTATCAATGAGTGTAACTGTTTGAATGTGTGTGCTGGTGTGCGGCGCTGTGTGTTTGTGGTCTGGGTTGTCAGTTTTAGCACAGATCATGTGCGCACAATGCCAGGGTTTGGGTTAGATTGTGATCCCCGTGTATGTGTGTTGAATTTGAAGCTTCGGTTGCCACCGAGATTAAATATAGGGGTTTTATACCCTCTATATAAGCCCCTCTGGGCGCACTCCACTTGTTAGCTTTTTGTCAACGGCCTTGGCAGCGCTCCACCTAACGTGATTGAACTATTGCTTTACAGAGTCAAACCTCCTCTGGTAGCAGAAATCACTGCCCACTGTAATGCTGTCAGACAGTTGTGAGACTCTCATATAGTAGGGATGGAAATGAAACAGTGAAGTATTGGTATTTCTGTCACTAGTTTTAGCACGGTTTAGAGCCAGGATTGATCCTTAAAAGCAGGATAGGTGATTTGTTCCAGAAACATTTTTTGTAATGATGGTGGTAAGTCTTTTATTTTAGAAACGGTTTCTATTTTTCTGTGACGTCGAGGCTGGAACAACAAACACAAAGTGTGGCAATGATAATCTCAGGTACTGTTTATGTGCTTTATTTAAATCAAATTCACAAATATTACACCATTTAAACTAGGGCTGCACGATAGTGAAGAAAAATGCCATATGTGATAACTCATTAAATAATGGATATTCGATATGCGCTACGATAATGCTTAAAGTGTGTAAAGTAAACTTTAAATTATCTATTATTTAACCTAAATACGTGTTTCACATTCTTTTTGTGACAAGAAAACATCCCTACAACTTCTGAAAGAGAGCTGCAGTGTTTTACTGTAGCATAAGAAGTGTTATTTTTATTTAACAACAGGAACTAAATAATCAGATGTAAAAATAATACACAGCTTAGATTTCACTCTATGAATTAAATATACAACTGATGCCGCGTTTCCATTACCCTTCAAATTGCGCAAATTGAAATTGCGAATTGAAAATACGCTCAATGGAAACACGTCAATTTCGCAAAAACTCCCATTTATTGCAAAAAAGTTTTTACGCTCGCATGAGGTGGTTTTTCAGGCAATTCGAAAAAGAAATATTTCGCAAAACTGCAATGGAAACTGTTTTTGCGCCTTTTACAGGTCACATGACGTAGATGACGCGGTGTGTTCGGACAGAATACGAGACAGAGTTGTTTATTAAATTCATAAAAGACAAAAGAATTACAGGAATACTGGATTCTAAACCTCAAAGAAACGCCACAATCAAGACCTCGGAGCAGAAATGAGTGAGAAACACCCAGAAACTCCTCATATGTATAAGTATGACACATCACAGTATAAGGGTTTTTCCTTGCCATTAATGCTTGGATAACACGCCTACGTCTCCTTCCGTTAATAATAATAATAATGTCTAGTGCGGTGTATATAAACCTACCAACGTCCGTTGCCATGATTTTTTAAAGGACTTCTCGCGAGAGGAAAAAATTTCGTTGTAGTCGCATAACATCGGTTAATGGAAACGCCGTCATTAGTTTTGTATTGATATTTAGAAAAAATCGCAAAAGTTTTGCGTAAATCTGTAATGGAAACGCAGCTAGTGCGATATGCATATCGCGATATTTACATTTGCGATATTTCGATAATTTCGATATATCGTGCAGCCCTAATTTAAACATTATTCAAATACATTGGCTACTGAGTTACCAATCTTTGTAAAATAATACACTTGTTTGTTCACAGTTTGAACAAACTGTTCTCGTTTCCATTTGTTTAATTTCAAGATCTGAGGTGAATTATCCATTGTTGCTTTTACAGCTACAAAGCTGGAGCACTAAATTATATTTAAAGTCACATTACACGCTTTTAATATTAAATAAAGCACATAAACAGTACCTGAGATTATCATTGCCACACTTTGCTGGTTAGGGCAAAAACTGTGATTAACATGGAAAAGATAGATCGCGTGTAGTTAGGACACGGTGTAATGCCGGGAGACTGGCGTCCTGTTCGGTTTCGCAGCGATCAGCGAGGCTTCCCTCTTCCCAGCAATGGCAGGGATTCCCCACCCCTTCTATAGTAGTTCCAGTGAACGCTACAATCACCCTCTCATTCATTATCCCAAAGCGGCTTATCTGACACATCTACACACATCTAACAGCCTGACATACTAACACACACCAGCACATGGTGTGTTTTGTGTGGAAGTGTAAATGTCCTCACTCTGCAGACAGGCCTTTCATTGAGCGTTTTGAGACCTGGAAAGGCATCCCTTTGTGTGCTCATTAGCCCATGATCCATTGCACGAGGGTTTCTATGCAGTCATAATTAATTTATTCCATTAATGAAAATGTCCTATAACAGGAGGGTTCCCAGATAAATAGTCTCAGACATTTGGCTGAACGTCTGATGGATAGGGCTTATGGCGCTCCATTTAAACACATTGCAATGTTTCCCTCAGTATAGAGCTGGTAAGTCCCGCCCCTTCCGTAAAACCCCGCTGGACCTCAAAGTTGAAAAACCGTCAATGCAAGTGAATGGGAGAAAATAATTATTTTCTGGTCCCGTTTGAATTGTGCCATGAATGTGAACATATGTTGTCTGTGAATTTTTTATATAATCTTTCATGTTACAAGTTTGACAGTATATGGTATGATTCGTCGGCTAGCAGTTGTGGAAAAGACATAACGAGAAAGACTACATGTCGCCTATGTGACGTCACCCCATAAAGTTGACTTACCCGTGGTTTTCGCCAACCTCAACGATTTTGTCCTCTCCCTGAAAGAAGGCGGTGAAGTGCACCAAAGACACAGCCATGTCTAGCGGGATCCGTGAGCTAGAGCCGTGAGCTAGAGCCGTGAGCTAGTGGTGTTGACGTTTCAAACGCCCCGAAAGCAGCGAAGAGTTGTAGTCCACAAAGTGCTCTCACACAAAGTCTACCCGTATCAAACTTCTACCCGCTAAATTGTAGCATTCTTCACACGAAAGATTATATAAAAAATTCACAGACAACATATGTTCAAATTCATGGCACAATTCAAACGGGACCAGAAAATAATTATTTTCTCCCATTCACTTGCATTGACGGTTTTTCAACTTTGAGGTCCAGCGGGGTTTTACGGAAGGGGCGGGACTTACCAGCTCTATAGACTACCAAAAAAAAAAAGTAAAATTCATCTGATCATGTGATGAGGTGAGCCACTACATGTAAAATAAAACAGTTTTTATTAGGCTACTGATGTGCCTGTGTATTCATCTTATGCGAGGGAACATTTATTTTAAACATTTTCCAATCGTAACATCAATGAGAATTTTTTGTTGTTGCTAAGTGCAGTTTTAAGAAGCATTTAATATTTTTATTAACAGGTCCTGACACAATTGTAAGTATCCTGAAGTAACGCGAGGCACATTGATGAATAATATTGAACATTATTAATATTTATTTCACATTGAAAATTCATTTAGTGAAGTAAGTCAGAGCATTCCCATGTGCTCCAAAACCTGAACGGGACAAGGGAGCGTGTGTGCTTTGGTTTAGAGGCCTATATATATTATATATATATATATATATATATATATATATATATATATATTAGGGCTGTCAAAAGATTAATCGTGATTAATCACATCCAAAATAAAAGTTTGTGTTTACATAATATGTGTGTGTACTGTGTAGAATTATTATTACACACACATTCATGTATATAAGAAATATTTGCATTTATATACTGTATATACATTTATATAATTTATATTATATATAAATATAACAAATTTTTCTTAAATATATATATATATATACACTGTTTTCCATTTTAAAATATAATTTATTGGTGTAATGCAAAGCTGGATTTTCAGTATCATTACTCCAGTCCTCAGTGTCACATGATCCCTCAATCATTCTAATATGCTGATTTGGTCCTCAAAAATATTGGTTATTATTATGAATGCTCTGCTTAATATTTTTTGATTAATAGTTTGATTAATAGAAAGTTCAATAGAACATGGCTTAGTTGAAATCGAAATTTTGTTAAGCTTAACCAACTTAATGCATCCCTGCTAAATGAAAGTATTAATTTAATTAAAAATTCTTAAAATTTTTTTTTTAAATGGTCAATCTTCTGTGTTGTTGCTTATTACCAATTTCTTTTAAAGTTAAATAGATAAAAGTATAAATATTGTATTAATTCTTATAAAGATGGAAAGTTCAGATTCTAAATTCTAATAGGATAAGCTGCATTTGAAGCTTGAAGCAAAGATATTATAAAGATATTAATATTGCATTAACCTAACACCCCTTAGATGATAAATTCATGGTAATGCAGGACCTCAATTGTCTTTTTGCTTTATTAACCACCAAACCGGACACTGGGAGTTTTTAAATTGCAGATACTAACACAAATAGTGTGGAGATTTTTTGCTGCACATTTATGTTTGCAGTGTCTGGAATCCAGCTATTATGATCAAACATTGATGTGAATATTTTTAGAAATATTATGGGGTTTTTTAATACAAAAAAAAGTCTAATTCATAAGAGCCTCCTGACATTTTCAGCCTAATATCAAGTGGAAATGCACATTTGTACAAGCCAGGGGTCTGTATACGACAGGACAACACTGGACAACATGGCCCAGAAATTCAAGCAAATGCATCTCTTCAGCGGTGGATCTTTCCGCGCACGTGTTCTGTCTCCATTGGATTATATTTCTAATGTCTGATCCTATTGTAGCCCATTTTTATCTCTTAATTTTTATAGCAGGGCACGATTCTGCTGCATTAGGAGGAAACACTGAGAGATTAAACGACAGACTTCATCAGTTCCATGACACAACTGAGGTAAACCAAGGTTATACTTAACAGTTTTAAACGTATTGCATCGTAGCTAACGTACTGTAGCAATGCTTTTGCTTCACTTAACCAAACGTACAGCTGTGACGCCTGTATGTATCTGGCACGCATGGACATTTGGGCTTTTTTTGCGGACAGGTGCTGAGCATGAAGTGTTATTGGTTGTTGGGATTTAGCTTGTTCTGTAGAAGACAAGGCAAGCAAGATAAATACTGACTTTTGGAAATGTGCTAATCCTTTTCTTCCTGGTAATCCACAACAAGGGCAAGCAAGGTGACTGCTGTAGTAGCTTTGACCTGATTTGGACACCATACAGAATGTGTGTGTGTGTGTGTGTGTGTGTGTGTGTGTGTGTGTGTGCGCGCGCATGTGTGTGTGCGCGTGTGTGTGTGTGCGCGCGCATGTGTGTGTGCGCGTGTGTGTGTGTGCGCGCGCGCGTGTGTGTGTGTGTGTGTGTGTGTGTGTGTGCGCGTGTATGTGTGTGTGTGTCTGTCTGTCTGTGTGTGTGTGTGCACGTGTATGTGTGTGCGCCTGTGTGCGCGTAACCCAAATGTGACGTACCATCCTGCCAGCCAGTCATATTTTAGTATTATTTGTATACTATACATTTTATTAATAATTTTAATTAGCTTTTCTTTGTTTATAATTTCGGTTTGTATTTTAATTTTAGTATTTTTTGTAATTTGTTATGTGCTTTTGTCATTTTTATTATTATTTAAATACATTTGATTTCTTTTATTTTTATTTTAGTTCAGTTTTTCTATTTCCAGTTAATAATATTGGTGCTTCAGCTTCTTATTTTTAGTTACTTAATTTATCACTTATTTCAGTTAATCACCAATACAACATTTCTCATTTTGATTTAGTTTAACCTTTCCATTTAATATTAATACAAATATTTATATCTAATTTAAAAAAAAATGTATGTTATTTTGTAATTTTGTAAATCTCAAATTTTACTGTTTAGGATGAATTTATCTTATTTTATTTCAGTTTTTATTTCAGCTGGTAATTTTGGTGCTTCAACTTAAACTTATAACCAATTTGCCAAAAGGTAATTGCCAAATTTTCTTTAGTTTTATATTATTTATAGAATTTATTTCATTTTATTTTATTTTAGCATGATTTCAATTAGCATAAATGTTTTTAATAGTTTTAACAATAACCCTGCTTGCCATCTGGAAAACAAAAACAGAAAATTCGAAAAACTATTTGACAAACATAAATTCAGGGTCGAGTTGTTTTAAAGTTGACATGTAAGTTCAAGTTGACACCGATACACTCTGAGGGATGTAAGTTCAAGATGTGGACAGACAGATACACAACAGTGTGACGTTGAATTGACAGCTCTTTCAATACCTCACAGTCTTGTTTTCATTCATGTCGAATAAACCACAGCTTCTCTGTAACATCGGTTTTATTTCAGCATTTGGCCCAATAAATACACCTAGTCTTCCCCTTCAATGACGGTTGACCTTTTTTGGTTTGTTGATTGACTGAATCTATGAGCTGAACTTTGGTTTTGTCTTTGAATGAACTGATTTAATGAGTGCATATTCTCTTCTGTATTGACATATTCATATTGAAGTTGGAAGTTTGGGAGAACATTTTTGAATAGCTAGTAGTAGCTATAATGTAGATGTGGCAAAACCACATTTGGAAGCTTGTTAAGCTTGTTCAATAAATTTCAGCCACTTTCTTTACAGCCAATACATTGGGGAAAGAAATAAAGTTAGACTCATGAAACATGTTTTACTGCTCGCTATAGCTAGACATTGCAAAGCGGTCTATAACACGAGAGAGCTGTTCATCCCCATTCATCTCAATAGCAGGGAAATATTCACACTGATAACACAAGGCTTATTAATCAATTGATTTAAAGAATCTGCTCATAAGAGTTATTGATTTTTGAAACGGACTGTCACTGCACTCATACTGTATTTTTTCAGTTTACAGTCGAATGCAGGTGAAACTCGAACAATTTGAATATCGTGCAAAAGTTCATTTATTTCAGTAATTCAACTTAAAAGGTGAAACTAATATATTATATAGACTCATTACATGCAAGTGAGATATTTTAAGTCTTTATTTGTTATCATTTTGATGGTTATGGCTTACAGCTTATGAACCCCAAATTCAAATATAGAATGTGAAAAGCTGTAATCATCAAAATTAAGGCTTACAAATAAAGGCTTGAAATATCTCACTTTGCATATAATGAGTCTCTATATAATACATTAGTTTCACCTTTTAAGTTGAATTACTGAAATAAATGAACTTTTGCACAATATAATTTTTTTTCGAGTTTCACCTGTATCTGTATTCATGTATAAGCAAGTATTGAATGTGAAGTTATTATGAAGTGGTTTTTACATCATATAAACTAAAATAAGCCTTAAAAATAGTGAACGTTTTCAAAACCAAACATAATTGTTGACATCAGAGGGATGACTTTAGTAACCAGCCAATTATTCAAGCAGTGTTATCATGCATTATTCACATTTATTTTAGTTAATTGAAAACAATTGAAGCAATTTGAGCTTCATAAATAAAGAAGGCCTCATTAATTCTGACACAAAATGTTGGACTGAGGTCGCGTAAAGTATAATTTATTTTGTAGGACGGTCAATTCAACATGTTCATTTAGTTCAATTAATTATCTAAAAAACATATAACCGTGTTGTGTGACTCATAAATTCATAATTAGGCATATAGTTATGTTATATTAGCGGAAATAATATATTTGCTGATGTCTATTTAATGAGTAACATTATCATCTGCCACAATAATGTCTTTGAATTATTTTAATTTGGATGTTTTTCTATATTTTTCTATATTGATATATTTACACTATTGTTCAAAAAGTTTGGGGTGAGTAAAAAAAAAAAGAAATTACTTTTTTTTTTTTTTGCAAAGGCACATTCAATTGATCAAAAGTGACAGTTAATACATTTACATTGTTACAAAAATCATAATAATATTTAAATAAATAACATTTTACATATAATTGTAATATTTACTTTTTTACTAGTTTTTTGAATAAACAACATTTTAAAATATATAAAAATAGAAAACAGTTATTTTCAATTGCAATAATATTTAATTTAATAAAAAAATTTTTTTACTGTATTTTTATTTTCCGACCCATTTTTACTGTATTTTTGATGCAGCCTTGATGAGTATGATTTCCAAAAAAAAAAAAAAAAAAAATCTTACTGGGCCCCACACTTTTTGAATACTGGGCTATGCAATTATTTGTGTATTCTGTAAATGAATACGATGGCATTTGAATGGATTGCATCTTTTGCTCTGGCACTGCAGAGCCGTTCGTGGCTGAACATCAGCACAGGAAACACTGGATTGTTGCATCTGCTGCTTTATTAACAACGTGGCTCTATTAAACAGACTTTGAATGTGAACTCTATCAGGTGGCACAGCAGACTCCAGCTGTCCAACTTCACATTTCACTTCCCACTCCTTCCTCTTGATAGCATGACACGCTTCTGTGTCTCGGCCTGAAGCTCTCTGCCTTTAGCAGCTAAACGCTTCCACCGAAGCACGTCTCCACCAGAGACTCCTTGCAGTAAATCTGCAGTCCTGCACCGTTGGCCTGTCCACCCACTAAAGGCCTCCATCCGACCCATTAGCTAATAGGCTGGGCTAGCGGTGGGCTGTACATCACAGGAACTGCGCCGTGACAACAGGCCACTTACTAAACCAGCTCATTAGCTAATAGAAAGGTAATGTGGGAGAAAGAGGACAGCGAGAGAGAGAGAGAGCGTTAGAACCAAACAAGAAAAGAGATTTTGATCGACTGTAGGATGTAGCCAATGAATTAAAGAGGTTATTTGAGGGCACTTGGCCTTTGTTTATTTATTTGAACTCATGTCTTGATCACCGAGAGGCAGATTTAATATTCAGCCTCATGAAGAGTGGGTCACATGTGGAATCACCTTCTTGACTAATGCTAAAAAATTCATTGTGAATGCCCTTTTACTTATTGTAATTCATGTGTTTGGTCTTGGCTGCATGTACACATCAAAAACAATACAAATATACCATAAAGAATCTCTCCAAGTATAAATGTGCGGTCACATAAGCGACATTTTGTCATTAGTGCAGCAATGTATAGAGTTACTTTTAAATCAAGCAGCACTGTGGCAAATTTGAGTGACCAACTTGAACCTGTTATGAAATCTGCATGTGGAAATCTTGCCCTTATCCAAAATTCCCAATGACATGGATTTCTTTACTAAGTACTTTAGATTATATGTGACCCTGGACCATCAGTCAATTTTTTTTCATTATTTGCAAACTGTTTAAATGGATTCTAACACAAATTTAGAAAACTTTCTTATTTCTTTTTCTTTATTCCCTTAAATATCTTTTAATCATTTAAATCTCTGAAGCAGGGTTATTATAGCTATTAAAAGTAAAACCATAAAAAATGTCGTTACTTAAAATAACGTTAACTGAAATCAAATAAAACCAAGAAACTTATTTTAGTTTATCTAGATGCCAAAGTAACCGTTTTCATTTAGTTAAACTTGATGCAGTATATAATAATTAAAACTGAAATAAAAATGTATAAAAAACTATATAAAAATATAACTATTGAAAATGATGAAACCAACAAAATTACTAAAACAAACTAAAAACTAATTCATTTTAAACTAAGCTTTAAAATGACTTCCAGGTCATGTGGGCAGATCCCCCCCCCCCATGTTTAATATCCTTTTTTACTCCCCAAACCTAACTAAATTTTTAAGCAAATTGACAGTTTATTGTATTTTCACACTTACAAAAAGCCAAGGCTCCAGTTTGTCATATCTTTCATTTAACATTCAGATGTTTGAGCTGAAATTGGCAGGTCATGATGAAATACTACAGGGAGTGAGTTCCTCTGAGCCCACATAGCGTGGGCTTGTGGCATCTGATCATATCAAATCAAAGCAGAAAATCACAGCATTAATATGCAGAGAGATCTCTAACCAGCTATAACAGGCCACTGGAGGATCACACGCGGATATTAGGACTATTTGTATCTGGAGAGTGACTAGAGAGCAAGTAGTTCTTGTTAAGTAATGATTCAATTCACATGACTATGTGATGCATGAGTTTACTGAAACCATATTAAATGCGATCACTATTGTTATTTTAACAAACCCCTAACTCTACGAATTAAACTTTGTTTGTGATATGCACATACAGGTGAAACTCGAAAAATTTGAATATCGTGCAAAAGTTCATTTATTTCAGTAATTCAACTTAAAAGGTGAAACTAATATATTATATAGACTCATTACATGCAAAGTGAGATATTTCAAGCCGTTATTTGTTATAATTTTGATGATTATGGCTTACAGATTATGAAAACCCTAAATTCAAAATTAGAATATTGTGAAAAGGTTTTCATAAGCTGTAAGCCATAATCATCAAAATTATAACAAATAACGGCTTGAAATATCTCACTTTGCATGTAATGAGTCTATATAATATATTAGTTTCACCTGTTAAGTTGAATTACTGAAATAAATTAACTTTTCAATTCAATTCAATTCAAGTTTATTTGTATAGCGCTTTTCACAATACACATTGTTTCAAAGCAGCTTTACAGAAAATGCATTTCAAAAATATACATACAAAAATACAGTTAGTTAATCATGAAATTTAGGGCATAACATATCGCCGGCGTTGGGTCGTCTCTTCACAGGCGTCGAGTCGTCTCATCACAGGCGTTGGGGCATCTGAAGTCTCCATGAGAGGCTGGATACATAACTGGAGCTGACGGACTCTATTTGAGTTATCTCGGGACAGGCGTCCCGAGATAACAACAAAAAAGGCAGATGGGAAATAATTAGCGTAGCTGCTGTTCATAATATGAATGCATTTGATCTGATTTAACTGTAGTATAAAAGGTATGAGATGCATCATGTGAATGCTTGGCTAAAGAGATGCGTCTTTAATCTAGTTTTAAACTGGTAGAGCGAGTCTGAGCCTCGGACAATATCAGGAAGGCTATTCCAGAGTTTAGGAGCTAGATGTGAAAACGCCCTCCCTCCTTTAGTGGACTTAGATATCCTAGGTACGACCAGAAGCCTCGAATTTAGTGATCTTAAAGAGCGCGATGGATTATATGGCGATAGAAGATCTCTTAAATACACAGGAGCTAAACCATTTAGGGCTTTATAGGTCAGTAACAATACTTTGTAATTGATACGGAACTTAATAGGTAACCAGTGTAGAGATGATAAAATTGGTGTTATATGATCATATTTTCTTGACCTAGTAAGAACTCTAGCGGCTGCATTTTGGACTAACTGTAGCTTGTTTATTGAGGATGCAGGACAACCAGCTAATAGAGCATTACAGTAATCTAGTCTCGAGGTCATGAATGCATGAACTAACTTTTCTGCATCAGAAACTGATAGCATGTTACGTAGCTTAGCAATGTTTCTAAGGTGGAAAAAGGCTGTTCTTGTGACATTTGAAATATGATTTTCAAAAGACAAGTTGCGGTCTAGTATAACACCCAGGTCTTTTACTGTAGAGGATAAAGTAACAGGACGTCCATCTAGATTAAGGTTGTATTGTAAGAGGTTTTGTGGGCAGTTTTTTGGACCAATCAGTAATACCTCCGTTTTATCTGAATTTAATAGAAGAAAATTACACGTCATCCAATATTTTATATCTTTAACACACTCTGTCATTTTAGATAATTTAGTGTTATCATCTGGTCTAGATGAAATATATAATTGAGTGTCATCAGCATAACAGTGGAAACTTATTCCATGTTTTCTTATAATATTACCAAGTGGCAGCATATAAATTGAGAATAGCAGGGGGCCTAATACAGATCCTTGCGGCACTCCATAATTTACTGACGTTATCTTTGATTTTTCCCCATTTAAATGGACAAAATGGTAACGGTCTGATAGGTACGATCTAAACCAGCTTAATGCCTGTCCCTGAACACCAGTGTAATTTTGAAGTCGATCTAAGAGTATTTTATGATCTATAGTGTCAAACGCAGCGCTAAGATCGAGTAAAACTAGTATTGAGATACAGCCTTGGTCAGAAGCTAAAAGTAAATCATTTGTAATTTTAACCAGCGCAGTTTCTGTGCTATGATGTGGCCTGAATCCAGACTGAAACTTTTCATAGATATCGTTTTCTTGCAAGAAAGAGCACAATTGAGCGGACACAACTTTTTCAAGTATTTTAGACATAAATGGAAGATTTGAAATGGGTCTGTAATTTGCTAGGTTATTTGGATCTAATTGTGGTTTCTTAATAAGAGGTTTTATAACTGCTAGCTTGAATGTTTTTGGAACATGTCCTAAAGATAAAGACGAGTTAATAATATTGAGAAGAGGCTCTTCCACTACAGGTAACACTTCTTTCAGTAGTTTAGTGGGTATTGGATCTAATAAACATGTTGTTGGTTTAGATGCAGTGATAAGTTTATTTAGCTCTTCCTGTCCTATAGTTGTAAAGCGCTGTAGTTGTTCTTGAGGGGCGATAATTGAGGCTGAATCATAAGACGCTGTCAAAGATTGTACATTTACAATTGTGTTTCTGATGCTTTCTATTTTCTCAGTGAAGAAATTCATGAAATCATTACTATTAAGATGTAACGGAATATTTTGTTCAGGTGATGTCTGTTTATTTGTTAATCTAGCCACAGTGTTAAATAAAAACCTTGGATTGTTTTGGTTATTTTCTATTAGTTTGCGGAGATGCTCAGCCCTGGCTGCTTTTAGAGCCTTTTTATAACGTGACATACTGTCTTTCCACGCGATTCTAAAGACCTCTAAATTAGTTTGTTTCCATTTGCGCTCTAAGTTACGAGTTTCTCTCTTGATAACATGCGTAGCACTGTTGTACCATGGTGCTTTAGTTTTCTCTCTAACCTTTTTTAGTCTAATTGGTGCAACAGTTTCTAATGTACTAGAGAAAATGGTGCTCATACTGCTAGTCATTTCCTCTAGTTCATCTGTTTGTTTGGGTTCACTGAGGAGCGGAGATAGATCAGGTAAGCTATTCAAGAATCTATCTATAGTAGTTGGAAGGATTGTTCTGCCTGGTCGATAACGTGGCGCAACATGACACATTTCAGCCGTACGTAGTATGCAAGTTACCATGTAATGATCAGTGACATCATCACTTTGCGGTATAATATCTATATCGGTTGGATCGGTTCCATATGATATAATTAAATCTAGAGTATGATTAAGACGATGAGTGGGACCACTAACGTTTTGCTTGACCCCAAAGGAGTTTAATAAATCTGTAAACGCAGCTCCTAACGCATCATTTGTGTTATCAACGTGTATGTTGAAATCTCCAACAATTATTGCCTTATCGACATTGACCAATAGATCTGAGAGAAAATCTGCAAACTCTTTTAGGAAATCAGCGTAAGGCCCTGGCGGTCTATATACGGTAGCCAAGGCTAGAGATAATAGGGATTTCTTTCTTACATCTAGGAGCGTAACGTTTAGAACAAGTACTTCAAACGAATTAAACCTGTGACCTGTTTTCTGAGTAACATTAAGAATATCTCTATAGATTGTTGCAACACCGCCGCCACGACCAATCAGACGGGGCTCATGCTTATAACCGTATCCTGGTGGAGTGGACTCATTAAGACCGAAATAATCATTTGGTTTAAGCCAGGTTTCAGTAAGGCAGAGTACATCGAAGCTATTATCAGTGACCATTTCATTTACAATAACCGCCTTAGGTGTAAGCGATCTAATGTTTAGAAGACCTAGCTTTAGAAATTGTTTTTGTTCACTAATATTGAGATTTTCTGGTTTAATCACAATTAGATTTTTCTTAGATCCTACAGTAGATTTATTGTTTGGCCTCACTAAACGAGGAATAGACACTGTTTCTATATAGTGTTCTACACTGGTACTTATATCAATTAATTTGGGACAGCAAAGAATGTGATTTGGACTTTGACTTACTAGTCATATGGTGTGTAACGTCTTGGAGATGTTGTCCGACAGAACAGCCGCTCCGATTCTGCTGGGGTGCAGGCCATCAGCACGGTAGAGCCTAGGTCGCTCCCAAAACAGATTCCAATTATTTACAAAGAGCAGTCTCTGTTCATTACACCATGACATCAACCATTCATTTAGTGCAAACAATCTACTGAACCTTTCTTGTCCTTGTCGGTACGTGGGAAGCGGTCCAGACACGACGATCTTTGCTTCAGGCGATGTTCTGCGTACCGTCTCGATCAGGCTCCTGTAGTCCCTCTTCAGAACCTCCGTCTGCCGCAGCCTGATGTCGTTCACCCCCACGTGCAGCACGACAGCTCCGACGCGCTCGTCACCGTTCAGGATCTCGGGGACCTGCGCAGCGACATCGAGAACACGAGCACCAGGAAAGCAGTGAGTGCGCACCATACCTTTACCTGAGGTAGCGCGGACATGCCGGACCATGGAACTGCCGATGATCACAGCGTCGTCGCGTTCCGTCTCGCGAAGAGGGGAGAAGCGGTTCCGGGTGGAGATCTCGAAGACCGGGAGGGGCGGAGAGGTCCTTGCTCTGGTCCTGGCTCGTGTCTTCCGCTGTGGCATCATCCAGGGTCCATGGTGCTGTGTCGGTGTCGGGGTAAACGAAACCAGGGGTGCTCGGGTCCTGTGCAGAGAAATACACGGAGTAGAGGAGGCCGGAGTCGAAAAGTTACTAACCACTGACTTGTGAGCATCGGCGCGTGATGCTTCAAGCGCTGATCGTCGGTCTCGCAGCTCGGCCTGCCTCCCCAGCAGATCACGGATCTGCTTCTCCACGGACTCCAGCTCCAACCGCACCGAATGCAGCTCAAACGTGTCCTCACCTGCACTCAGAGGTAGACACACATACGATGTATTCGCCATTATGACAGATGAACAATAAATTAGCAGTGATGCTACCAATATCACTACTAATTTAGGACTGAAATCATGGATAGAACCCGTATCCTTCCAGTGATTCGAGTGTAAATAAGACGGTCGATAGGAGAGACCACGCGTGCAAATGCTAGCGGGCTAACTTAACGTTAGAGATAGTAACGGAAGATCGGAAAGTTGGATATAACTAGCGATATCAAAGCAATCCGATTGTTTTTATTTTTTATTTATTTTTTATAGAGAGTAGTATCGGAGATATGTTCACACGCTCACAAACTAACGTTAACAGTTAAGCGATTCGAAACACAAACACAAAAACAAGCGATTTGAAACACGAACTCCAAACACAACCAAAGCGGTTCGACCACAGACACAAACTTCAAACACAAACAAGCGAATTCGAAGCACAAACACAAACTTCAAACACAGACAAGCGATTTGAAACACAAACTCCAAACACAACCAAAGCAGTTCGACCACAGACACAAACTTCAAACACAAACAAGCGAATTCGAAGCACAAACACAACTTCAAACACAGACAAGCGATTTAAACACAAACTCCAAACACAACCAAAGCAGTTCGACCACAGACACAAACTTCAAACACAAACAAGCGAATTCGAAGCACAAACACAACTTCAAACACAGACAAGCGATTTAAACACAAACTCCAAACACAACCAAAGCGGTTCGACCACAGACCCAAACTTCAAACACAAACAAGCGAATTCGAAGCACAAACACAAACTTCAAACACAGACAAGCGATTTGAAACACAAACTCCAAACACAACCAAAGCGGTTCGACCACAGACCCAAACTTCAAACACAACAAGCGAATTCGAAGCACAAACACAAATTTCAAACACAGACAAGCGATTTAAACACAAACTCCAAACACAACCAAAGCAGTTCGACCACAGACACAAACTTCAAACACAAACAAGCGAATTCGAAGCACAAACACAACTTCAAACACAGACAAGCGATTTAAACACAAACTCCAAACACAACCAAAGCGGTTCGACCACAGACACAAACTTCAAACACAAACAAGCGATTTCGAAGCACAAACACAAACTCCAACACAAACAAGCGATTTCAGTGATTCGAGTGTAAATAAGACGGTCGATAGGCGAGGCCACGCGTGCAATGCTAGCGGGCTATCGTTAGAGATAGTAACGGAAGTTCGGAAAGTTGGATATAACTAGCGATATCAAAGCAATCCGATTGTTTTTTATAGAGAGTAGTATCGGAGATATGTTTACACGCTGGAAAAATAGAAAATGCTCGTTTATAAATGAGTGTAAAGAACAAAATCAACGATTTATGAATCAAGTCGACGGAGCTTCAAATACAAACACAGCGCTCACTCGCGACGCATCAATATCGTACTTTTGCACGATATTGAAATTTTTCGAGTTTCACCTGTAAATAATTCCTCAATTGTTTGACCTGTAGAGGAGAGGTGTGCTATCGCTTTTCTAAGCGGTCAGACTTATTTTGACCATATTTAGCGTTTATTGACTAAACATTAAAATAATTATCAGCTCTCAGACAGAATTTTTATATCACTGCTTCCCTAGTAAAACCACTCTGAATAACCATAGCAACTGCATAGAAAAAGTCTGGCAACCACCCTAGCGTAATGCCATTGAGTTTTACACGGGCAAGCCGCACTCACTTTTTCATCAGACAATGTTAAAATCAAATTCATGTTTTAATCTGTTCGCTGACAGCTCAGCCTCGGTCACTGTTAGAGTGAGTGTCAAACTGTTTTTGGATTTGTTTGTATTGAGGACAAAACAGAGATTTGACCCATCTGTCCCTTAGGCAGGATTGAATGAGAAATTTGAAGTTAATCTTCCTGGTCTCACTTGGCAATAGCACTGCTAATGAGACAGACTGGGGGCAAACACACACTTATTAAGCCGTCGCAGAGGCTAAACAGACCCTCGCTGTAATCCACAGGGTTGAGCTGACCCTGTCTTTGTGTTTAGGAACAGATTCAACTGACTGTCTACACCAATCTGACTCACAGAGGGGGGAGAATGATAATGAAATGCGCTCACTGATTGCACATGCTTATTTGTATGCGCCCATAAAAACTGCGTTGGATGCAAATTGGGGAAAACATTGTCAGATTTCCCTTATTGGGGGTTGTTTCTAAAAGCCCTGACACACCAAGCCGACGGTCGCTTGTGACCGTTGGCTCTCGTCAGACACGTAAATTTTTTTTGGACCGATTCAGCATGTTGAATCGAGAACTCTGATTGGCTGTTCAGCTTAGCGAACGAATAAAAGCGAAAGTGATGAAAGCGAGCAAAGAAGTCAAGACGACACAGACAGAAGGCTGTTATAATTTTACGTCATCTTACCTAAGCAATCGAATGCACAAATATTTTCATGATGAGCCACTGGAATAAAGAAAGTGATCAGCGTGATTGATATTCGAAATGGTAAGCAAGCGCCGCTTTGTTTACGGTTTATATATCTGCAAGTCTTTCGGTTTCCCTTTTTGAATGACGAAAATAGACTATTGATACCTGCTGATATAGACTGATATTTACTTCCACGTAGGCGCAGAACACACGTGATAGTTGACAGTCGCCTTTATTCCCTTTGTTGTGTTCAAGCACAGCTATTTGGCCGAGACGAAGCCGACGAGGGGCGAAGACACAGTCAGCGTTCGTCACCACTAGTTCTTTGACGTCGGCTTGGTGTGTCCCGGGCTTAAGTTCCAGGTTGTGAAAGATGCAGTTGACTATGTTCTAGCTTATTTGTCTGAATATATGCCTGGTTGTAATTCTCTTCTTTGTCATTTGATCATCATTACACTAGTAACTGCTTCTATGATCATGTACACTAGGCATTTTATCAACTTTTTCCAAGGAACCCCAAAATAGAGGTCTTCACGGGTCCACTTGAATCCGAAAACCTGAGGTCCGACCCGAGATCCGAGCAGGTTTGGGTTCAAAACTTCGATGAGTGCCTCGGACACCGATTGGGTTCGGTATTGACTTCTGGTCTCGGGTAGTTTAAAGGGGTGGTATAATGCCCATTTCACAAGATGTAAAATAAGTCTTTGATGTCCCCAGACATCATATGTGAAGTTTTAGCACAAAATACCCCACAGATATTTTTATAAAGCATGTTAAAGTTGTCACTTTTTGAGGGTGAGCAAATACGCACAGTTTTTGTGTCTGTCCCTTTAAATGCAAATGAGCTGCTGCTCCCGGCACAGGGGGGCGGAGCTTCAACAGCTCGTGTCCTTTTACCTCACACACACATGCACTGGAAATTTTTAACAACTTTTAGCCTTTGTTCAAACCGGAGTCGGAAAGATGGAGAGACTCAAGAAGAAGTGACAACATGTAGACATTTCTGAATGGTTAGTTGGTGAATGTATGTAGCTTATGTGTAGTTATCTTCTAGTCACTGATTAGCATATTCTGTCTTGATCATCTACTGTATAAATCGTGTTCTGGAGGCGGGGTTAATGTAAATTTTAGGGTTAGTGATGTCACTAACCCGGGAGGAATGTCGTGTAGTTCCTACCAGCCATTTGTTGAAGTCCTTAAAAAGCAATTTCTTTAAAATAAAATATCTTCCTTTGCTTTGAACTTTGAGCGTTGTAACTTTGCAGATGTTGTCTATGCTCAAACAGCAACATTACACACTAACTAAGTTAGAAAAGTGAAATCATACTCAACCACCCCTTTAAAATAAATGTGCTTTTTCCGAATGGATCAGAGAAGACCCAAATTCTTTTAAACTGATTTTTTTTCAATTCTCTGACAACATTATTATTTCACATTTTCTATGTTCTCTGAGTCCATGCTTCTACGTGCAATGGCCTTTTGCACGGTTTCTTCTTTAGACTTGCCTACCGTTTCAACGAGCGTTGTCAGCATGGATTCAAATAAGCTTTAATCATCTTATGGTCAGGTGAATAACATAAATAACAGTTTTTATAACATATAAAAGTTATAGGACGTAAAGAGGTTGCAGTGATGAGTGATTGACATTTCAGCACTTCAGCGCGTACTTGCGCATTCCTGTTAAGTTCATTCTTGAGAAACGCACGAACAAACGTTTGTAACCTCACACACAGAAATCCATCTTACAGTTATAAGATCCATCAGGAAAAGCCACTCGCCCTTCGCTGGAGATTAGATAAATAGCGTTGCAGACAACACTAGCGAATCCATGATTTATTAGGCTATCGATTTAATTTGTATCGAGCTATCACGTTTATTTTTCCAATCCACTGGTCACAATTGAAAGCCTAACTCAGAAATAACTTGTATGCATTGGGCAGGCAATAATATAAAGCAATAATAAATAAGTAAATCAATAAATGAAAGTAATGGAGCAGCGGCTAAATCAGTCAGCAGGACACCAGGGTTTCACTCACTGATTTATATCAGAGTAAACTGGCTTCTCAAATGAGAAAAAATGTAGGACAGGACTTGATTTTGTTCATCAGAGAAGAGATGTCGTTGCAAGAGGGAGGGGAAGTTCATGATTTTGATGAAAGATTACAAGGGCACATGAATAAAGGAAAAATAATTACGTTCACAGATAAATCATTTATAATAAACACAGCAATATTCCATACGAAAAAGAAAGAATTGTCAATTTTGATTTCATGGTGACTTTTATACCCATTTATATTTTGTGAGAAAAATATTAAGAGACAGATTTACTAACAGCTTATGCCAGCACAAACCCTCTTCTGGCTTTAAAAACTACTGTCAGGATTTACTAAAGACAAGCAGTGAAAAATTTGCGCTGAGAAGGCATGGACAGGGTTAAGGCGTGACAGGTGAGTATTTCAAAATGAATCACGCAAGCTGATTTACTAAGGTTTGCGCTAGTCAATTTACTGGTATTTGCGCCATTATTTACCGGCCAAAAACAGCATTTCTGAAACCAGACGCTAATTTGCGCTGGTCTTGGTAGATTGTGTTGGTCATCATGGAAATGATCCGTCTGTGTCTGTGTTTTTTAATGTGTGTGTCGTCAGTGGATCCCGCGCAGAACTTCCCACTCCCATCTGCGCTTTTATGAGATTGTGCTATCACGATAATTACTGTTTAGTAAATCTGGCCCTAAATTTCTCAAAAAATGTGTGGACCCCTAGTTACACTTTGCAGCATCCAGACAAAATTTTTGCCAAGGTTTCATTATTACCAAATTTGCATAATTCCTTCAGTGAATTACACTGTAAAAAATGTTTTTGGTTTAACTTAAAAAAGCAAGTTACCTTGTTGCCTTAAAATTTTTAGTTTGTTGTAATTAAAAATTTGAGTGAATACAATGAAGAAGAATGGTTTAATAAACAGAAACTCAAAATATTATGTTATCTTCACACATTAGTTATCGAAGTTGATTTGACAAAAGATAAAACGTTGTGATGATAAATCATGTGATTTTACAGTGTAGAAGCTAAAATAACGCAGACAATTTATAGAAATACATGATGTATTTGTATGTAAGCAGAATTGTTAGTGAAAAAGAAGGCAGAGAGCCAAAAGTATTCCTTCTTCCTGAAAGTCATGTGAATGATGTTTTAAACCCCTCTGAACCCCGTGTGGGTTTCTCCTGCATGGAAACAAATTGTATCAATTATTTATCTCTTTGACATAAGAAATCATTTTGCGTTGATATTGAGAGAAAGGTTGTGCTGCTGTGATGGAGAGTTGTGCCGAGGCTCAGTGCTTTTGCTCTATTTTCAGTTATGTGAGATTATGTAATCCACAGAGAGAAGGAGGACTGGCGACGGGCTTGAGGGTTCGATCACTGAAGGGAAATGTAGGAAGCCACACAGCAGCTCAGATTTGAGGATAGAGGAACTGCTTTTAACTGGTATCAACACAGCTGATTTTAACATAAAACAATGTAGTGCAAAAACGTGTTGCTTTTGATTAATACTGAATATCATTCTGCATGATCAGTAATATTATGGTCGTTATTAGAATGATTTTAGTGTTAAACTACAAAAAAACAGTCAGTGCTGTGGGTGAAAAAGACTCACTAAGTAGCTTTCTTTCAGAAATATTTAATCTGTTATTTTATAACTACATTTTGTTTGTTTTAAATGGCTTTTACATTGATGATATGTAAATATGATAACATTAGTTAAACATAAATGTACCTTTGTCTGGAGTCTTTATCTGTTTTGTTATTGCTAAGTAAAACTAAATCTATTCAACTTTTATTTTGATAACTGAAATAAAGCTGAAATAAAATGCAAATATTAGATGATTTAAAAAAAACTTGGCAATTAACTAAGTTATAAGTTAACTTAGTAAGTTAAGAAAAAAATTAATATAAAAAACTAATACAAATTACAAAAACACAACAAAAATAATTTAAGCAAAAAATAAAATAAAATAAAATCTATTCAAAAGAAGATTAAATACTATGATATTATAATTATTATTTTAATTTATAAAATAATACTAAAATACTAAAATAACACTGTTCTTTATAAGGAACTGAATATAATATATATAATACTTCTCTATCTTTAAGGCAACTGACACATAGCAGCACTGAGGTGAGGGAAAATAGGTGAAAAATAGGCAAAATCGGTGAGGAACTGAATAGATTAAAGTTATTTATTTTAATTTATTTAAAAAAAAAACATTTTAAATAGATTTTTGTTTTTTATATAGTGAAAATTGTATTTTTAATCTTGAGGATAGGTTTTTATTTACCTCTAATGACAGTGCTAATACTTTGATTTTGAAAGTCATAATTTGGATTGTATAGCTTTAACAAAGTGCTCGTAGCCCTGGATGAGAATTACTGATGTAGAAAGAAAGAGGGAACAGGTATGTGAGAAAAGCGATTCCGGGAGCAAGAGAGACAGATTAAAAAAGACAGACAAGGCAGACACACAGCGATGTTCATGAGCGCTACGGCTCCCTGAGGGGTTTAATGTAGTCACTCCTCCTCAGTGCCAAGCAGAATCACCCTGGCAGGCTTAAAAAGCTGAAATCTGAAGGCTCAGACTGTGGGAGCTGGAAACTCTTGCTGAATATAAACACACACACCGTCAAGAGCAGGAGACAGGCACCAGAACGCCCTCGAGAACAGGGAGACGTTTTGACAGATAGTCAATGTTAAATTGTTGGTGAGATTGTGTCTCTCAGACAATTCAAGTCTAGATGAGAGTGGGTTCAAACGGAAATCTTTTTTTTATTGAGCTTCAAACAAAAGTTTCCGAGTTTACTTGCTTTATAAAAACAGCCTCATTTCATCCACCCCAACTCACCTTTGCTTTTCAAAGTTTCAAACAGCTGACAGAAGCGTTAGTTGCGTGACAGTAGCTTATGTTTTCACACTGGTCTAGCTTTTCCAGTAATGAGCTTTTATTTCCAACAAGGAGTAATACAGCAAGACAAAACGCTACATTGCTACAGTTATGGCACATTGTATTGCACATGCAACCATGTCAGACAAGGAATGTTTTAAGTGCTTATACATAGCCTTCTGCCATCTCAAGCTACATTAATACATTATTCTGACCATTTATAACAAAAAAGGCTGCTGCTTTCCCAGTTCTGTCATGATTATGTCTTCCTATCATTAGCATTCAATCGTCTACAATATGTAATTGAAAAAAAAATAGAAAGAAGTGATGAAATGGACACTTAATACTGGATGAAATTGTATTAATATTTTTATATAAATGCGACCTAGTGTGAATGGAAAACCAATACGCATTTAATCATGGCAAAGATTTTGGTGAAAAATCCGTGTAAAATTATTGTAGAATTTTCTGACTATACAAATATTAACTCTTTGCCCACCAGCATTAAAAAAAAAGACGTCTTTGACCACTGTGCACGTGTCTTATATTTTGAAGTGTCTCACTCATGACATGACACTCGAGTTGAAAGAAGTTAGACCTATTTTTCATTCCTCTGCGCTGCGTTTCATGCTTTTAAACGCAAAACCATGTTTAGGGGCTATTCACACAGAACGAGAGACAGGGCTGTGGAACGGGAAAAAAAGGCAGTCTAAAGATACACATTTCCACTTTATTTCCACTTAAGATATTCTACTATCTATACTGTAAGTAACTTTGCAATTACATGGCAACTAGCAGTCATTAGAGTATTAGTAGACTGTAGGGGTGGGAATTGGCAAAAATGTGATAGTATTGCGATATTTGGGCCATGATTCAATATTATTGCGATTCTTAACATATTGCGATACAGCAAGTATTACGATTCGATTCTGCGATATATTGCGATTCATGTCCCCAAAATTATTTAAAGCCATTACAAAAAATGAAGAAAATAAGACTGCTCAACTCTCTTCAAATGTCACATTTAATTCTGTGAACATTATCTTCTACACATTAACTGAAGTGCAAAGGTTAGGAGGGTAATGCAAATACTTTGTCCTTGAACTTTCAGGACACAGGACCTTATTACAGGACAGGACGTAATTATTCTCTGAATTGGAGACCTCTCACATGAATTGTGAGCTTCCAGCACATAACTTAAAATTATTTAAATACAATATAGTAACATAAAGCAGACATAATAGAGTAACATAAACCTGATAATAATCACATAAATAAGAGTAACTTAGAGCTTAAATCAAATTGAGAAAAATAAACAAAAATGTGTATTGCTAGAGTCCAGCCCTGTTGACTGCAAGGTCATCAACCAAAATTTGGGAATATTGACATTTTTGTTTAGAAAAAGGAGTTGGTCAACATGTGCAGCTCAGATGTTAACACAAACGTAAATTATCAGAGTAAACTCAGAGAAAACCAATCGAGAAAACCATTAATTTAATAATTTAGTATTGCAATACTATGCGCTACTGTATCGATATAATTGAGTGTGCAAAAGATCGCAATACTGAACATAATAAATTTTTTCCCCCACCACTAGAAGACCATCTGCTTATTATCTGCTAACACTTTATTTTGATGCTCCCCAACAGACATTACTGACTATAAGTAACTTTGCAAGTAAGTATGTCTACTTATTCTACTAACCCAAACCCTAACCTAACAGTCTACTAATACTTTAATGAGAGTTAGATGACATGTAGTTGCAAAGTTACTTCTAGTTAGTTGCTAAAGTGGGCTATCGAAATAGTGTAAACACATTTTATAATAGTTGGAACTACTTTTGACTTAAATGTGCCACATTTCAGATGCTTGAGTGCAATGGTAAAACACATGTCCAGCCCATGTTTACATAAAAAAATTATGGAAAAGAACAGTGCAGTGGAACGCAAAAACGTGTTCTGCGTGTTCTTACACTGCTGATAAAAATGTAAAAGAGTATATATGTGTGCGTGACGGAGAGAGAGCGAGAGACCGTAGTAAAGCTGGACAGATGTTACGCAACATTTGGATGCCTCTGGGATTTCCTAGGGCATGTGAAGGCAAGCCTGAATGAATTTAGTGAACTAGTGTGATGGTGAGAGTGAAAACTGCTACATGAACAGCGGTGACCTGATTTTTCCACCTATTTCTGCACCAGGGCATTATTATGGATAATGTGGGATGAAAATAAAAGCTTATTTCAAAATAAAGAAGGAATAGAATGAATGTCGACTATAAACACACAAAACATGCGGTGTTGACACAGTCTTTATCTGAGCCTCGGTTTCATGAGTCTTAGGTTGCAGAAGGACAGTGTCTTCTTCCGGTTATCTCTTCATGGGTCTCTGATAACTAAAAGCCTTTCTCTCACTTTCACTCCTGACTGTGGGAAATGATAAGCAGTAATAGCTCATCTTATTGTAGCTGTCCACAATCTCTTTTTTAAAATCAGTTATCTGTATAAATCAAGGCCAGATTTCGAGCAGGACCATATCCCCAAATATTTTATGATGTATTTCTGGAATGTGTAACATTGGCAGAATGACCAGTTAGCGAATTTTAGCCATTGCACTGCAAGTGTCCTTTCCTTTTGTAAATACTTAAAGGGATAGTTACCCAAACATGAAAATTAGCCCATGATTTACTCACCCTGAAGCCATGTGAATATGACATTGTTCTTTCAAACGAATACAACCGGAGTTATATTAAAAAACGTCCTGGCTCTTCCAAGCTTCATAATGGCAGTGAATGGCTGTATGTCTTTGGAAGTCCATCAAAGCGCATCTTTTTATTATTAAAGTGCTCCACGCGTCTCCGGGGATTAATAAAGGCCTTCTGAAGTGAAGTGATGCGTTAGTGTAAGAAAAATATTCATATTTAAAACTTCATCGACTAAAATATCTAGCTTCCGGCAGACGGCCGTACACATCGATTTACGCCAATTACTGCCATTAAGAAGCTTGGAAGAGCCAGGACATTTTTTTATATAACTCCCGATTCTATTCGTCTTAAAGAAGATGGTCATATACACCTAGGATGGCTTCAGGGTGAGTAAATCATTGGCTAATTTTCATTTTTGGGTGAACTATCCCTTTAAAGTGTAAGTGTTCTTGTTTTTGGGTAACAGACCTCAGTACTCACAGGGAGACTGTGCTATTATTCAAGTAGTTAGCTGTAAAGAAGTTTACTTTAACTAATTTGCTCTTCAATCTGTTGTTTCGACATGACAGAAGTTGACCTGTGAATATTGGCTGTAGAAGAAGACAGTTTACGCTAATGTCTGCTCTTGTGCCCTTTGTGGCTTTGTACTTTAAATTGACATGAGAATTAACTGATTACCACATTACTGAGTGGCCTGTTGGTTACAAAACATAGACTGTAAAAAAAGATGGACGACGCATCTTCACTCTCTTCTATTGTAATAATATGTGTCAAGTGCTGACATCTTGATTCTCGAGTCTGCGCATTAGTGAGCGTGAAGTGGATCCGCGATATCAAGGCCCCGTCCACACTCACGCAGAATCGTTTAACACAGTTTACTGCAGAGAAACTCATTATGTCGTGTGAAATAAACAGTTATGGAAATGTAGAAAAGTTAAAGCTCCAATCTCCTCCTCCCGAAGATCCAGAAAAAAGCGTAGAATAAAATGTGAAATTGTGTTTGAGCTTGTGTTCACCACAGACCTTATTTCAGAGATAAAAAAAAAACAACAAAAAAAACATTGACTTCATGACGATGGAACTGGAAGTGCTAAAATGCTAAATTGTTTTTGGGTTTTGGCCCGCAAATATATGACATCCCTGCAGCCCTCTTTTAGTTCATGTATTTGTATAGAATAAGTTTGCGTAGGGTTCTAGCAGGTCACGTTAGTCAAGCTCGCATCAGCTGATCCACATCTACCTATAGGAATACGACGGTTATCACTGTATACATATATAAGCTCCTTCAGTATTATCAGCAGCTATCGCGTTTCTGAGGAGCTTATTACCCTCCTCCTTCTCCAGCTCCTCCTCTCGTCGAGTCAGGATTGGGTATCAGACTATATTCTCGAATTATGTTGTACATTCAAATATTGACATTAATGATATCTGCAATACATTCTTGTTGGTTCTGTTCTGTTTACCCTAAGGGGGGTTATTGCTGCTCTTATCCATGCTATCTGACATCTTATCCGGATGCACCGGGAGTTCTCGCCCAGAACAGAACCATACCGCCAATCCAAACTATATGCTAATGGTCAATCGCATTTGACGATAGTGGTCCTGACAGAATTTGTGGTTCAAATAGTGATTAGCTGATAGGTTTGAAAAAGTGTTTGCTTCACATACTTGTGTAGAATTTGTTTTGCCAGGTAAATATTGTCCGTTAATCAGCCTTTAAATATCCTAACCTCATTGTCTTTCTCTCTCCACAGTTTAGCCCTGCATCCAGAGCGAGTCCTGGTGGCCACAGGACAGGTTGGAAAGGAGCCGTATATCTGTGTGTGGGACTCGTACACTGTGCAGACAGTGTCCATACTGAAGGACATGCACACACACGGTATCGCCTGTCTCGCCTTCGACCTTGATGGACAGGTGAGTGTTCAGAGCAATAACTTACTGCAATAAAAAAGATTTCACTTCTTTACCAAGGAGTTGACATTAACAACTCATAAGATTCATCTCTCAGTATGAGGTGCTGTGAGGTTTATTATTAGTTGGTAGTCAGATCTGTGAACACACCAACGGTGTGACTCCCACAGTGTGACAGTACGTGTGAGACTGTATAACTGTGTGTCTGCCGGAGCGGCTGGTTATCACCTTGACAGAAACAACACACAAAATCCTCACCAGTCACATCAAATGACAAATTTAGGGAACATAACCAAACTTTTCCCTTATTGAATGTGACATTGCATTGTGAGGGTTGACAATGGCTATAAGTTAATGGCTTTAGAAACTTCCATCATATACTAATATGTGCATGCTGCACTTTCTGGATGGCTATACTTAAACAGTGTTCAATAGAACTGCTGCCAATTCATTTTCAGCATTTTTTGTAAAGCTGCACGAACTGCCTCATCTAGACCAAGTCAAGCATTGTTTTCTTGCTTATTTTAGGCCTCAAATTTGATTGGTTGAACAGCAATTCAAGAGTGCAAGAGTCAAAAGAGACTTTCAATGTATGTATCTGTATTTGCACATTCCAGAAACAGAATCATTCATTGAATCGATTAAAAAATTCTCATTTATTCAGGAACAAAACAAGTGACTGTGTTTATGAGTGAGTCATTGAATTATTCACTTAATCAATTAGTTCAAAAACGCTGAACTACTTGAAGTGACTTTCCTTATGGATAAGTCATTGAATAATTCACTTAATCAGTTCATTTAAAATGCTGGTTAATTCAGGATTGAAACAAGAGACTGTCTTTATGAAGGAGACGTTGAATCATTTACCCCACTAAAACACTGAAGCGTTCAGGAACAAAACAACACTGCTGTGTTGCAACAGTTCGGCTGTGGCTTCGTTGAAGGAGAAAAAACAGACACAGTATTATCTTAAGCCCTATTCGGACAGGACTAGTTTGCCAGGGGGTCGTTTGAGAAATTCATGTTTCACAGACGTAATTTGTGTTGTCCGAATCTGCCAAGTTTGTGTTTTTCTCACACAACCTCTGTAAAAATTCCAGCGCAAACTACGGTACCTACTGTTTTTCGTCAAACTCAACGATCCTCTGAGAAATCTAATCCCGTCTGAATGCGAATATCTCTGATTGCTGATGTTGTGTTATCCTAACGCTTCTCCTCGTGTGTTTTTGACCTACCTGAGCTACCGTTTGCGCACCAATCTTCAGCATGCTTTAATTTCGTTTCAACATGGATGGTATCCGATGAAAGAATAATATATACAATTAATAAATAGAGCCAAATGGCGGAAACTGCGAAGAATGTCCATTTTAATATCAGTGTCAGGTAAGAGTAAGCTACTTGTCTAGATTTCTCTGCTCAATTATTTTAAACAGCCACTGCTATAAATCTGTGAAGTTTACTTAAATGTTTTTTTTATAATAATAAATTAAAATCATGGCCTTCTGTCCCAGCCACATCTATAAAACACACACTCCCTCCTCTGTAATAAACAGAGATGTTAGTCCAGTCCGAATCTGTACATGAAATCACAGACGTCGAGTGATAAGAATTACAACTCGAACGTCATTTAGAAAACTAGTAAAAATTTCGAATTGGGGTTTATTCTTTTTTTTGTTATTATTATGAGACAAATATATTAATAATATATTACTTTTGAAATACAACTGCACTGTAAAATAAAAAATATTTCCTAATTATATATATTTTTAAATTTACAGTACTAAATTTACAATGCTTACATCTAAATTTCTTGACTTGCAAGAGTTAAACAGACCTTTAAGTTTCTGTGATAACGGGTTTACTAATGCTTCTCATTACAAATCTAGTGAATTCATTTGTCCATAACTGGTGACGGTTGAATTCCCAGATGCACATTCTCACAACACAAACATTAAGTGTGTTGCTCTAAGATGCTTAAAACAATGGATCATGAGCTGTATGTGTGTAAAAGAACACAGAGACATGTTTTGCTATGAAACAGGCAGCACAATGGACTATATACTTGTTCAATTAAAACACACACACACACGCACGCACGCACACACACACACACACACACACACACACACACACCCACACACACACACACACACACACACACACACTTGCAGTGTGTGTCAATTTTCTGTTGTAGAGAAGAGAGCAGGAAATCGCAGCTAGTGTTGGTTTATCAATACTGTGGTAAATCAGTATAGAAATTGTTAAACTATTCAGAATAGAAATGTATCACAAAAAGTAGCTTTTTGACTACCTAGCTTTATAGAAACCATATAGTTGGAAACCATATTAGTTAAAGATGTTATTGTTAGACTGTTATTGATATCCATACATTTTAATCTGCAGTACTGTCAAATGTGCAAATGTCAGAAAAAAAAGAAGATTTTTAGCAATTGCATTTATTTGTTAAATACAATACTAATATTATTATATATTTTTAAATTCTGACACATAGTAAGTGCGATATTGATTTATTAGCAACAGGGAGCACACAAACCTCAGCCAGCCTGATTTGATCCAAAACACAAATAATAATACTGTGTCTTGTAGTCCACTGGCACTCTGGCAGTGTAATACTTTCAGTGTAAATGTGATATATTGAATTCTAAACATTGAATAATAAAAGGCCAAAGAAGATTAGAGTTGGGTTACAGTGTCAATTCATCAAAAGCACTCTACCTCACTGGAGGAGATGATAGAGTGATAGAATGAAAAAGTTTACCTCTGAGATTGGCATTTCACATTTCTTAGCTCACTCTCACTTTATCTAAGAGAATTAACCTATCAAACCCCCCCTTCAGCTGAGAAAGTGATTTGCAGAGTTCCAGCAGGAAATTGGCCTCATCATTTATTTCACACCGATGGATGAAACGGCAAAGAGATGAGCGGCAAGACACAGTCTCAAAGACCCGGGGTGTCTAAAGCAACACTTTTCTTCTCGAATTCCTCAAAGGTTTAGCATCCCATAATTGA
The DNA here is from genome assembly GCF_949152265.1 of Phoxinus phoxinus. NCBI lineage: Eukaryota > Metazoa > Chordata > Actinopteri > Cypriniformes > Leuciscidae > Phoxinus > Phoxinus phoxinus. The sequence continues at coordinate 31,153,510 of NC_136888.1, forward strand.
CTGAAGGCACTCTGTTTTAGCCGGAGCCAGCGTGGTGCAACCTTAGAAGAGAACTGGCGCATCAGGTTTGATGGGAAAACAACATACTCACATCAAAGGGATGCTGAACTAATGAGGTCCCTTCAGCAAACAACATTTGGGAAGATTACACATGATTTGTGCACAGTTTGAGAGGAAAATGCTTCTGGCAGTTTTAGTTCAAATAGTTATCAGGAAGTATATTGGTAACAGATTCATATGTGTGTTACAATGTTAAAGGCCTGTTCAATAATGATAACTGTGAACATAAGTTAACTATAATGTTAACTGCATTAGCATCCACACCAACAGATGATATTGAAATAACTGTTTAAATGCTCAAAACCAATAATAGCTTTAAGTGCCCGAGATCTTTAAAGCCAAGTGGATTCTGATTGGCTGCCAATGATTTTATTGTTCATCAGCTGAAAAAAAAAAACATGAAAAAAAGTGATTCCAACGATATCGTTTCTCTGTGCCAATATCGTTATGGCCAGTGTTGGCAATGTAACGCATTACAAGTAATCAGATTACTTTTTTGAGTTATGTAATCAGATTACTTTTTTGAGTTATGTAATCGGATTACTTTTTTCAAGTAACGAGTAGTCACACGTTACTTTTAAATGTACAAAAATATCTGAGTTACTTTTTCAAATTAGTAATGCAGCTTGCTTTACTTTGTATTGAGGACTGACAACTCTCTTGTCTCCATATTGAGAGAAATCTGTAGTAAGTGGAGAGGCGTTATTATTATGTGCGCTGTGTGAACATGATGCTTATTGTAGTTCTAGACTAAATGTAAGCATGCATTTACTCTCACTGTACAAAAACAGATTCAGTATTCCTAAAAATGAATAAAAACAGAAATGCAAACTCAGAATATTATGCAAACATGCAATACTTAAATATGTTAAATAATACAAATATGCTTTATATATTTAATGTCTCTTAAAACTCACTTCAAGGCCATTGCTGACCCAAGAGTAACGCAATATTGTAACGCATTGATTTTAATAGTAACTTTCCCAAACACTGATTAATGTTGTGGTGTGGACTTCGCTATTCTTGTTGAATTACAATGATTATTAAAACTGTATAGTTAGTTATCATTATAGTTATCGTACTTGGTGTGAACAAGCTGTAAGACATTTTAGGCTAACAGAGGTAATGATGACATTTGATCAGCATGTGATCTAAGAAACTCTCCCAAAACCTTCCATAAAGCCAATCGATCGCAAAATAGACTACTTTGATTGACAATCTGGCCACAAGCACATTTCGGCCTTTGTTTAATAAACAATTTACAGCAGGCATAGCCAACCTTGCTTCAGGAGGGCTTCCTACCTGTAGAGTTCAGTTCCTGCTCCAAATCCTCTGCTTGCAGTGTTTAAAGGGGTGGTTGATTATGATTTCACTTTTCTAACTTTAGTTAGTGTGTAATGTTGCTGTTTGAGCATAAACAACATCTGCAAAGTTAAAACGCTCAAAGTTCAAAGCAAAGGGAGATACTTTCTTTTAAAGAAATTGCATTTTAAGGACTACAACAAACGACTGTTAGGGACTACACGACATTCCTCCCGGTTAGTGACATCACAAAACTAGAATTTGCATAAACCCCGCCCCCGGAACACGGTTTATAGATTATCATGACAGAGTATGCTGATCAATGACTAGAAGATAACTACACATAAGCTACATAAATTCACCAACTAACCATTCAGACATGTCCTGTTGCTTCTAGACTTCTTCTTGAGTCTCTCCATCATTGTCCGACTTCAGTTTGAACATAAAAGGCTAAACGTTTTTAAAATGTTCAGTGCATGTCTGTCTGTGTGAGTGCAAGCTGTTGTAGCTCCGCCCCCTGTGCCGGGAGCAGCAGCTCATTTGCATTTAAAGGAACAGACAAAAACGGTGTGTTTTTGCTCACCCTCAAAGAGTGACAATTTTAACATGCTATATAAAAATATCTGTGGGGTATTTTGAGCTAAAACTTCACATACACACCCGGTGGGGATAAATGTATCCCCCCCTCAAAGTGATCATAGTGCTACTACACTACTGGCGAGACGGATCACAATACTTATCACGGATCCGTGGTTTGATTAAAGTCAATTTTATTTTAAAATGATTACTCACTCACTCTTGAGTGTCTGGCGTGAGTGATTTCAATGTTAAGTCAATGTAAAGAGGCGTTTACGCGCGTCTAGAGGTCCTGCGGCGCGGTGTTTAGCGCGGTGCGGTAGACGCGAGCCTCATTTACGCGTCCAGTTTGCGCGAATAAGGCGAATTGCTAACACAGATAATGTCTTTTCTATTGTCTGTCTTTATCTTTTTACAATTCCTGCAAATGCAGTGATGAAGTTTATGTTCTCATGATTTATTTTTATGAATAAAAATGTTTCAAAACATCCCCCCCCTCTGTTTTTTTCACAAATCGCACCCTGAGTATTGATATTGATTTCGCCATCTTTTTATAGTTATCCTATTATATATTTTCTGTGTTGTCTTCACAGTGTTTGGTGTCTGTGGGCTTGGACTCTAAAAACACAATCTGTGTGTGGGACTGGAGACGGGGGAAAGTTCTGGCTGCTGCTCCTGGTCACACAGACCGGGTAAGAGCTCAAACACACGCACATCATTTGACACAGTAGACAGGCAGTGTAATGTTTCTTTTGTCCTCTCAATTTCTAGCAGCCTTTCTTCAGTCATTTAGTTACATTCAGGCTGCACTGAGTAAGTCATATGTTACGCTCAGCTGATCCATGTCTACTTATAGGAATACAATGCCTATCACAGCATTCCTGTTCAAGTTGAATAGGAAGCTGCTTTCATTGTGTTGCTGAGGAGTTAATTACCTCCACCATCCCCAGCTCCTCCTCTGGGCCGCAGTCAGGATTTAGCCTCTGACATTCCCTAATGTCATTGTCTTCAAGAACATGATTGCAGATATCATTAATGTTGCTTCGGTTCTGTTCACCGGGGGTTATATCTCTGCGCTCCCTGCTCTTATCCATGCAAGGCTATTGCTAATCCAAACTGTAAACTAATTGGAAGTGGACCTGATAGAATTAATTTAATTTTACATAAATTAACACTGCAACAAATTATAGTACATACTTGGGGCCAAAACACACATTTGCACACTTCTTTCCTGATTTCTCTGATTCTGTAATACAAAAATAGTTCAAACAGATTAAATAATACTTTTCTATAAAGTACGTGTGTGTTGTAACCATGAGTCCAGCTGACTTCAACCTACGTCAGAATGATCATAATTATGAAACAGGTGCACATGAACCAAATTAATATTGTGAAATATTACAATTTGAAGTGAATGCATTCTATTTTAACTTTTAATTTATTCTTGTGATGCGATTACTCCAGTCGTCAGTGTCACATGATCCTTCAGAATAGTAGTGCACCATCATGTTATTATTACGATTTACAAACCTGCAAGTTGTAATTTTAAAAGTGCTTGAAGGCAGCATAACACTTTTCATATACTTCAGAAAATACATTCTAATATAATACATCATTCTGTACTTTTCTTTTTCTGTTTCATAAAGATATTTGACATATCATGGGACCTGTATCAGCAAAGCAAGCTTGTGAGTTGTGGAGTCAAACATATCAAGGTACTACTATTCTCTTTTTGCATTCTCCTTTTTCCTATTCTCCTCTCTTTTTGGCTTCAGATAGGTTTATATTGAAATACTCTTGTACTTGTGAAAGTCAATGTGAATGGCTGTTTGCAGCCCACTCTAGTTTCATAATATCTTTCTGAGTGAAACAGGATATTCAGTGAGATATGCATACCAGGATGGAGACAGAGTGTGCTAAAACAATGCCATTTGCTATTTGGAATGGATATTAGTTAACATTAAGCATTAGCCTTCGTTTCAGTTGAAGAGCAAGTTATTACAGTACATTTGATTAATGATTAAGCGCTTTTTTCTTTGGAGTTATTTGCTCCAATTAATTATTTAAAGTGCAACCAGGAATGTGTATTAAGAGAAAATAGTAAATTTTGACTTTAGCTTTAATTTCTCAGAAGGTATTCAATAGTAAACACAGTTTTCATTGTCACTCATAAACACAAAGCTCTTAAAGCAGAACTGGGACAAACTGGAAGTCCTTTTAACCAACCTCTTCATGTCTGCAGTTTTGAGAAGAACATCAGCATCCCTTCAGAAGTGTTAGTAGAAGAAGGGGGTCAGGACTCGTTCAAAAACACTTTTCTAGCACAGCTTGATGAAAGAAATTGTGGGATACCTTTTCAGCTACCTTTCAATTGTTGATTCATGCTGTTGAAGTTCAGTTCTACTGACCTGATGAAGTCCAGTTCTACTGACCTGATTGCAATCTCCCTCAATCTTTACTGTTAGATGGTTCAAATGGGTTCTGCGAGTGTTCCACTGTTGTGTCATATAAACATTGAACAATGCACAGAACCCATAAAATATAATAAACGGTACCTTGTATAATTAATTGTAGAAATAAATGTACCTTGATTGATTTTTGTGGAAGCTCAAACATCCCATGCTTCAAGCAAGCACGGTTGAGCTTCCATAAGAACCAGTGAGGTTTGTTTCTCGCACGTCAAGAAAGTACAGTTCATGTTTCAATGCATTCTCCTGCCTTAGAATTTGTCCATAAGCAGATATATACAAAGTTATGTCATGAACCTCTAGATGGCGCAGGCTATTGGGTCCTTAAAGGTACATTGTGTAGTTTTTTAAGTATTTTATTAGCTAAAATCAATCTCTTTATTCATAAATATGTCCTGTAAAATTACCTCTGCCAATGATCCGACTTATCCTCGTACGCGAAGAATTTCTTATCTTTATTTACATTGGACTGGTAAGTCCATGGAGGCTTCCATGTCGTTACGCCATCTTGAAAAACTATAATAACAAAGAGGGAGAAAAAAGCCTTAGGCTACCTCAACGCGTTTCCACAATGCGTTTTCATTCAGAGATGTTGTCATAACTTCTTGGTACATAACGGCTACCGTAGTTGCAACATGTATTTGAAAAAGCGAGGCGCTAGAGGGCACTATTCGTTTGAATGCAAAATACAATTTCACCACTAGATGGGAGAAATTCCTACACGGTGTTAGCCTGGTTCTACCAGACTCTCGTACATTTCATTTGTACAGAGAGCCTGGCCTCTCTCCATTGAAAAGCGTTAACTTCCTTGTAGGCGGGTCCTCTGTTGAAGTTTAAAACTATTGGATCTGCCCAGAGCCACTCAGGATCTGCCATAACCAATCGCTAACGTCTGTTCATGACGTATGTCATGCGCCTGAACCGGCCGTAAACACGTATCCGAATGATCAGAGGATTGTGTTTAGAATAAGATGTCTGTCAACGAGAGCTGCAGGTTTTGTTCTTCGAATTTAAGAATTCACGGAACAATTACAAATTCTAAATGTATATTTATGGGCGTCAGTTTGGTTTGAAATATGCTGGGTACAGTCAGTGACGCATTCTTTTTTTTTTTTTTTCTTTCGCGCAGGTCATGTTTTGAAAGACGATGTCCTGTAGCTTACTAATGTAAATAAATAAAACTTTATATAAACAATGTCCGACTCGTTTTATGAAGAAAAAAACCTTAAGTTTTCAAAAAGCATTAGACATATGACCCACTATTCTGCTTCATAAGTACCATGTTGACAATATGACATGGCGTGGTTTCATTTACCTAAACAATGATTACCAAATTTCTCTCTCATATTGCTCCTCATAACCACTGAAAACGGTTAAAAAAATCTAACCCAAATTCAAATTATTTTGGCTGTTATCTGACATTATTAAGCGTTTCTACTTCACATTTTCAGCAGGGCAGCGGAGCGGCTGTGGGTTGAGTCCCCACGGTTCTCATGCCGCGTGCCCAACCACCCCTCCCTTCAAACGTATCCCAATGTTACAGTTGTTGCAGTGTTATGAACAGAGAAGTGTGTACCCAGTGCAGCAGCAGAACGACTAAATTGAGCTCGAGGTTAAAAAAAATAAAAAAAAGTGGTGGGTACAAAATGACTCATGACGAAACCTGGTGGGTACGCGTCCCCACCGAAATCGACGCCTATGTTTGACACTAAGGACAGTGATAATGTATTCAGTCAACTGTCGAAGCTGGGTCTAATCATTAACAATACGCCACGGCGCTCGGTTCGGATCTGCCGCAAATGCTGTGTAGTGATCAGTGTTTGCGTGCATCTTTCTCCGCTGCCATTACTAAACTACTACTCAAACTAATGGACGGCATCAACGTCATCGTTCTCAGACACTCCCTCTGTTCGCTGATTGGACCGGTGAAATTTTGATTTCAGAAAACCAAAGAATACACCACAATCCCAGACCTAGTACTGAAGGAAAATTAAAATTGAGCGGAAGTACGTAGGAGGGCGGAGCCAGGCTAACACAGTGTACCTTTAACTCAATCTGCTTGCAATCACTATATTCTCTGTATGGCACAGCTGATTGGATCCTGCTGTATCAGTAGCCAAATGAGCTTGTGTGCTCAACCTTCAAATACTTGGTTAGCATTTGCTGTAGCAGTTTGCAGCACGCTTTCAGAAACCCTCCACCTTCTCCAGCTCCACCTGTATAGATGTGTTACAGGTAATTCATGTACGCTATGTTGTACAGCAACAGCATTTCTTACACGCTCACCACAGCGTGTCGTGTATGTATTGTAGTAGCAAGTCCCGTACTTGCTAACAGTCTAATAACAGCAGTAGATCTATTCCGCCAAGACCAAATGTATCAACATTGTCATAGAACTTCATTTTTATAATTTCCCCATTAAATCAGTAAAATATTGCACAATACATACCTTACATAAAAAAAAGAGTCTCTTTCTCTTTCATCATTTAGCATGAAGCTTTGGCCTTATAGCTCCTGTCATGAGGTAATCCCCAATCCTCATGGGCTATACCTTTTAATCCTTATTTCTGTCTCTCTCTATCTTTCTCTTTACTGCTCTCTCACGACTCTCCTCAGATCACTGGGCATCCCCTATATCTCTTGCTGTGTCAGTATTTTTCTCTTACTATATCCCACATTCTCTCATATAAGCCACCTCTAGTTTGAATGGTGTAGCAGTTGTTCCACATAATTCCTGAGTCTTTACCCCCTCAACCATATGACATCTGCTCCCCAGGCCCGCGCTCACTCAGCGATTATGCACTCAATGCATGGCAGAGATTTAGCGCACTGTAATCCCCCGTTTCGCTCTCTCTTTCTCTCTCTCTCTTTGAGAGAGCCCTAGAGAAACTGAAACTCTGGTGCCAGATGAAAAGCAACATTTTGTGTGGTTCTATAATTTATTCAAAGAAAGCTAAAGATAGTTCTTCATTTAAGAAACTGGACTTAATCTACGTATTACACACATACATATTAACTGAAATTAAACCTCATAAGTGACTGATTTGGAACACTCCACCATTAGCGGTTCTGACACACATGGGGCCCTATTTTAACGATCTGAAACACAAGTGTCAAAGTGCAAAGCGCAAGTAACTTTGTGGGCGGATCCCGGCGCTGTTGCTATTTTCCCGGCGGGATAAATGACTCTTGCGCCCGACGCAAATCTAAAAGGGGTTGGTCTGAAGTAGCTTCATTATTCATAGGTGTGGTTTGGGCGTAACGTGAAATAAACCAATCAGAGCGTCCTCTCACATTCCCTTTAAGAGCAGACGCTTGTTCCATGGCGGATTGCTATTATAACGGCGGATTTGCCGGCGCACTCCAGGAGCGGTTCACAGCCGAGGAGGCCAACGTTCTCGTCAGGGCCGTAAAACACAGAGAAGTGACATTGGGGATGATGGGAGAAACACACCCAAATTAGCTTCGGTTAAACAGGCGTATAATTTGGGTAGTAAATGTGTAGCCTAATCTAGATTTTTTATTTTTTTTAATCTAGATAGATCTTTTTCACATCTTCATGGACACAACAATGATTTCCCTCGTGTGTTAATATTTTTCCTTGTAATAATGTATGATTTGCAAAAATGAAAACTGCTGCATCTGTTTATATTAGAGAATCAAAGTGGATGCGCGTTAACATTATGGCCAAGCACGCGCCCTTAAAATACCATATCACTAACGCGCAACGCGCCACTGTCTTTAGACTGTTTTTTTCCTGGTCAATGGCGCAATTGCTTTCTAAAACTGGAAAATAGCACCATGGAAGTTTTGCGCCGGAACACGCTCCTCTTTGCGCTGAACCGCCCCCGCGAGCGCAAGTTCATTTCCTAATTTACCGACGTGCGTCTGTGGAGGGAAAAGTCCGCTGTGCGCGGGTGCAAAATAGGAATGATACATGCGTCGGTGTTCAAAGTCAATTGCGCTGGGTGCCAGATAGGGCCCATGGTGCTTTATGTGAGCTCAGGCATCCCACAACAGAACATACCTAAAAAATGTATTATTTAATTACGATTTAGACAATAAAACAATTAAAATAGTACAATTAACTCTTTATTTTACAATTAACAACACTTCCCCGCCATTGACGGAAATTCTGTCTTTCTGTGAAAAAAATCTGGCTTTCTGTGTTTTACTGTTACACGGTAGGGGGCGCTATTACGCATCTTCTGAAAGAGTACAGCATCTCTGGATCAAAACACATGTGAAGAAGAAGCAGAAACAAGCGATAGCAAACGTAAGCAGAAGCATATGTAAAAAAACGTGATCACCAAATTTAAACAGCATATAAATAAAAACTGTCTAACTGTCGACCAGGACGAGCTGTAGGACTGTGCTAGCATTAGGGGTGTTGATGGACTTGATCTACTCCATCTATGTTTTGATCATCGTTGTGAATCCAATCCAGACATTGTCTTTGACAAAAACACGGTTTTCTCAGCTTTTTGCTCAAAATGTTGCTTTTTTTTAATGAAACTTGCCCACATTCAAATATTGATCAAAAAAGAATGCATGAAACTAGAAAAAACAGGGTTTTTGTTTAAAAGCAGAGGGTCTGTTCTTTCTTTTGATATATTGCATCTTCACATATTCATACAACAAAATATTCTGGGGGCCTTAAAACTTTTGTGAAAATGTTAAAAAATGCTGGTGCTTACGGTGACCCAGAATTTAAACAAACTTTAAAAAGCAAACATAAGTTCATAACACAATGAAACCAAGCCAAACAACACAACGAAATCAAGCCACAACACAACGAAATCAAGCCACAACACAATGGAAAGCCACAACACAATGAAATCAAGCCACAACACAACGAAATCCAGCCACAACACAACAAAATCCAGCCACAACACAACAAAATCAAGCCACAACACAATGAAATCAAGCCACAACACAACAAAATTAAGCTACAACACAATGAAATCAAGCTACAACACAATGAAATCAAGCCAAACAACACAATGAAATCAAGCCACAACACAATGAAATCAAGCCACAACACAACAAAATCAAGCTACAACACAACGAAATCCAGCCACAACACAACAAAATCAAGCCACAACACAATGAAATCAAGCCAAACAACACAATGAAATAAAGCCACAACACAATGAAATAATGCCACAACACAATGAAATCGAGCTACAACACAACGGAAATGCTCCCTCTTGAAGCTTTGTAAAGTTAGATTTCCTTGCCACCATTCTATACAGTCGGCAGTCTTACAAAGATATCAATACCGCGGTTAGTTTTAACATATGTAACCATTGTATATCGGCATGAAATATTCATTCAAAATCACCTACGTGCATTATAGCTGCATATTTATACTCGAGAATGCTTTGATGCGTTACCACCGCGCATGATGCCTAAGGGACCGTCTGCCAATTCCACCAAGTGGTTAAAACATATAATTTGTATTAATTAAAATGTCTTTTAACATTAAAAAACAGACATGTTCAAATTCCAAAACTTGATTTTATGCTTATGGGATACGCACCCCTGTTTGATTCACTAAAAAGACTCAAATGAAGGTATAAATTAAACCTTCATTTGAGTCTTTTTTGTGTTTTCAGAATCAAACATTACTGGTTCTGATTAATTTTTTTTATTTATCAGTGGATCTACTCAATTATTAAGCAAGCACAACAATTTTACTAGGAGCATTACAATCTAGCAACGCACCTGCTGACTACAATGTGGCACACAACTATTTGAAATGTTTATTGTTGCAAAATGGCTTTTTTTGCTAAATTGTTTCGCTAAATTCTCGTATACTGTGCAAAACTCAGTAAACGGTAGCTTGTATATTTTATTCCGACCATAGCCATTGCGCCTGCATGGGTTTGAGCTTTTGACAAATTTCCTGAGTTTTTTTTCAGACCCTCCAGGCTGTTCTCAATCCACTTAACTGCATATATAGTGCAATGCGTCTCATGATGATCCTGTACGGTTTGACTAGAGCAAACTAAGGCAGCCTGTTCAAAGAATCCCACTCACTGCCTCCCACCTCACACAACATAATCACAGCCTCGCCCACAGGGTCCAACAAAATCACCATATTTACAACGGGGCCATCACAACAGTGGTTTAGAAATCAGATATGTGACAGAAGCCGCACACCATACAATTAGACTGTAACTAGATTAAGGTATAGTGGGCCACCCTGGACAAATGATCCTTTTTCCTTCTCGCAGAATGCTAATTATAGCTGTCTTGGTGACTTTAAGGCTGTTTGATTAGTCTAGATGTGCTGGATTCAGGGTGGTTTGCACACACGAGCAGGAGGTGGCTGTCCCCGTAGAGCGGAAAGACGGGGAGGACGTGCCTCAGGATGAAGACAGTCTGCCTCTAATGGAGTCTTGGCAGATGAATAGCACTGACTCATTTTGATTATATTAAAGCTTTACCAGAGCACAGACCTGCAGAAACAGTGGAGTCTGTGAATCTCCCTGACGTAATGAAGCCTGGCTGTCTGGAACCGCACCGTCTGCCCCAGTGCAAGGCTGCTAATGGGCCAGTGACTGTTTTTTCATCTTTTCATTTTCTTTCAGTCAGCTTTTTTGCCAGATGGACTTACTTTCATTGAAAACCCTGCTAAATTTATAGATATGAAAAAAAAGAAAGAAAAAAAAACTTGCCAGAAATTCACAGTAAAAAATGCAGTTACACATTTTTAGTCTTCGTGATATTGGCACTTCACAACTTTGGTATTTTTTTTTTACCGTAAATATTAACTGACCTTTCTTAAGAAAATGTGTGATTATATATATATTTTTTTAATGTGCACTTGTAGTGTACTTCAAATCTTAATTATATATATATAAACTGTTCTTGCGAATAATTTATAATTATAATAAAATAAAAACCCCGAACCCCCCTAAGTTACCTAACTACCCAGCCTGGTGTTTTTACAACAAACGCCCCTGCCTGCAGCACTGTATAGCACAGAAAATAAACACATTGTTGTGCTCTGTACTGTCTTTGATTGTGTGTCGTAACAATGAATCATTCTTTCGGATATGAAATTTATATTTAATTGACTTATCGGTAAGCCCCACCCTCCTTAGTTACTGTTGCTATCTCAGACAAACAATGGGAAACCTGTGCCCCACTAGAGCTTTATGTCTAGCAACACCCCTGGCCCCGCCCACAACATTTGAGGTCCGGAAGTCCGGTCTGGACTTGATCCGTTGTGGAGCAACTATGCTCGAACCAGAGCTGTTTGGACCAATCAAATTGTCAGGGCGGGCTTTATACGATGATGGACAGATGGTCAACAGTAACATAATCATCCACTTCAGCAAAAAGATTGCGTTAGCAGCACCGTGTCTTTGGTATAGTCTCCCTTTACACATTAAATCCTGTGATTCCATCGAGTGTTTTAAATATATGTTGAAGACCCATCTCTTCTCTGCTGCTTTTAACTGTTCTTAGCTGTGGTTTTATTTAGTGTTTTGTTTTATGGTGTGTTTGTCTATATGTTTTGTACGGTTGGGTCTGTAAAGCATTTTGGTCAACTCGTGTTGTTTTTAAACTTGCTTTAGAAATGATTGATTGATTGATTGATTGATTGATTGATTGATTGATTGATTGATTGATTGAACATAGAGCGCTTGGGTTGAATTTGTTTACAACGAAGATGGCTGCCGCTGGAGAATTGAGATGTGTAGATTCCGCCATCGCGTCTGTTATAGAAGATATCGACAGCACATTCATTTTAAAAGAGGAACAGAGAACCGCGATCAAGGCATTCAACATACGTCACTTACTCCGTTGCTCTGATTGGTTGTAGGTCTATCCAATTGAGTGCAGAGGCATTTTCTTTCCTGGTTCGGTTGAAACACGCCCCATAATCACAGCCCAATGGAGCAGTATCAGACTCATATTCTGACTAGAATCTGAGTATGACGACGTAAGGCTACACTTTGAGGGTAAAGAACCTAAAAAATGGTTGTTATGACATGTCAGAGTACATTTCATTTTGCACTAGACCGCTGAGGACGAGGTTGAAGTCACACACAGAATTGACCCTGCCATTCTCTTAATCAGGATCATGTGACCTCATGAAGTAGCGCTCCGAAGTGTCACACACATGCACACACAGCTGGATCCGAGTCAATGAGACAATTATTATGCGCTGGCTGTGGGAGCTTTCCGTGTTTGTTCTGAACCGAGATCGTGTCTTTGCATTTTAATGATGTGTTTAAGGAGAGTAAGCATTAGTATGTTTGTGAGCTTGCGTGTGAGTGTTCTCAACGTTTTATTTAGCTCGTGAATAGAAGTGCAAATTTAGCTGGAAACAGCGATCGTCATGCTATGCAAATCTTTGAATTCCAAAATAAACCAAAGAGTCTTATGATTCATGTTTCAGACCTCAACTCTGTGCAATAGCAAGTGCTACTATAATATAAGCCCAAGTGTGTTTATGAAATTCACGCATTGTTCATTCAGTAACGACTCTCCCTTGCCCTCAGTTTTGGAGTCTGTGTGGGAACGCTCTGACCCCTAAGCGTGGCATGTTTGGGAAGACTGGAGACCTTCAGACTATCCTCTGTCTGGCCTGTGCAAGGGACGAGATCACATATTCAGGTGCCTTGAATGGAGACATCTACGTCTGGAAGGGAATCAATTTAATCCGGACAGTTCAAGGGGCTCATGGGGTAAGTGAGGGAGGTCCCAGCATCCCCAGAATGCCCTCTGTCCTCCTGAGTGACTTGGGTCTGCTTACACTGATTTATCAACTGAATTTGGCCTATAAAATGGTTAGCCTGGCATAACAGTTTTGTGATGGATGTTCCAAGATGATATAGCTTTTGATACTCCATGGTCTATGCAAATTATTACTGTTAATTATTCATTTCTACGAATTCCAATTTCCAATTAACCAATAATATTTTTGTAGTTAAAATGCTAAGAGAATAAACAGGAAAGGCATTTTTTCACAGTGTATTTTTACAATATAATATAACATAATTTTATTATATTATATAAATATTATTAAATATTAATTACATTACATTGCGAGTACTATTTTTATTTTCAAGGTCCACTTATAATATTAATATGTCAGGTAATATATATACATTTTAAAATGTAAAATTAATTAAACTAATATTGCTAAACATATTTAATATATTTATTTATGTTGCTTAATTACTTTATTTTATGAAATATGTGGTCACACTTCAGATTAGGGTCCAATTCTCTCTATTAACTAAATATTAACTAGGATTTTTTCTCTCAATAAACTCCTAATTAGGTCATTGTTAAGTTTAATTATTTGGTAGATTTAAGAGATGCAGAATAAGCCATTAATATGTGCTTTATAAGTAATAAAAAACAGCCAATGAGCTATTAATATGCATGCTAATAAGCAACTATTTAACAGTGAGAATTGGACCCTAAACTAAAGTGTTACCAAATATATTTTATTTATAAGTTTTCAATATTTTTCACATATTATTGTTTATTATTTCGGTGTTTAGGAATAATTGGCTGTATTCTACTTCCTCATTAACTCATAATTGGCATTGTTGATGTGTAAATGTGGGTGGTCGTCGTTTGAATTTGTTTTCTGATGAAATCCAAATACTGTGGCTTACATACAACTTTTTTTTTTTTAACTGTAAAGGAAGTTTTGAGTTCTACTAGTTACAGTATTTAAATATAACGCAATTGATTGTTTCATTTACAAACAACGAGAACAGTTAGTTTTCTCACGGTTTGACCCCTTTAAGATCGGCAAATGTTCTTCAAGTATACTTTATTTGACCCTTAGTTCTGTCACCGCAGTGAAAGTTTGAGACTTCAGATTCTCTAATTGTTTGAGTTGTCAGAGACGTTCAGCCTCTCAAAGCCGGTGTGTGTGTGTGTGTGTGTGTGTAGTCTGGTATTTTCAGCATGAATGCGTGTGAAGAAGGCTTTGCCACTGGAGGCAGGGATGGCTGCATCCGGTTATGGGACCTGAACTTCAAACCCATCACCGTCATTGACCTCAGGGAAACAGACCAGGGATATAAGGGTGAGTCAGAGCCTCTACAAACTCCCAGGATGCATTACTCTACACTGACATTTATTTAGTTTAATCCATTAAGTTGCCACTTTACTTTTGTTGTTAAATTCTCAGGATCCCACAATGCAAAAGTCCTTTGTCTCTAACAGAGCTCTATCTCTTTTCTTCTTTTACTTTCTTTTTCTATGACTCATCAGTAGCTAGAGGTGAAAATTCAAGAGGTGCGTTGTAGTGGTCAGTGTTGTTTATGCAGGCTGTGTTATATCCACTGTTTGTCACCGATCCCAGATGTCTATATGTATTACCAAGCACCCAAGCACCCTCTCCATTCTTGACGGTCTACAGTGTACATCGTTCAGTATGTTTCAGGATCATGTCTGTTTACATCCACGATTACCTTCATTCCCATTCTTACTGGTTTTGTAATGGATCTGTGCAGGCCTGTCAGTGCGTAGCGTGTGCTGGAGAGGGGATCACATACTGGTGGGCACGCAGGACAGTGAGATTTTTGAGGTGGTGGTGCATGATCGCACCAAACCCTTCCTCATCATGCAGGGTCACTGTGAGGGCGAGCTGTGGGCCCTCGCCGTTCATCCCACCAAACCCCTCGCCATGACCGGCAGCGACGACCGCTCTGTTCGGTAAGAGCTGAAAACAAATCTGAATCCCTCTATTGGAAAGATAAATCATTAGCTGTGTAATTCATTTATAATCAATAGTTGTTTTTTTTAAGATGACAATGAGATTAAATTGAGAACAAACTTTTTCTTAAAGAGATCCCTTGTGAAAAAGAAGTCCATACTTTCAAAAAAAGTACTTATTATGGAAATAATATACTTTAAAATAATATACTTAAGTGTGAACCTGTTTACACCTGATATTAAGATGCGTTTTGGTCGCTCGGATCACAAGTAGACGAGGGAGACACATTCCCGTTTACACCTGGTGTTTTAGTCCATCTCTTTTCTCCACTTTCAACCATTTCTTCGAGGGGAGGGTCTATTGGCTGGTAGATGTCTGGGCTTTTTCAGATCTTGTTATCTAATGGAAGAAATAAGCTCACGCAATTTACATATGAACTCGATCGGAGACGACGGGAAAAACATACGGAGAAAAACATTTCATTTCTGCTCTGACCGTCGCAAGATCACACCGAACACTGTGAGTGTGTGTTAGAAATCAGGAATGGTGTGAGAACATTGTGCTTTGTTAGTTTTTTGTCTTCAAATCGAACGTGCGTATCCCGTACGCATTAGTTCAGTAGGCGGAGAGTAGACGGTCTTTTGTGGCGGTTCGAACACATTCGATAACATGAGCGTTTACACTAAGAAAGCAATCCGGTCGAATGCGTTTTCAACTACCTCTGGAAATAGTCGAAAGTGGACAAGCTCAAAACATTTTAGACCCCGTTTACACCGGTATTTAGCGTCGTCCACTTGTGATCCGATCGACCAAAACGCATCTTAATACCAGGTGTAAACTGGGCCTGAATGTAATGTTTTAATTGCACATAATTGCATTAGATGAAAATGTATTATAGTTTGGATTTAAGTAAATCTTTATTTGTAATGTCCTAATTTCTTCAATTGTTTTTAAAATATGATTAGTGCACTACTGAATGTACTGACAAGCATTTATTGTAAACTAATAGAAACTTTGTAATTTCTATTGCAACTTGTATGTCATAATTTAAATATGTTTGTAATTACAAATTTGGGTAACACTATATTTTACAGTGTCCTTGTTACATATGTTACATGTACTTACTAAATTATGCATAATTACATGCAACTGACCCTCAACCAAACCCTAATCCTACCCTAACCCTGTAGTAAGTACATGTAGTTGCTTAATATTACTCAGTACTTAAATATATAATGTAATACGTGTTGTATTATAATTTAATATAATATATAACGTGTTCATATAAAGTGTAACCCAAATTTGTAATGGTAAAGTTGCAATTTAGTACATTTAAAATATATTAACCTTAAATGTAATATTGAATAGCACACAGTTAAAATTACAATCAAGTACTTTACATGTGCTTTTGTATGTTAGTCAACACACAATAAGTGTACGGCTTTAAAGCGCAACAAAAGATTATTAAAAGTGCACTTTTTAAAAGGATAATTAATTGTGTTAAGAAACATAGTCATGAAAACGACAATGAGCTGACGCTGCGTTCACACCATTACCACCTTAATTTGGAAAAGATGGAAACCTGTGACGTTATACTCGGAACGGTTCGTGACTCAAATGTATGCGTTTCAATGGCAACACTATCGACGCTGAATATCTTCAGCAGTCAGGTGGTACAGGTCAGTGCTCTTTCAGTCGTTTATGTTCATTATTGTTGTAATGTTATGTGCTTTGAGACATGAGGTAGTTTAACGCCGTCTCTTCTTTTTCATGAGGGATTACTTGTGTAATTCTGTTTGGTGGTGCTAGTGGTACAGAAAATATACAGTAATTGATATTACACGCTTCATGTCTCCTGAGCTATAATGGGACCTCTGAACAAATACAGTTTTCCTCAGATTAGATGAAGTCTATTAAGAACATAACATTTAATGTTCAATGCACTAATTTGTGTATCTCTATGGGTCGTTACTTCCTCTTTTGCTCTTTTTGAATCGGAGGATCTGGAGTCTCGTAGATCATGCGCTAATAGCACGCTGCAACATGGAGGAGCCGATACGCTGTGCTGCTGTTAGTACAGACGGGATCCACCTCTCTCTGGGCATGAAAGATGGATCCTTTACAGTGCTAAGAGTCAGGTAAAAGCACTCGGGCAAAACAGCTTAGAGCAGGGACACTCAAAAGAAATTGTGGCTAACCACAAGCTTATCAAAACTGCTTTACAACTTATGAATATTCATGTGGTGCGACCAACATGCAGAAAAAAAAAGTTTTTAACAGGAAATGAACCCCATGCAAGTTTCAAGGTCAATAAGGCTATTCAAATATCACATAAATTGACCTATTAATGACAAGGCAAGGTTAGTTTGTAAAATGTAATCTGATGCGACTCAACAAAAATGTTATGATTTTTATGAATTATGTATTTATGAGGGGCGGCAGTGGCTCAGTGGTTCATGTAGGTTGTCTACAAAACAAAAGGTTTAATAAATAATTTATATTATATATATATATATATATATATATATATATGTTATATTATTTTTTCTTCTTTTTTTTTTTTCTTACCTTGAAACGTTTATTTTTTATAAAAACATTTTTTAATAATGAGGTTATTTTCAAAACGCATGTATTCAAGATTTAAATCTATTTTTTTGCTTGATGGTTACACCACATGAAACAAATAAAAAATGCCATTAAAACCATGAATACAAAGAATACATTTCTAAGAACTTGGAAGTTGTTGGAACTTTTAAACTAAACTTTTTAAAATGATTCTTCATTTTCTTTAGACAGACATCTACAATTAAAAAGTTCAGGGTTAGTTTTTTTTATGTTTTGAAAGAAGTCTCTTCTGCTCACCAAGGCTGCTTTTGTTTGATCGAAAATACAGTAAAAACAGTAATATTGTGAAATATTATTACGATTAAAAATAATGGTTTTCTATTTTGATATATTGTAAAATGTAATTTATTCCTGTGATACAAAGCTGAATTTTCAGCATCATTACTCCAGTCTTCAGTGTCACATGTCCTTCATAAATCATACTAATATGCTGATTTGTTGCTAAAGCTGATTAATATTTTTGTAGAAAACGTGATGCATGTTGTCATGATTATTTGATGAATAGAAAGCTCAAAAGAACAGCATTAAAAAAAAGAGATATTTTGTTACGTGATGAGTGTCTTTACTGTTACATCCTTGCTAAATAAAAATATGTATTTAAAAAATCTAGGTAGATAGTGTATATCATTGACCCATTTGCATGTTTAATTTCACTTTGACTACATTTTTTAGAAAATGAAAAGGTCTTTCCATAAACAGGTACTTACTATTGTGATGAAGGACACTATGATGTTTTCTAAGCTGTAACTGTTTCCTACTGCACAAGCTAGTCAAGTATCCACCAAAATCAAATATGTATTACTATTACCAGATCATTTTATTTTCTGGCCCCTGGTCATTCATCATTTTCTCAAAGTGGCCCCTGAGCTGTACAATTTGAGTATATAAGTAGCAACCTAAAATATGCAAATCGGTTAAAACTGTACTAATTTTGCAGGGACATGACGGAGGTGGTCCACATTAAGGACCGTAAAGAGGCCATCCACGAACTGAAGTACTCCCCTGACGGAGCGCACCTAGCCGTGGGCTCTAACGATAACTCGGTGGACATCTATGGCGTTGTGCAGCGCTACAAGAAGGTGGGCGAATGCGTGGGCTCCAGTAGCTTCATCACACACATGGATTGGTCCACTGACAGCAAGTATCTACAGACCAATGATGGCAACGGCCGGCGGCTCTTCTACAGGATGCCCAGTAAGAGCTCGGTGCCATCTTGGAAATGCAAAGTTCTGTCATGAAACTCTATATGGCGCAAGCTAATGGGTCCTTAACTCAATTTGCTTGCAATCACATCATTATCTATAGGGCACAGCTGATTGGATCCTGCTGTATCCGTAGCCAATGAGCTTGCGTGCTCAACCTTCAAATTCTTGGTTGGCATTTTTTTAGCAGTTGCAGCGCACTTTCAGAAACTTTCTCCACCTTCCCCAGCTCCACCTGTATAGATCTGCTATGGGTAATTAATGTACGCTATATTGTACAACAGCAGCATGTCTAACTTACTCACAGCAGCGTGTCGGGTTTGCAGGGCTTGACATTCACTTTTTTGATCACCAGCCAATGCGATTAGTGGTTTTCCAAAGTTACTAGCCACTTAGCATTTTCACTGCCCACAATTTTGACATCAATACCATAGGAAAAACCACCATATTGTTAAAGTTGTATGGGATCAAATTGATACAATTGTTATGTTATCTTAGATATATTAGGCGGCTGTCACTTTAAAAACTGACACAATGATCAATTATACTGTTAGTACTGAGACACGCACTTAGAGTGCCCTATCATACAGCTGGCGCAATGCAGCGCCAGGCGCAATACAAGTGTTTTCTGCTAGTTTCAGCCCGACGCAGTTATCATTTTCATGTACTGCGCCACATTGGTTAAATAGCAAATGCATTTGGGCCTATGTGTGCGCCCATGGGCGTGCTGGTCTGAAAACGAGGTGTCTTCAGGCGCATTGTTGGCGCGTTGCTATTTTGAGGCTAAACCTGGTCTAAAGTCAATGGCGCAGTATTTTTATTTAAAGAGCGCGTTAGTAATGTGCGCCTATAGGCGGGTCCACAACGCGCGTATACACTCTGCTTATTACACACACATTCTGCTTATTACACATGGACACGCAGCAGCACACAAACTAGGCAGAAATTTAAAATTAAAGGATTACAATGTAAAAGATTATATATTGTGTACATAAAGATATGGTGGAATCCGGCTTGTCCTGTAGATGGTCTGCTTGCGTGCTTTAACCTCACACACGAGCAGATCCGTTTGCGCTCTGGAGACGTGTTCAGTCTTTTCACTTGCGAATTTAGTTTTAGACCATGCTTTGCGTGCGCGACCATTTTTCCTGCCGTTAAATTAGCAAAAGTGGATTTGGACTCGCCCTAAGTGCACTTGCGCCGTGAGCTTTAGACCATGCACTTAGGTCGTTAAAATAGGGCCCTGTGTGTGAGCACAAAATATGTGGGAATGGGTAAAATTATGCGCAATAAACTCAATACCACGCTGAAATCTAAGCCTTGTAACACCAACAATATTCAGCCGGAGCAAATAATACAAGTGAGTGACAGGAGAAGCTCGCAGCTGGTATCTCGTATCTATTCTGCAGGAAATTAGTATTGGAAGCGTTTTAGATATATTTTAATATCGATATGTATCGAAAAAATTCTATTTTTTACAACACTTTTGACAAAAATTAATATATTTTATATAAATTTCAACCCGCCGTGGTGGCTAGTAGGAGTGACTGCGTGGCACGCCATGCTGAAATCCACCCACATTTGCCGGGTTAACGGGTGTTAATGTCAAGCCCTGTATGTATTTATTGGCAGTAGCAAGTCCCGTACTTGCTAACAGTATAACAGCAGCAGCGTAGCAGATCTGTTCCGCCAACACCAAATATATCAACATCGTCATATCCATTACCATGTCAAACACTCAGGGCCGGATTAACCATTAGGGCAATTGCCCAGGGGCCCAGGACATCTAAGGGGCCCTGGGCACCGTCAAATATTATGTCAAATATTATGATTAAAATGTCTCCACGATCTGCTTTTGAAGAAATATCGTAGGATCGTGCATTCTATCAGTTTGCAGTTCTGGCGCCTCCGTCTCAACATACTGTAGCCTACAGCGCGACGTATATTCACATGAAATGCAGAGGAACGGGACACTGTAGTTTATAAAAATGAATTATTTGCATGTGCTTTAAAGCCTTGCCGGTTAAACATGTCATTCGCTGCTGATGCGCTATTCTAACGAGCGCTTTTCTGAGCGCAATAACGTTACACCCCGACGCGCACATGCACTAAAAGCCTTTATAACAGCGCCTTACTGGACTAAGTTATCTTTCGAGTCTTATTGCTCTAATACTGTCAAATAAACACATGGCTTACATAAACAAAGTTGGTTATGTCTAAAGTGAAAGAACAGTAGAAAAAAATAAGAAACAAATCTGCTTGTCAAATGCATGTATGTTAGACTCGTTGCGCGCAGATCTTAAAGAGACAGTAGCCCTAATAGTAAACATGCTGCCGCTTGTCCTTAAAGGGATAGTTACCCAAAAATAAAAATAATGTCATTATTTACTCACTCACTCTAATGTTGTTCCATACCTGTATTAATTTCTTTCTTGTGCTGAACACAAAATAAGATATTTTGAGGAGTGTGGCTAACCGGGCGGTTGCTGGTCCCCATTGACTATACCATAGTAGGAAAAAAAACTATTATGGAAGTCTCTGGGGTACATCAACTGTTTGGTTACCCACATTCCTCCAAATAACTTTTATTTTCAACAGAAGAGGGAGACTTATTTGGGTTTGAAACGGCTTGAGAGAGTAGGCTAAATGATGACAATTAACAATGTCCCTGTTAATAAAACAACAAAATACAAAGAGTAAATCCCTCACTCTTGACTGAGAACTTTAATAGTAGCTTTAATAAGAATCAATGTACAATTTATACAGTGAAGTCTATGTTGTGTTTTATTTTCATATTTCATGACTTTCTTCCATGCTGTTAAATACACATACTGTAGCTGAAAAAATAAAGAACTGTTTATTTCATTTGTATATTAAGTTGGGGGGGGGGGGGGGGGGGGGGGGGGGGTCCTACAAGTCATTGTGCCCAGGGGCCTCTGAACTCTTAATCCGGCCCTGCAAACACTCAAGAGTTGTCATGACAGAATTATGTTTTCTTCAATATTTAAGTCTCAATTTGGATCATCTAATCTTGACTGGCTATGCTTTTGACTGTGTTTAGGTGGCAAGGAAGTGACCAACAGAGAAGAACTGAAGCTTGTCCAGTGGTCTTCATGGACTTGTGTCCTCGGGCCAGAGGTGAATGGGATCTGGCCTAAATACTCAGATATCAATGACATCAACTCTGTAGATGCCAACTTCAGTAGTCAAGTTTTAGTTACAGCGGATGATTATGGATTAGTTAAATTATTTCGGTACCCGTGTGTAAGAAAAGGTGGGTCCTCTTTTTCCAGTTTGTGTGATTTTTGGTTTCTGACTTTTATTACATTGTTGTGCTCACACAGTGTATGTGATTTTCATTTCTAGGTGCGAAGTTTAAAAAATATTTAGGACACTCAGCACACATAACCAATATCAGATGGTCACATGATTATCAGTGGGTGATTACTATTGGTGGAGCCGATCACTCAGTGTTCCAGTGGAAGTTTGTCCCCGAAAGGAAGTCAAAAGAAACTCTTCATATTGCTCCTCAAGGTATGAGACACAATTTATTTTGCATACCTGGCTTTTTGACAAGCTTACCCTGGTGAAAAATAAATATACCAAGATGTATTTGAAATATTTACATATTTATGGACTCAATATACATATCCTGCAATTGTACTTTTGGTATACTGCTAAATTGGAACAACTAATTTTATACTTAATGCACTTTAGTTACTCGGAAGTAGTGCTGAAGTCCAACTAAAGATATACTTATTATTAATAAGTATATTTGGTTGTGCTATAATGGAACTATTGCAGGTATACTTTAGGTACACTTTAAATATCTTATATTTATACTTACAAATTGTGATATTAAAATACATTTTAGGCTTAATATTAAGAAATGTGCACTGTGCAATAAAGAAGTACTCCAAATAAAGTTTAATTATAATATTTATTTCAGTAAGTCTCAAGTGATATGTCAGTAAATATGTTTATGGCATGTACTATATTTAGTATGAAATAAATCTTAAATACGTTTTGGTATAGGTATTTTTCACTAGGGTAACTAGCATTATTAAAGGGGTGGTTGAGGATGATTTCACTTTTCTAACTTTAGTTAGTGTGTAATGTTGCTGTTTGAGCATAAACAACATCTGCAAAGTTACAACGCTCAAAGTTCAAAGCAAAGGAAGATATTTGCTTTTAAAGAAAAGGACTACAACAAACGGCTGGTAGGGACTACACGACATTCTGTCACAGTGTCTGGTTTGTGTGTCCCTGGGTAACCACTAGAGGTCCTCTTCCCCCACGGTGTCCTACACGTGTTAACTACATTTCCCATCATCCTGTTCTGTCACTCATTGTTTCATTGCACACAGCTGTCTTCTGTCACCTTGTTAGTGTTTGTGTATATATACTAGAGGATGGATACCCGACCCGAGCCCGACGGGACCCGCCGGTACCCGACGGGCCGGGCCGGGTTCGGACAGATATTTAGAAATGATGTTCGGGTTCGGGTCGGGCTCGGTCACATCAGCGCGATAAGGCATTGAACATTTTAAATTTAAAACAGCTTATTATGTAGGTAGCCGATGTGCCTGATGCTTTCACTTGATGCAAACGTTTGTTTTTGTGATTAAAATACATGTAAAATATTACCATAATATCCGTCTTCCTGTGTGCGGACATTTGTTTATGTAGCCGTGACAACGAAACACATGCATAATGTGCGCGCGCCAGGTGTTAAGAGCGCTTGTTGCTCCGCGCGCTGATGCGCTTGTCCTGTTGACATTTCCGATTGCCTTCCTACAGTTGCTTAATAAAAGCGGGCTTTCCACACAAACAAACGTACAATTGTCATTAGTATGAGAAAAAAATGGGATTTTAACTGCCGGTCTCGGGTCGGGCTCGAACATAAATATCTTTATGCCTGTCGGGCTCGGGTCGGGTTCGGTTACTGCTCTGTCGGACGCGGGCCGGGCTCGGACTGAAAAATTCGGCCCGATCCGCACTCTAATATATACCCTGTCTGTTCTAGTGTTTGTTACGGAGTCCTTGTATGTGTCACAACACTTCGTGAGGTCTGTCTTCTCGTCTTGTTTCTTGTTTTGGATTGCTTGTATGATTTTTGACCCTTGCCTGGACTGGATTTACGGATTACCCATTAAATACTGCTATTGGATCGTACCTTCTCCCGTGTGTGTATCGTGACACATTCCTCCCGGGTTAGTGACATCACCAACCCTAAAATGTACATAAACCTCGCCCCCAGGAACGCAGTCCATGTTGAGAAGAGGAAAAGTTGTTGTATAGATCCTGTTGTAGATTACCATGACAGAATATCCTAATTGAAGATAGTTAACTCCACATCAGCAACATAAATTCATCAACTAACCATTCAGAGACGTCCTGTTGCTTCTACATGTTGTCACTTCTTCTTGAGTCTCTCCATCTTTGTCTGACTCCGTTTTAACATTAAATACAGAACAGTTTCTGTCATTTTAGTGTGTGTGCGTGAGGTAATCGCAGCTGCTAACACACGCGAGCTCTTGAAACCCCGCCCTCTGCAGCAGCTCATTTGCATTTAAAGGGCCAGACACAAAATGGTGCGTTTTTGCAAACCCTCAAAAAGTGACAACTTTAACATGCTTTATAAAAATATCTGTGGGGTATTTTGTGCTAAAACTTCACACACACACTCTGGGGACATTAGATATTTATTTTACATCTTGTGAAAAGGGCATTTTACCACCCCTTTAAAGATGACTTTTAATCTCTTGAATTATGTAGAAGAAATAAATTAATGTCGATGCGATGGCTGTACTTCTGAAACATGTGCTAGATTATATAAGCAAAGCACCTTGAATGAATGAATGAATGAATGAATGAATGAGGCATTTATATAGTGCTTTTCATATGTACTACTGTACACCCAAAGCACTTTACAGTCATGTCGGAGACTCTCCTCGACCACCACCAGTGTGCAGCATCCACTGGGACGATGCGACGGTAGCCACAGTGCAACGGCGCCAGTGCGCTCACCACACACCAGATACAGGTGGAGAGAGAGTGATAGAGCCAATTCAATGGATGGGGATTATTAGGAGGCCATGATTGGCAAGGGCCATTGGAGGGAATGTGGCCAGGACACCAGGGTTACACCCCTACTCTTTACGAGTAGTGTCATGGGATTTTTAATGACCACAGAGAGTCACGACCTCGGTTTTACGTCTCATCCAAAGGACGACCTTTACTAATGCAAATTGGGTCTACTTTTTTTGTGTCTTTTTTCGTTGCATGTTGCTGCTCAGTCTACCATGTCGCTCGCTGTTCATTTTCCTAATGGTTTTCTCACTGCTCACGTTGGCACTTCTGTTTATTAGCCATCAGCAGTTTTCTTAGTGATAAATCTATAAAGGGGAGGGGCAGCACTTAGGAATGACTAATAAGCTACTCAGGGTTTCTCGGGAGATCATGATAAATGGAATCGTTGCTAATTTGTTAATTCATTCATTTGTTTTACTTGATTGGGATGCATAATCATTGCAGGAGGTGTAATTTTGCCCTCTCCATCTTACAGAGACGTTAGTAGACTCACATAGTGAGGAATCCGACTCGGATCAGTCAGACGTGCCTGAGATGGACTCTGAAATCGAACAGGAAACACAACATACTTACCGACGACAGGTTTGTGATGACATTGGTAAAAAAGTAATTGTTTTAAACACACTGGACCCTATCTTGCACCCAGCGCAAATGACTTTGTACGCCGACGCATGTATCATTCCCATTTTGCACCCGCGCACAGCGGACTTTTCCCTTCACAGACACAGCGAAAAGAGGAGGCGTGTTCCGGGCGCAAACGTTTCCTGCTGCTATTTTGCAGTTTCAGAAAACAATTCTGTGTGGCGCCGCGCGTTATTCAGATTAGAGGTCTTCAGGTGAACCCGTTGACCCGTTGACCCGGGACCCGACCCGGGACCCGTACGGGTTCGGGTCTATATTTTAAATGATCAGCCGGGTCCGGGTCGGGTCGAATCTATTACTTCGGGTCCCGGGTCTGTTTAACATTGTGTGTAATACCCGTGCGAGTCATCAAATCGCAAAAATGCGTCTTGTCACACTCATATTTAATATATTTTAAATCAGTAACATAATCTGAGGTGAACTGTCACATGAATGTTTACTTTGACACTCAAAATAAATTGCGTTAAAAAGCATATTTTAGGTTGATCCATCCAGCTAGCGCGCATTTGCAGTCAAGCGCGTGTCATGTTTCTATGGCAACCAGTTACCAGAGGCAGAGCTTCAGTGAGGGACAGCCAAACCGCGCTTTAGATTTTACAATGTCAATTAATCGTTTTGTTCAATCTTAAAGTTTTAGTGGTCAGATTCAGACTCGATGATGCAGAGCAGAGAGCACGGAGATGATAAATAACGTCAGCGCAGCGGCCATGGCACTGAACGAGCAATCGTTATTATAGTTCAAAAAGGCAAACAGCCAAAAGTTATTGTGCGAGTTAGCAGCTAACTCGTTTAATTTGTCATCCGTCACCGTGAGTCCGTGACATCATGTGGACTTTTGAAGCTGAAATAACAAGGATTAAGCTTGGACTTGGTGGAATAACGAGAGGAATAACATGGATAACTTTCTTGTCGGAGCCGAAGGATTGTAATGCATCACAGCCAGTCAGGTAACGTAACGTTACAAGGAAAGGATGGAGAGACTACTAACGTTACGCTGCTACGGCTCCTTAAATTAGGTAAGACAAAAAGTTGTAATTTTTCGCAACAGGTTTATTGACTTGTAATAGCAGTTTAAGGTGGAAAATGTGACAATCGGGTCCAGTCGGGTCTGTGTCTTCCCGGCAGTTTCGGGTCCAGCTTACAAAAATAATCGACGGGTCCAGGTAGGGTCTTGTTAGGCATTTATCGGGTCTGCACGGGTCCGGGTCCAGCTTTTGAAATAATAGTCGGGTCCGGGTCGGTTCGGTGTAGCAAATTACGGGTCCCTTCCGGTTCGGGTAAGAATTTTTGGACCCGTGAAGACCTCTAATTCAGATGCTATTTTAAGGACGCATGCTTGGCCATTATGTAGCGTGTGCACAACGCGCATACACTTTGCTTCTCTCATCTACACAGACGCAGCAGTATATATTTTTGCAAACCATACATAATTACAAGGAAAATTTTACCAGACGAGGGAAATCCATGAAGATGTGAAAAAAATTGGCATAAAAATAGGCATAAATCTATATTACACATTTACCCAAATTATTCAGGCTAATTGTTGTAATGATGGATCAAACCTGTTTGATCAATAGTGGCAAGACACACAGGTATATAAGGACATCTGACAAAGTTGGTTGTCCGTCAAGAACCAGGAAACAAAATTGTCTGGCAAATCCGCCGTTATTATAGCAATCCGCCATGGAACAAGCGCGCCTGCTCTTAAAGGGAATGTGAGATGACGCTCTAATTGGTTTATTGCCCGTTACGTCCAAACCACACCGTCAGGCGCAAGAGTCATTTATCCCGCCGATATAGTTGCAACAGCGCCCGAGATCCGCCCACAAAGTTACGTGCGTTTGATACTTGCGTTTCAGATCGTTAAAATAGGGCCCAGTGTATGCTGATCAAAACCTGACAGCAGATCCTTTCTCTCATGGGTCCTGTTAAATTCCCTCCTCAGTTCTGTGTGTGCTTTATGATGAAAATGTGTTGTTCAGGTTTACAAAGAAGATCTACCTCAGCTTAAAGAGCAGTGTAAGGAGAAGCATCGTGCCATGGCCATGAAGAAGAGGGAAAGAGCTCCAGCCAGTGGAATGAGGTTGCACTTTATTCATGGGTAAGTGCTTCAGTCAACGTGGCTTGTTGTTTGAGGAGCTCTCAAAAGTACTGAACGGATGGAAAATCAATCATTACTATTCAAAGTTTACAAAGTTCATAAACATTATTAGTAGTAAACCATTTGTACACAAACCAGCTGCCATGTTACAAACGGTCTGACCACTATGATCTGCTTTTTCCTGCAAGGAATTACTTTTTGTTAGGCATTATTATAACAAGAAGTTACAATATTTGTATACAATATAATATACTGTGTTATAATTGATAAAATGTAATATAATATAGTCATTTTATTAATTAAAAACAATATTACATATTCTATCATTTATTTATTTATTTTTGTTTCTGTCATAATAATTAATAATGAATAATTTCAGATAATAAAAAAATAATTTCAGTATTAATAAAATATTAATATTTTTTTTTTCAAGCATTTCCTTATATTTTGTATATTTACTCTTGATCATCTTTTTTTCCGTTCTATTTTATTATAAAGTTAGACAAATTATAGAAAGTTAGAAAAATCCTAGTTATAAAGTTTTGACTTTTATGTACCACCAAAATTTGTAAAAATTACAGAAAGTAAAATTCATAGCAAATATAACACATGATATTTGTTAAAAAAAAAAAAAAAAAATTGCATAGAGCATTTTCTGCATTCGATTAAATTTGCTCCATTTTATTGGGAGCGATTTTTTTCTAATAGGACACATGTCTCCAGTGTAGAGGTCTCCATTTAGCTTTCATAATTTAGTTATTCACCTGCAAATCTGCAACAAGGTTTATCCAGCTAAAAACAAAACAAAAGTTTGCCACAGCTCTGGGAAGTGCCCGTGTCAGTCCCAAAGATGAGTCATAGCACCCTTAGGGACTAGCAGTAGTTCACACTTCATCTTCTGAAGCTTGTCTCCAAAGTTAAGATGATGTTCTTTGACATTACCAATACCTTCAAAATCAGCTTGCCTCTCTGACTCAGAGTGATGCAGATGGACAGCAGTCTTTTCTTTTCACACTTTATATATGGCAGACTGGTGGTAGTTAAAACTATCTTATGACATAAGCTTATGCTTTCCAACTACTAGGCGATGAGTTGGAGTGCAGGAAGACTGAAAGACTGTCTTGTGCTGTTCTCCTGCTGCTGCAGAACATTAGTGTAGAAGTTGTACACAGTTGGTCTTTAATGCGTGCCAATCCTTCTGAAGAACACACAGATGAGCTGAAAGGGCTGCAGTGTTAACCACAGCTGAACTGCACATTTGTACCATTTGTTTCAAGTGCATCCATAGGTCATCAGATGGATTAAGGGTTACGGATTAAAGTTTAAGAACATGGCAGTAATTGTTGTGATTGCTCAGTGAAGCTGTGCACGGGCTATTCATCTAGACTAGAGGATGAAGAGATGATGGATGGGAGAATATTCAGATCAGGTTATTCAATGGTTTACAAAAGCAAGGCAATTTAAGTCACTGGATAATTTTTTTTTTTTTTTGTCTCCATTTATTTGTCCATTTATTGAAATAAGTCGAAACGGCACTAATACATTCACAGTGCTGTAAGCGGAGATGGAAAAATTGTGGAAAATGATAGTGATCATAATCAATTAAAATGATGTAAGGACATTTTTGACATTTATTCAGTGTTGCTTTTCTGAAGCTCAATAAAAGTCATGCTCAGCAGTTCACAAAATGGATACAGATTTCTGTTTTCAAATGTGTATTATAAATTGTAAACAATGTGTCCATGCATGTGATTTACTTTTTTTTTTTTTTTACCTCATAATGTTTAATCAAAATAGTCGTAACTAGATCTTAAAAATGATAGAAATTATAAAAATGACTTCTCTTTGGTGACGTAAGCCAGACTTCTCCGATCATTTATTCCGCTTGAACCCCTTCCCTGCAAGCACACGTTCATTTGCCTTCACTTTTAAATGCAACGCCCTCAAATCAAAATCAATCAACAACCAATGCATAGATTTGTTATTTTTTGATAATCCATTACACTTATGGTGCATTCACACCGGACGCGAATAGCGCGTCAGGCGCGAGTGATTTCAATGTTAAGTCAATGCAAAGACGCGTTACGCGCGTCCGGTGTGAACGCACCATTAGATATACATCTCAAAATGCAGGAAAATATTATTCACTACCTCAATCTAATTTTTTAATCACAACTTTTTAAAAAATGAATCCGCGAGTCTCTTTGTAGATTTGTAGACATGCAAATTGTAATGCAAAATATAGTAAAACTGTTTCGGTTGTGAACGATGTGTTTATGTAATTGAGTGACTCATTCAGTGACTCACTCCTGACACACAAAAAAAGCATTTACTTGTTGCCACATACTAGATCAATGAAGTTACCTAAAGAGTAAATTGTTTTGGTGAATGGATTACAAAATTCAGACCAATGAGATTGATAAAAATGCCCATATTTGGTTAGAAATAATTTCATTCAGATAGATCCATACATCCATGTATTATATAAAGTGACTCATTCTTGTATAGGGTGACCTATGTTTGTGAAAACATTTGCAGTGTTGGTGTGTGTCCTGGTAAACCCTATGTTTGGCAATATCTAAAATCCTTGTCCTTGTGGGGAATTTTTTTTGGTTCCCATGAGGAACTACTAAGTGATGTTTTTTTTGAAAATCTAAAAATGCAGAAAGTTTTCTGTGATGGTAGGTTTAGGGGATATAATATACAGTTTGTACTGTGTAAAAGTCATTATGTCGATAGAAAGTCCCCATAAAACATGGAAACACAACGTGTGTGTGTGTGTGTGTGTGTGTGTGTGTGTGTTTCAGTTACAGAGGTTATGACTGCAGAAGTAACCTCTTCTACACTCAGACCGGTGAGATTGTGTATCATGTGGCGGCTGTGGGAGTGGTGTACAACAGACAGCAGAACACACAGCGCTTTTACCTGGGCCATGACGATGACATCCTCTGTCTGGCAATTCACCCTGTCAAAGACTATGTTGCCACAGGCCAGGTACGGTCAAACTGCACACACGTCTGTCTTTGTCAGCAACAGCATACAAAGCAGAGAGGTTTCTCCACTGAATACATCAAAATCGCTTCAGTTCACCTTTTGGTCTGGGCACTTTAACATCTGTGTTTGTTTCTTTCACAGGTGGGCCGTGATTCGTCTATTCATATATGGGAAACAGAGTTTTTGAAGCCGTTGTCTGTACTTAAAGGATTCCATCAGTTTGGGGTGTGTGCACTTGACTTCTCAGGTACGGTATGCTAATGAATACTTTACTAATCGTAACAAACTCAATTGTTGTATCTCAATTATTAGAGATGTTTGCGGTAACACTTTACAAAAAGGTTAAATGTGTTAATATTAGTTAACTACATTAGTTGAGATGAACACCAGATGAATGGATACTTCTACAGCATTTATTTACCTTATTTAATTTAATTTTCTACATTTACTAATACATTTTTTAAACCAAATGCTGTATCTGTTAGCACTTTGGACTAACCTCAACAAACAATGTACACGTGTATTTTTATTTACTAACATTAACAAATATTGATAAATGCTGTAGAAATTAAATATTGTAAATGAGATTTCACATGCACTGATCTCTTTGATGTGCATCGTCAGATTCAGTTCAAATAATCTCTTTACTTAAACACTTTGTATTGTGTATTGACATGAGTAAGAGGCCTAACCCTAACCCATTTCTCAATACCAGGTACAGTATATGAAATATTGTTTATTGAATTGCCATTAATAGTCATTATACAAGTATATGACATTTGTACAATAGGAAATAGACAATCAAACAGTTCAGTCATAAGTAGACTGCAAAGGCAGTTAAAGTTAAAGGTGCATAGCGCAAGATTCTGAGTTTTTGCAGAACTATGCCACCTCTGGCGGCAAGCGAAACTGCAGCCAGAGATGTGCACGCTCATGGACCACACGCACACGCACGCTTGCATGAGCACGAGCTGTTCATAACCAAAGGAGCATCAGCCGCAAATCTTTTGTTTACAATCATAGTGTCTTCAGAGGTAATAAAGTTATAAATCCCGTTTGAGCCCTAGAGCAGACCGGAGATCTCTCCATTTGTTGAAAGCCTTCCCTATGTTTACTCTCGTCTTATTCCGACGCTTGTCTGAGTCCAATTTGGCCCTTTTGGTTGCACTAGACAAAAGTTTTCTTTTTTTATCTTACGTGGAGTTTGCGTTGGTGTTTGAAATTAACTACAAGCAGGTCTCTTACAATCCATCTTCTACGGAGAATGCCGGCGAATACACAAACCTGCCAGACATAGCTATGTGAGCGTGCCATGAACGCGTGCATGACGTCACGCCCAGTCTAAAATTCCGGCCCGAATCCCTCTTATTTATTTGACTTTACAGGATTATAGAGACAATCTCAGTGATCAGAGAAGGGCTCATTCAGCCCATCAGGCAATTGTTTAAGCATGTATGGGTTAGAAAACGGATATTTTTAACATGAAAAGTTGCTTAATGCACCTTTAAGTAAAATATAATGTTATAAAACAACTTTGTCCTAGGTAAAAACAATGCATTTACATTTATGTATTTGGCAGATGTTTTTATATCAAACGCGAATTGATTGCATTGCATTTAAGGTATATACATTTCTATCAGCTCTTGCATTCCCTGGGAATCGAACCCATGGCCGTGGCGATGCAATCGTATTCTTGCACATACAGACGTTTTTTTTTTTTTTTTTTTTTTCAGTTTGTATTTTTTGACAATAAACATGCCAGAATGAGAACATGAAAACACGGATGAAATCAACTACCCACCTACCAATCCCTCCCTCCCTCCCCTCCCCTGCACATACAGACTTTTGACTAGGCCACATAATCTTGTCCATTTGGAAGCTCATTCTAGCCTAGAACCGGCAATGTATGCAGGACATTGCATGTGATTGACATGTAATACTACTGATCACATTTATTTCTTTTTATGACAAACTAGTGGTATTTCTGAAACACTCTCTGTGAACAAATCTACAATTTATGTTAAACTAGACATATTTCTTGATTAACATCAGTGAGTCAGGTGTATAGAAGAGCTTCTATTGACAAAGCAAAAATAGCAAAGCCTCCAAGTATCTGTCAATGTCACACGCCTAAACATAAATGATTATTCTCATTAGATGCCATCAAACTGATATTTCCACTGGAGCAATGTCTTTGTTAGCTGTCACATCGTATTACTTGAGATGTCTTGTTTCATTGTTAGCAGGGTGGAGATGGTATAAAGTCATCATGACATTACCGGTACATGATTTAGATGCTGTTATTTGCCTGATGTTGAGTGATATCAGAGCGGTTATGATGTCTGTCTCTGCAGCGGATGGGAAGAGGCTGGCTTCAGTGGGTCTGGATGACAATCATACCATCGTCCTTTGGGAATGGAGGAAAGGAGAGAAGCTCTCCACCATCCGGTGAGTGAATTAGGCATGCAAGTTTTCTGGCTTGTAGTGCATGTTTGCTAGCTTGGGGCAAGTTATAGTGCACTCCTAAAAGCTGAGAAATTCACAGTATTTATCTTACAGAAAAATGGACAAAAATATTTATGATTCATCTTGTAAGCAGGGGCGTATAGAAAATATTGTCCAATAAAATGGCGTCTAGAATTATGTCCCTCCCCCAATACTACCCGTTACCTACTTTCCAGGCTGTGTTGTAAACTAAACCCCTTTTCTATTTTAAAAAATAGACTGTAATTTGATTTCTTCCATCTCCAACCTCCTGTTTCAATAGGAACACATGAAAAGTAAATTGCATTCATCAAACTATTTCTTGGGGATTAAATGTTGTGTTTCCTTCACCAAGCAAGCAGCCAAATTCTTTGAAATACATTTTTCCCAGATGAACTAAATCCTCTAAAATATATATATTAGTATCAGTCCATTTCAGCAGATTAGCATCGCAGCACTTCTTCATGACATTAGCCTGTTTATCATACAGTCTTTATCTCAGCATGATCATTACCTCGGGAGAAATCGCCTTTTCTCTCCCTGAGGAGTGATTTTCATGATACGACTGGATTATGTTTCATCCTTCAGTCAGAATGTAGTGTTAGTTGTTTAAGGCCGTGTGTCCACCAAATAATTTTTTTCATGCCGCTGGCGTAATTTTTCAATTGTTCAAATTTGCATAATGTCAGATTATGGACCTCATTGGCTGCCGGCCATCAACGTCTACTTTGATCTGTCCTCAAACACTGTATTTGCTGCTGAGGCCTGGAAGACTTTAGGTGTGTTCGACTTGAAGCTTGATGTAATCATTATTACTATTGCTCAAACATGGATTTGAGATTTCCCTCTAAATATTAAACAGGAAATCCCTGGCAAGTAGTCACAACGTCCCAGCACTGTGGTGGCAACAACTTAATACTTCTCAAGAAAATCTAGTATAGATGCACCTATGCTACCGTTACAAGCAACCCCAACTCTTTACCATGGTAAAACACTGTAATGTACATCCTCTCGTGGATTATTATACCTCCTCTTACAGTCTGAAGCGTTTGTATTCCCCTGTCTGTATGCTCTTGAGTTCAGCGACTCTTCCCCGGGGCTTTCTCTGGTCGAGAGGATGCTTGTGCGGGTGGAAGTAAATAGGGCCTGACAGTGCAGTCACTGCTCAGTGCTCTGCCCGCTCCACATCGGGTCTAATGCTAAACCGCAGACAGCCACTGTCCCCTGGCACTCAGACAGGTCAATTACAGCCCTACAGTGCCCTCTGTGAACCTTTAAACTCACCGAAATCATCAGGGGCTGTTCGATTTTCCGCATAACACATTAAATGTCTCTCTTTTTGATTTAAAGGGGAAGTAAGGACAAAATATTTGTCATTAAAATCAACCCGTACGTGCCAGACAAACTGATCACCGCTGGAGTGAAACACATGAAGTTTTGGCATAAAGCAGGTAAGACTATAAACGTTCTGTGAAATATGTGAATCACTGTAGATCTGAGGTCATCTCACAAACCGTTGATGTTCTCAGGTGGCGGACTGATTGGGAAGAAGGGCAGCATGGGAAAAACCGAGACCATGATGTGCGCGGTGTATGGCTGGTCTGAAGAAATGGTGTTCTCGGGAACCTGCGCTGGAGACATCTGCATTTGGAGAGATATGTTCTTGATGAAAACCGTCAAAGCTCATGATGGGCCCGTTTTCAGCATGCACGCCCTGGAGAAGGTATTAGATTTAGCTTCAAACAGTAAACAGGAGTCACTTTCTCTTTAAATGTGCTTAGAAATGAAATGCGGATATATTGTTGCTAAGGGTTTCGTGACTGGTGGAAAAGACGGAATAGTGGCTTTGTGGGACGACACGTTTGAAAGATGCCTCAAGACATATGCCATAAAACGATCGGTGCTGGCCCCAGGATCCAAAGGTGAGGACGTCACTTGCATTTCTTGAATGACAATGTACTTTTACAAATTACACTTACTTAAGGAACAGAATACCGTGAGATAATAGGACTTAAAGGGATAGTTCACACAAAAATGAAAATTCTGTCATCATTTTCTCACCCTCAAGTTGTTCCAAACCTGTATGAATTTCTTTCTTCTGCTGAACACAAAAGATAATATTTTGAGGAATATGGGTAACCAAACAGTTTATGGACCCCATTGACTTCCATAGCATTTTTTTTCCTACCCTGGAAGTTAATGAGACCCATCAACTCTTTGTTTCCCATATTCCTCAAAATATCTTCTTTTGTGTTCAGCAGATAGAGCTTTTCAGAGAGTGTTTCTATAATAATGTTTATCTTTTTATGCATAAATCAGGTTTATGCCTAAAACAAGAAAAGATAACTTTGCCAAAGGGGTTGCAAATATAAAGTTATTAAAAGAAACTTTGAATGAATGACTAAATAAAAAAATATATAATGTCGTTAAATGTAGTTAAAATGTAAACAACCCCCTAATGTGAAGCATATTAAGTTGTTTATAATAATTATAATAATAATTGTATTTGTATTGTTATTATTATTACTGTTATAAATAACTTAAAAATATATATTTTACTTATAAATAACATTTATTTATTTATTTGACACTGTTTTGCCTTTAAAAATGTTTAGATGTCTGTACTGGACAACAAAACAAAAATACTAAAACATTTGCAGTGTATAGCTTTAACAGTGTGAATAACTTGACTGTAAAAGCTAATCAGGTCAAATACCTCCATGCATCCTCTAAGAACACTCAGTGTGTTTAATGAATAGAAAGCCAAGGTCACGGATGCATGTTTATTTATAGCATGTCCCTTCCTGCAGGTTTGCTTTTAGAGGACAACCCCTCCATTCGTGCCATATCTTTGGGTCATGGGCATATTCTTGTAGGAACAAAGAACGGAGAGATTCTGGAGGTGGACAAAAACGGGCCCATCACTCTTCTGGTTCAGGTAAGGCACAAATTCAGCTGTCAGATTAGCTTGACAAGCCACGAAACATGACCATTCTGAAAATAAATAAATAACACAGTAAGAAATGAGACGAGGGTTGAATGAAGAATTTCTGTTCGGTTGGTCTTGTTGATTCATTAAACTGAGCTTTACAAGTCTTACCCTCGAGCTGCCTGTCATGTTACATAAACTCACATGCATCCCTGGATGTGAACCTACTCAAATACAGAAATTAGTTTACCTTCATCTTCTCCTCGGGTCATTTTGATCCGAAATTCATTTACTTGTACATTTTTTTTTTTTTTTAATTGAGTGTTCATCGGAGTGGTACAAGACCTTATCAGTTTTGTCACACTTGAAATACACGCGCAGTCACACACACACACACACACACACACACACACACACACACACACACACACACACACACACACACACACACACACACACACACACACACACACACACACACACACACACACACACACACACACACACACACAAAAATTGAGTTGTTCTTATTACTTAAAGTAATAGCCCACCTCTCTTAAAACAACCCGCTTCATTTGAGACATCATTCATGGATGTCTCCAAAATGGTGAAGGATGAATTAGATACTGAAGTTTAATGCGTACCCTTATGAAAATGAAGTATATCATACTCATAGAAAACTATGATCTGAATGGATGTTAATTTCAATTAAATGAAAATGTATGATAGCTATATTTAAATGCAATTAACTAAACTTTAGAGTGCTATAGTATGCTACTTAAATACATCTTTATATCTCATTTCATAAATACTTTTATTGTCTTAAAAATATATGAAATATGGCTGTACTGCCAAATGTACTGACTCGCATTTATGGTAAATTAAGTAAAAATATATGTAAACATATTTAATGACATTTCTTTTCAAACTTTTACGTTCCTAAATACATATTTGTAATGATGTTTAACAATTTAGTACCTTTAAAAATCTTGTTACAAGTTTTTTTCTTTCAGCGGCACCTGTAAATGAGCCTGAGAATGAATGAGTCAGTCAAGTGTCTGTCTCTGCACCTGCCCTCACCACACAACCACTTTATAATGTTTTGCTTCAGCTTCATTTCAGAGACATATGAAATGGTCCCGGGGCTGTTGTTGTAATAAATGGTAAACAGCAGTGACTGCAGACCAGGCAAAAAGAGTAGTTTTCCAATATTTCTGTGCTCAGACAGCCATGGTTTAGTTTTCAGCATAGCAATGAACAGTTGTGTTTTTGGACACTGATTAAATGTGTATTTGTTTGTCTCGTGTGACTTGTGTTTTAGAGTCGGGTGCAATCATTAGTTAAAGGTTGTGTGCGTGTTATTGAAGTCATTGTTTACAGAATAAATGTCACATATCAGTTGGTACATACTCTTTGTTGCATTATGTGAGCTTTTTAATTCGTCAAGCGATAGTTAGGGTGTTGAAAAAAAAGTAAATATGCCTTAGTCAGAGCTTTTTCTAGGTCCTACTCACTGCTAGAAAACATTTGAGCTTAATTGAATTCTTATTTATTGCTCTCTGAAATGCTTTTTGGGAAAACCTTTTACGAATCCCATGGGTGCATCACGTCCAGTTTATAGCAGAATACACTGTGGGGAAATTGTGCACACTGTCCGCATTATTTATATTTGAATGAGCATTTTTGTTTTGCATCCAATAGACACACACACACAAAAATAAAATAAAATAAATCAATAAAATAAAATGTAAAGGTATAGCTCCTTGTGGAGGATATGTTCAGACTGCCAGCAAAAATCTGATTTTTTTTTTTTGCATATCCAGATTTTATCCAAAAGGGGGTTTGAAAGTCTAGACTGCAAACAAAACAACAACATGAAATCGATTTTTTCCTAATATTATTCAAACCACAGATAGAGGTGGTTTAAAATATGCAATTCCAATCACATTTTTACAGATGCGTCTCATTCTGGAAATGCTGAAATTGGATTTCAAACTCCTTGTTAACGCGACACACAACAATAATGTCAAAACTGTTGACGGAAATGCCTGGAAATATTTATACAGTGTTCAAATGGTATGTCCAAAGATTTCAGCATTTTTCTATGCGACGGAGGAGTTCTGCACTTATTGGAGAGTGAGATGAAGCACCTCCATTTTTCCTGAATCCGTTTCGAAAGCTTTGGTAATGGCGTGCTGTAGGAGGAGTTCCCACGCATGTTACAAAGCAACCCATGCAGATAGATGGGTTATGTCTCTGGACACACAAATCTTATTTGATCACTTGCAATTAAAAGTACAGACAGTCTGCTTGAAAAGATCTGATTTGGGAAAAGATCTGATTTGCCTGCACTCCAGACTCCTGAATCAGCTCTTTAACACTGTGTCTGGATATATGCCCAGCTCTAATGATCTTCTCCATCATTTGAGGAATTACTACTGCCATGCTCACTTGAAAAATCTCTTTTAAATCAAATTTCTCAGGCAGTAAAAGTGCGATGGAATTTGCCAACTTTTATAGTGTATAATGAGTAAAAATTTTGTGAGTAAAAAAAAAGTGTGTTTGTGCTGAAAAGAACACTGTAAAACATTAATCAGGGTAATAATGAAAAAATATTGTGTATATTTTACTAAGAAAATTGTGCTTCAGTGTTGTATAGAAAATATTTCATAACATTTCTCTAATAAACCCAAGAGATACATTTTCCTAATTTTTTAAGGAAACATAAACCGTTTTTAGGCTTGAATTGAGGAACCGATTAAGCTGATAAAATGAAGGAAAAAAGGCTTTAATCAGAGACACCATTGTTAGTTCCCAGCATGCTTTGCACATGGCTGGAAATGGAGAGCAAATATTGAAATGAAGTGTTATTTTATGTGTTTTTGAGTAAAGGGAAACATCTGTTAATCTTTAATGTTCAGTTATGTTTGACATGTGAAAGAGTTTCTATTATATTGAAGTTTTGATCATTACCATTGTGCAGAAGAGTTCGGCTTATGGTTAGGCTGTGGATAATAACTGCATGTATTAATAATCTGAAGCATGTTGAACTTTCATTGAGAAATAACTTTGCTAAAATGCTGGTTTGTTTTTGTGCTGAGCAGCATACAGTATTTGAATTATACAATATAACTCAAAGTCAAATATAATGTGTCAATTTAAAATAAAAAAGCATATTTCACAAAAAAATATTAAATATGAAATTACAGTTATGTTGTTTTGTTAGTATATATTAAATTGAGTGTGTGTGTGTGTGGTGGGGCTGTATTTAGGGTCACATGGAGGGCGAGGTCTGGGGTCTTGCCACTCACCCTCATCTGCCCCTGTGTGCCACTGTCAGCGATGATAAGACCCTGCGCATATGGGACCTTTCCCCCAGCCACTGCATGCTCGCCGTACGCAAACTCAAGAAAGGTAAGCAGATATTTACTCATTACACTACATCGCAAACTTACACTGTTGCATGTGTTCATAGAGGATATAATAAAATATTGTGTTACATTTTAATGTGTCGGTGTCCTTGTTGCAGTGTAATAAAGCATGAGTAATATGAGTTAACAATATTAATAGCATTTATACTACGGGGCAGTTGAATGCTTGAATCTGATTGGTTGACAAATGTTCTAAGGTGTTAAAGTGAGTAATATGAGTTAATATTAATTACCACTTGTACTTACTATAGATTTAGAGTTAGGTTTAGTATTAGTTATTATGCATAATTTACTTTATTATAATTTATTATGTTTTTTTTCTTTTTTCGGAAACATAATACATGTTTTTAGCATTTTTACTAATTTATTATGATAATATGATTTAAATGTATTACAATTAGCAGAGCTTTATAGTGCTTTTTGACTAGTGGCATCAGTCAATGCTTCCAATTCATAGCCGTAAACAATCAATTTCAAGACAATTACTGTCAGACTTCAAATTAGATTTCCAAACGAATCGCCAGCTTAATTGTACAAGATTTCCTTAAAAGGATAGTTCATCCAAAAATGAAACCGTCATCATTTACTCACCTTCAATGTCATTTCAAACCTGTATGACTGTATTTATTCTGTGAAAATATATAGTTTTGTACATCCGACCGTAATATAATATCTAAAACCCCAAAATAAACCATGCTAAGGGTAAGTACTATGATGTAACAAGGAGAAATAACAATATGACCAACTATAGATAAGCTTGTTGTTCAATGACATGCATTCAAAGCACAAATGCATTACAGTCTACAAACAGTAACAGTAAATCAGCCGCTCTGTCTGATTATAAATAGCTCCTTATCTATCAACTTGTCTTGTGATTTGTATTCCAAGCTTGGCCTACACATGTTTGACCTCGTTATGCTTCAGAAACTCAGTTTGCATTGAAAAATGCAACTTAAGTGAAGAACACTCAGCTTGCAAATTAGCCCAAGATCATATTAGCCCAGAATCTCTAAAGGGAATGGTTACAAAACATTTAGTAGAGGAACCGTTGGCGCTCATCCATGGAATACTATATAGACCAGCGATTTAATCAAATGTAGCTTGATACGCCAAATCCTTAAGGTGAGCTATCAACTCTTCATCAACCCTAATTAAATTATATTATGATGGTTATCCTTAGAGTACACTGGGTCTTTGCATATTTACTTTTAATTAACTTACTTCACAATGATTAAAAGGATTGTTTAATCGGTTCAAGAGATTAACCTAAACAATTTAATTCTGTCTTTAATCACTTTAATTGAATGTTATGGCTAAAATTAGATTTTTTATGTTATGGTTGATATTAAAATTCCATACTGTTTTGTCAAAATAAATTAAAAATAAAACATCAACTAAAATCAATCATTTTAAATGCTACACATGAATTTAGGCATCACAACATTCGAATGTTCAGTATGAAGAATTATAAATTTTTTATTTTTCTTACGATTACATTTAACAGTGTCATTTAATTATTATTAAAATGTTTTTTGTTTTTTTTGGACAAACATTAAGTGAACATTAGATGTAGGTAAAAGGGAATATAAATTTAAAAATATTATAGCATGCAGAATTATCAACCAAAAATATAAATCCAATATCAGCGGATATAACTTTTATTTTCGTTTTTGTCATTTTGGCGTTGGCAATCACTTGTAACCTAATGCTTTCATTGTACGGAAGAGATTGGCATGGACATTTAGCAATTTTTTTATTTTACGGAAGAATTAAAGTCATACGGCTTTGAAACAACACAAGTGAATAAATGGTGATGGGTGATAGTTGAACTAACCTTTTAACTTACTTCATGGGCATTTTTCGATTGATGCATAAAGAGAACCAGTCTTTTCGGCTGTCATGAGAGATTTTTAACGACAAAAGTGCTTGATGTGACATGGCATTTGACCGTTATATCTTCTTGTAGGCGGGCGATGTTGCTGCTTCTCTCCAGATGGGAAAGCTCTGGCTGTGGGCCTCAACGATGGATGCTTTCTCATCGTCAACGCAGACACTCTAGAAGACCTGGTGTCATTTCATCACCGCAAAGACATCATTTCAGAAATCCGCTTCTCTCCTGGTTAGTTAACACACTCATTTCATAACACTCAAGATTGGGTAACACTTTATTTTACAGTGTCATTGTTACATATGTTATGCATAATTACATCCAAACCAAACCCTAATCCTAATAGTAAGTACATGTAACTACTGAATATTACTCAGTACTTAAATGTATAATTACAGTGTAAAATAAAGTGTAACCAAATATTGATACAGTGGAAACGCGACCAAGAATATATTTAATGTAATTAATGAATATTTACAGGAATGTATTAACATATTAGTGAGAATGTGATATCTGGGTATTGGTAAGAGCTCAAAATTGAAAATCAGATTTTCTTTTATTACAGTAACAGGCAAGTATTTGGCTGTGGCGTCAGGTGACAGCTTTGTGGATATTTACAACGTGATGAACAGCAAGAGGGTTGGTGTGTGCAAAGGATCCATGAACTACATCACCCATCTGGACTGGGACAAGAGAGGTGAGAGAGATACAAGACACAAAGGCAGTATTTCAAAGAGAAAATTAGTCAAGGGACATTCACACTGATAGAGTTTTGCAGCAACAAATCGTGACCAGAAGTCATTTATCTTCACTAAGAGTTGGGGATTTCAGGCAATGAGAGATAGAAACAGTGAGGCGATAAAAGCTGAGGCAAGTTTAACTTTATGCAGTTACGCAATGCGGCGACTAGTGGAAATAAAGACATTGGAGTTCTTTGTGATCTGTGTTCTGGTAGATTTGAAAGTAGGCAAGATCAGAAAATTGGGATATTTCAAGATTGGGATATTTTCATGCATTGATTTTCCGTCCTCTTGTTCATGATATGATGCATTGTGTGCACTGCTGCAATTTATTCAATTATTTATCCCCAAGAATGTTAATTAGGCTAATTCATTGTTTAAATGTAATAGGACATCTAATTTTTTACCAGTAATATATTCCATTTGCTGTCAGACCGTCTAGATAGCACAAAAGTGCTCTATAAGTGGCCTTGAACCACACAAACCCCTTCAGAGCTGTATCGCAACATTTCATTCAAAGCAAAAAGGTATTTGACATGTAAAAAATAAAATATCCATTATAAGTCATTGGTTTAAAATAAAATAAATGTGTAGATTTAACTACAGTCTTAACCACACTTTTTAACTCCACATTTAATATTTCTAATGAAAAGAAAATGAATAATTTTAATCACTTTATTAATGTATCTAGCTCTAGCAGTGTCCCACAATATGTGACACACAGTAAAATATTCTGTTTACGTACTGTAGGATATTTAGCTGGATTTTTCTTTTATTTCCTCACACTTGTTTTATTTCATCTCAAGCTCTTCACTGACACTGTTGTCCCCTTGGTAAAGTGCACTGACTTTAGTAAAATCTAATTAAGGGCACAGTTGTTCGTTGTAGTGGAAATAATGTGGAAATAATGCCACAGCTGAAGTCAACCAACAGTGCAGCCACATGATAACCTGTCAGAGTGAACGTTCCTTCAGGAGTGAAGCTGCTTCCCAACTAATAAGGCTTTATGTGAAGTTCATATAAACAAGCACATACATGGGTTGGACAATGAAACTGAAACACCTGGTTTTAGGTTACAATAATGTATTATTATGGTGTAGGACCTCCTTTTGCGTCCAAACAGCATCAATTCGTCTTAGAAATGACAGATACAAGTCCTGTGGCCAGAGGGATTTTGACCCGTTCCTTTTCCAGAACAGTGTCTAGGTCACTATATGATGCTGGAAAATGTTTGCGGATCTGCTCTTCCAAAAAAAAACTAAAGTGTCTAGATCTGTTGACTGTGCAGGTCATGGGAGATGTTCAACTTCACTTTCATGTTCCCCAAACCGTTCTGTCACAAGTCTTGCTGTGTGTGTTGGTGCATTATCATGCTGATACACGGCACCCATGTAGGGTACAATGTTTGAACCATTAGGTGAACATGGTCCCCCAGAATTGTTCGGTAGTCCTTGGCAAGTGTCCATCAAGCACAGTAGGGAATGGCATGATATTGCAGGCCAAACCATCAATGATCCACCGCCGTGCTTCACTCCAGGCTCGCAACAGTCCGGGTGTTGAGCCTCTTTGTGGCTTCTCTACACCGTAACTCCCACGGATGTGGGAAAGACAGTGAAGGTGGACTCATCTGAGAACAATACATGTTTTTTACATTGTCCACAGCCCAAGATTTACACTGTTGGCACCATTGAAACCGACATTTGGTATTAGTACGAGTGACCAAAGGTTTGGCTATAGCAGCTCGACCATGAATATTGACTCTGTGGAGCTTCTGAGAGTCCAGGGGTCTCATTTATAAAGCGTGCGTACGCACAAAACGGGGCTGGAAACGTACGTACGCCAGTTCCCACGCAAAGGTTGTGATCTATAAAAAACAAACTTGACGGGAGAATGTGCGCACCTTTAAGCAAACTTTGAGCCGTGCGTACGCACATTCTGGAGACAAAGGGAATTGGCGACACCGATGGTGAGCTGGAGTTAAATGTCTTTTTGGTCACTTTTAGACAGAAAATCGAAATAAAATTATACATGTAGGCTACAGAAAGATAATACAAATATAATTTCACTCACCAAGCCTATCGCTTGAAGCAAATATCCATACATTAAATGTCCGCGCCAGCGAGCGCGTTGGGCCGTTTAGTGAAACTGACGCATATCTAACGGCAGATGAAGTAAAACTGTAAATCTTCATTATGAGTCCTAATCATAAATAGGCTACAGTGCATGTTCACAATTACAGTTTAAATAAAATAATGATTTAAACTGTTTTACTTCTGATATAAACATTTAGATTAAATATGCCATTCTCATTAATGGAGTTAAACACTTAAACTAGCTACATGACATTTACTGAAAAGTTAAAATATATATATAAATAGCCTATAAATATTTGTTGTGGATGCATATGCTTTTCAACACTTTTCCTTTGGCATGCTGTGTTTTAATGTTTTAACTACAGAGATAATTGCTGCCTATGATAATAGCAGATTGTGCAAATATAATGCACAACAAGGTCTATCGGTTTCCATTACAAATATAAATCAATTAAAAACACTATTTGGTCA
This sequence comes from Phoxinus phoxinus, assembly GCF_949152265.1. Classification (NCBI taxonomy): domain Eukaryota; kingdom Metazoa; phylum Chordata; class Actinopteri; order Cypriniformes; family Leuciscidae; genus Phoxinus; species Phoxinus phoxinus. Next base: position 31,198,308 of record NC_136888.1, read on the forward strand.
GTGGAAAAGATTGAGAAAAACTTTCTCTGAAATGTATTTTACACTATTTGATTTATTTATTCAAAAACAAGGCAAGGATAGGCTACTAAATTATTTTTATTAATGTAATGTGACGGCACATCCGTATTTCATATTTTCCTAATGTCTTGTACCATTAAACATGTTATCACGTCGGTGAATAATCATATGCAAATTATATGCAGATGAGGATATGCATAGTAAAACTCGGCGTTGTAAGCTCCATATATGGTTATTTCGGGGAGGAGACGCATGTGCGCACAATCTTCCGCTGACTGGGATTTATAAAGTGAATCCTGCGCAGGTTCTGGCGTACGCACAGTTTTATAAGTCTGAATATTGTTTTGCGTACGCCATTTTTGGCTTTCGGGCGCATGTACACTTTTAGTAGGGATCCTACGCACAGTTTTATAAATGAGACCCCAGGTGCGCATTTAATTCTCCAGTGAGTTGGGCAGCATGTTTTTTTTGGATACAATCTGAGTTAGTACCTGGACTTTCTGTCCTGGGGCCCGGTTGCACCAGCTGGACGTACACCTGGCCGTAAGACTAAGCTTAACGTAAAATGCGTTTTAAGTCCTGTGTAGAATTAATACCTGTTGCACCATCTGGGCGTAGCGCACGTCTGAGACTAAATCTTACGCCTAGTCAAAGGTAGGTGTAAAGTGAGAAGTCTTGACTTGTTTCCATGGTGAAAATGAAGATAAAGAAAAACGTTGAGACAATGGCGCGCCTGGTGTATAGGCTACACGATCAGCGGGCTTTCCGGCATGAAAGAGTAATGAGATGCCGCACCAATCCTCTTGATATGGAGACAGAGAATTTATTGAATGTTTTTGTTTCAGCAGGGTTGAATTGTTAGAATTAATCAACGAGTTATCACCGCAGTTACAACGCACAACAGTACGGTAGATTATGTCAGCGTGTACGCGCACCGTCTACGCAAAACGTAGCTGCGACTAGTCGTAGTTTTAGATTGTGTAACAGGTCTAAATATTAATTGGAAAGCTGGACATAACTAAGTCCAGCGTAGAGCTTACACCCAACTTATTTGCGTCCAGCTGGTGCAACCGGCCCCTGGTCACAGAAGAGCCAGCAAGACGTTCACCAACAATTTGTCCTCATTTGAACTCTGACGTTCTCCCATTATGTTGTGTGGATTGCGATATTTTTTGTACAGCTGTACTATTACCAGGCCAGGCCGCACATATAGCCGTGAAACCTCCAACACTACATTGGCCAGTGTTTCAGCTTCATTGTCCAGCCCTTGTAGATTAATATAGTCACTCTACATATAATCACAAACTGCAGGTTGCCCATACAGTATCTTGGTAGAATACATTTTTTTGAGATTTTTTTTTGAGCTTAACTTTGTTACATCGCAGCGTTTCTCTTCTGTTATCTTGTATTAGGGAAGCTTTTGCAGGTCAACACATCGGTGAAGGAGCAGCTATTTTTTGAGGCCCCTCGTGGGAAGAAGCAAACCATTCCTGCCACAGAGGTATGGATCCTGAAAATCTCACCGTGTGTCACCCTGAGAGGGGAAGGGCACTCTTAAGGGCAAGAACATGGCCCACTTTTCATTATCTTGACTCTAAATTTGGAGGCGGGGAATTAGGCCGTGCTTAAGGCCAGACAGTGAACACTTACCTTAATAACTTAAGATTTAGTAAGAGCTGGAAGCCCTTCAAAGTTTCTGATCACCTGCCTTTAACTTCTGTAGGAGGCATTTTGGCCAGAATCCCTGTTCGATTGAGTTGGATTTTAATATCGAAATGAATGCTGCCAATTCATTTTTCATTAAAAGTTTTGCTCAAAGTTATTCTTCAGCTTTAAAGCATAAACTCTATGGGCCCTATCTTGCACCCAGCGCAATTGACTTTGAACACCGACGCATGTATCATTCCTATTCTGCACCCGCGCAAAGCGGACTTTTGTCTCCACAGACGCACGTCGGTAAATTAGGGAATGAACTTGCGGGGGCGGTTCAGCGCAAAGAGGAGGCGTGTTCCGGCGCAAAACTTCCATGGTGCTATTTTCCAGTTTTAGAAAGCAATTGCGCCACTGACCAGGAAAAAAACAGTCTAAAGACAGTGGCGCGTTGCGCATTAGTGATATGGTATTTTAAGGGCGCGTGCTTGGCCATAATGTTAACGCGCATCCACTTTGATTCTCTAATATAAACAGATGCAGCAGTTTTCATTTTTGCAAATCATACATTATTTCAAGGAAAAATATTGACACACGAGGGAAATCATTGTTGTGTCCGTGAAGATGTGAAAAAGATCTATCTAGATAAAAAAATAAAATAAAATCTAGATTAGGCTACACATTTACTACCCAAATTATACGCCTGTTTAACCGAAGCTAATTTGGGTGGGTTTCTCCCATCATCCCCAATGTCACTTCTCTGTGTTTTACGGCCCTGACGAGAACGTCGGTTTCCTCGGCTGTGAACCGCTCCTGGCGTGCGCCGGCAAATCCGCCGTTATAATAGCAATCCGCCATGGAACAAGCGCGCCGGCTCTTAAAGGGAATGTGAGAGGACGCTCTGATTGGTTTATTTCACGTTACGCCCAAACCACACCTATGAATAATGAAGCTACTTCAGACCAACCCCTTTTAGATTTGCGTCGGGCGCAAGAGTCATTTATCCCGCCGGGAAAATAGCAACAGCGCCGGGATCCGCCCACAAAGTTACTTGCGCTTTGCACTTTGACACTTGCGTTTCAGATCGTTAAAATAGGGCCCTATATATTGATTAAAAATTATTGTTCTTATCAGGGGAAGACTCAATATAATTAGGTTTTTTTTTTCATGAAAAGGTCTAACTTTTAACTTTTATCTGGTCATTTTGAGATTAACCAGGAGATTCCATCCTGCCTTTTCCTTCCGCAGGTGGACAAGATCGACTGGAGCACATGGACGTGTGTGTTGGGGAGTTCCTGTGAGGGAATTTGGCCTGTGGTCAGTGAAGTTACCGAAGTAACAGCCGCGTGTCTTAGCAATGACAAGAAGTTATTAGCAACTGGGGATGACCTTGGATATGTCAAGCTCTTCAAATATCCAGTCAAGGTTAGGAAAGTGTTATTTACCGTACTCATTAATTATTACTATCACTCATACTAAGGGATGGTTCTCCCCAAAATTAAAATTTTGTCATAATTTACCAAGACGATATGACTTTCTTTCTCTTTCTTTTCTTTCTTTCTTTCTTTCTTTCTTTCTTTCTTTCTTTCTTTCTTTCTTTCTTTCTTTCTTTCTTTCTTTCTTTCTTTCTTTCTTTCTTTCTTTCTTTCTTTCTTTCTTTCTTTCTTTCTTTCTTTCTTTCTTTCTTTCTTTCTTTCTTTCTTTCTTTCTTTCTTTCATAATTGATGCCTCAAATCAAATTGTAATGTTATTTATTGTATTTTTTATATATTTTTTTTTTAAATAATTTTGTATTATTATGATCAATTAGATTTGTTAGATATATAGACTGAAAATATATACTTTTGACCAACTTAAAAAAAAAAAAAAACCTCAAATGTGCTACGGCCAAATGTATTAGGTTTTCCTAAATTACATTTATGGTTTGTTCAAACCCTGAATTTTGAAGAAGAAGAAAATAAAACCATATATATTCAATCAATATATTTTCTTTAGAAGTAAGCCAAAATAATGCTTAATGTAGGTAAATTTAATTTGTTTGCATTTTTCACCATAAACTAAAGCTAAATTATAACATGTAAGTAGATTTCTTTCCACTTAAGATAAAATTAAAACATTTGGTTAGTCATTTTGTTAAATTATGTTTAATTTAATTTACTTAATATGAATAAATACTACTTCAAAGTACCTTAATGTTTATTGTGATGTCTTTTTACAATATACATAATATTTGCTCTTATGTACTAAAAAATAACACCAGAAAAATTAATAAAACCCACAATAATTTCAGCAGTCAGAAAGCTAGCCAATATGTGTTCTGTATATCAACACTATATATTATTTAAAATACTTTTTAAACAGTGTTAGACGAACTGAACAAAACAGGTTTGCATCAGAAACCACGATTCACTATTATACTAATATAAAAATGCTTGGCCGTTTCACTTTTACTGTAGATATTTTGATTTTATTATTTACCTGCTACATGCCTGTTAACATTGTCATTATCTGAATAGGGAAAATACGCCAAGTTTAAGCGGTACATTGCCCACAGTACCCATGTGACTAACGTGCGCTGGTCACATGACGACTCTTTGCTGGCGTCTGTCGGTGGCTCCGACACCTGTCTGATGATCTGGAACCATGAGAACGAGGGCTGCCGAGAGGCCAGACAGTGTGACAGCGAAGAGTCTGACATTGAGAGCGAAGATGATGGAGGTGAGAAAGATCATTCATAAAAAACAATTATCACTGCCATCTAGATTTAAAGAGGGTAGCCATTCATCATATGACAAAATGTCTGTGTAATTACCATATGGCAAGATATAAAAGTAAAGTGTCTCTCCATCTGTGTGTTGCTCTGTGTAGGGTATGACAGTGATGTAACTCGGGAGAATGAGCTCATGTATGTAATCAAGGCCTTATCCACAAACTTGCGACCCATGACGGGGGTCAAGCCACACTTCCAGCAGAAGGAGCCATCGGTAGACGAAAGGTAGGTTAGGAATGACACCCAATGTAGCATTGATGTTCACAGCAAGACTGTGACAATTCTGTAATATAATGTTACAGTAAGGCCCGGATCACACCTAATGCGTTTTTTGCAGTGAGGGCCGCCTTTTTTCTATTGTTTTCCTATGGCAGTGAGCGTTCTGCGCGCTGTTTATGCGCCTGCTGCGCCTCGCGTTTTTTAAGTTGAAAAAAAAAAAAAAAACTCAGAGCGGAAAAAGCGCCCGACGTCATCGCGGTTTTTTCCACTGTCCAATCAGATTAATGGAGAGGCGGGTCTTCCGTTGTGTTCGTGACGTAAGTTTACAGTTGCTTCAACGTCCACAGACTATGATGGAGGAGAAACTTGTGGTGGCTGTTTCGGGTTACCCGGAGCTCTACGATTTTACGAGTTTACAATGTGACCGTTTACTTGACAACAAACCAAAGTTTTTTTTGCACGCGCTCGCTATTAGACTGACAGCTGACTCGGTGGTTGCTTAGCAACATAAAAACCGCAGCGAACTGCTATTTCAGGTGTGATCGGGTATTTTTTTTTTGCAGTGCTGTGCGCCTCGCGTTTTCGAACCTGAAAAACGCGTTTGGTGTGATCCGGGCCTAAGGATGAACAACTTTAGATGGAGCATCTTTTTTCATTACTTTATTTTTCTTTGGTAGCTTAAAGAATACACTTTATTTTACCCACTTTAGACATTCTACTAACTATACGTAACTTTGTAACTACATGTCAACTAACTCTAGTTAGAGTATTAGTAGACTGTAGATAGATAGATAGATAGATAGATAGATAGATAGATAGATAGATAGATAGATAGATAGATAGATAGATAGATAGATAGATAGATAGATAGATAGATAGATGGATAGATAGATGGATGGAGATAGATAGATAGATAGATAGATAGATAGATAGATAGATAGATAGATAGATAGATAGATAGATAGATAGATAGATAGATAGATGGATGGATGGAGATAGATAGATAGATAGATAGATAGATATAGATGGAGATAGATAGATAGATAGATAGATAGATAGATAGATAGATAGATAGATAGATAGATAGATAGATAGATGGATGGATGGAGATAGATAGATAGATAGATAGATAGATAGATAGATAGATAGATGGATGGATGGATGGAGATAGATAGATAGATAGATAGATAGATAGATAGATAGATAGATAGATAGATAGATGGATTTTTTAAATGCTGTAACCCTGTAATATGAAGTTTTGAATACTCTTAGTTATCCACTTTACTGCTTCTATAAGCTCTTGTATTTCAAATTCACCATCACTCTACCACTAATATACCATTTTGAATGAGCTCATGTTGGTGGCACAATCTCTAAAGCCAAACGATTTACTGTCTCCTGCTGGAATACCACACTAAACTGTCTTTAACAGGGATGTTCCTGGTTAGTTACCAGTTTACATCTATTCTTTTTTTTTTACCATAGTAAATCATTTCAACTTGCTTATCAAATATTACGTTTACAATAAAGCACTTACAATGGAGGTCTATGGGCGAAGGCATTTCCCCGGAATTAAAAATACACACTGTTTCAAAGGTATAGTTACAAGATTTAGACATTATATGGGCTAGCATGAGAATAGTGACCTTAATAAACCTTCATTTAGAATAGTAGTGTTATCGATTCTGAACTCGTCAGCAATTCCAGTCTCAATTCCTGTTACAAACCTACATAACAATGCAACAAGTTTGCATAATACCAGCCTATGGTCTTCATTGACAGCCCGCAAACGACGTCTGCTTTGACCCGCTCTCAAACACTGTAGTTGTAGTTGAGGTTTAGAAATGACAAGAAGACACTGTTTTCTGCACTCCAAATCCATGCTACAAATTCCTTTATCTAACCTTTTCAGACAATTATAGTATTTTTTTGGCCTTGGATACAGGTAAACCAATTGTAGGAGACCTACATATTAAAATAGCATATTTGGGGCACTTTAAATTACACAGTTTTTCACTGAATTGTATTTAAAAATACATTCTTCACATAAAAAGACATGTTTCACATGCGTGTGATTTTCTTGCCCATAGATTCCCATTGTAAATGCATTACTGCGGACACATTCAGGGATTAATCGAAATTGAGCTCAAGTTCAATTGAGAAGTTTTGAAACCTTAATTGAGAAGGCATTTAAAAAGTGCATATTCTGGAACTCTTTGGCTTTGAGTGACATGCTACCCTCATGTCTGTCTTTTCCAATTTTCCTCACTCCTCTGTCTGTCTCTGCACTCCACTCCTCTCTCTTACCATGTGAAGGCAGGGCGTAGTCAGGTAAGAAGATCAATAAAAAGTGTCATTTGTTGAGAATATAACCAGTTTCATGTGCCTCCTCCTCTCATGCTCTTCGGATGTTTGCTAAGCCGCATGGCAACAGCCATCAAATCCATAAACCCATGTACCTTTCCCCTGAACTGAACCATAAAACCGCATGTCGCTACGTTTGCTCTTATTTTAAACTCAATATGCTTTAAAAGCAGGTAATTTAAGTCTTAAATTAGAGTAGATGGCACAGCATTATGTTCAGTGCTTTGTTGGCAGATATTTTGTCATTGTTCTGAAGTGACTTTATTGCTGCTTTCCACCGCTAATTGTTTAAAGAGTAATGCTGCTGCTTTGGCTGCTGGGAACTTTGCTCATGCTTTGCTCCCTGCATCCTCTCTCAAGACGATTAAAGGATTAGTTCACCCAAAAACGACAATTATGTCATCATTTACCCTCATCCATTCAATTACTTTCTTCCATGTAAGACAGTGAGAAATTTAAATTATTGTAGTTGGCTACTCCGTATCACCGCAACCCCACATACAGTAGAACAAGTGGTTTGGAAGATAGATGGATGCATTCTTTTCCATGCAATGACAATAAATGTGGACTGAAGCTTTTCAAGTTTCAAAAAAGTGAAACATGACTCATGCACTACATTGCAACGTTTATAAAGCCATACTATATCTTTGTGTGAGGAACAGATCAAATGTAATTAGTTATTCATTAATAATCTTCAACTCTTGTTGAAGGATCAGTCCGATTAGTGAACGAATCATTCAGACTTGTTTTGTAAATTGGATCAAATTAATCAAAAACCTCTGACTCTCTCTCTCTAAAAACAAAGCAAAAAACAAGAACAATGATTTGTTTATGAATCTGACATTGTCCCTTATAAAAAAGATCACTTTAACACACTTTTAAAAGGAGTACTTATAACACAAATGATATACTTAAGTGCAAACTGACTTTAATGTTAAATACATTTATTTAAACGTAAGCATTTTTTGACCCACTTAAGTAGGACTTGAGTACATCTTTATTTATAATTTAACTTTTATTGTCTTTGAAATATGGTTAAAGGGCACCTATTATGACATTTAAAATGTTCCTAATGTTGTTTAGGGAGTCCCCAACAACAGTTTTACATGCATGCAATGACAAAAAACACTTTTGTTTTCGTATAATATGCATTTATTTTTACCTGATTTGCTCACCGACTCCCAAATGATTCGTTTAACGACTCGTTTTTCAAACCCCTCCTTTGCGCGACGCTAATCTGCGTTGATTGGTCAGATGACCCAGCAGTGTTTACAGAGATAATACTTATTTTTAACACGGAGTACAATGATGCTTTTATCAATTAAATTGTATTATAATAATGATTATAGTCCACTGCTTTATAGTTTGTAGTAAAAAACGAAAAATAAGATAAATAATTTAATGTTATGTTAGCGAGCATAGCCCAGAGTTCATATTGTAAAAGCACAATCAGTCTTTGTTTGCGTTAGCCCGATGCATAAACATAACGTTTTTACACAAAAAATGCAGTTACGTTACAGTTATTACTCTATTCTTTAGACAACTCCGAAAACAACGACAAACACTTCACATATCTCAATACAATTGTCATTGAAGACCTAGAAGCTAACGTTAAACGGTGCTTACACAACAAACAAAATAATTATTAAGCATGCTACATAAAATATAAAAGCAAAAATTATTAATAACACTTACAGGTTGTGATACGGAGGAGGAAGCTGATGCAAATACACTTAGAAATGAACCTTCCTTCAATATCAGCCAGCTCGCGAATCCAAGTTTGATTGCATTTAAAAAGCAATATCGTCTTCAAAATGGCGCGAACAAAGCACAAGGCTCGGACTATACTTCTGTGGTATAGTTATATGAATTGTAGCCACTTAGTCTTCAAATGCTCCTCCTTGGGCAGATGAAAAAAGTTTGCTTTTGAGCCGCACTTCAGAACACAGCGTCTCGTCGCCATGATGTTTTCCCTGCTGGCCTTGGAGAGCAATAAGTGGGCGTATCGTATTCAAATAACTTGACAAGTTGACGTCATCTAGTCAGAGAAAAAGCTTCGGTCTTCTAACGATTCATAAAAATGACTCCGAGTCGACTCTCACTTTTGAAAGACAATAACTTTATATACGGTGCACTTTCATATTTCAAACTTTGCAGGATGTTTTTGTTCACTTAGATCTATGTTACACACTACATGAAAGGTAAATTTCAAAATTCCATAATAGGTGCCCTTTAAAGTGTTTTGTTATTAGTGAAACAACAGGATACTTATCTCTGGAGCGTACATGAACATGTCAAGGAGAGCTAAGGGAACAACTTTGGTCAAATTTTGGTCTGTTTCTCATAAAGAGCTATTGTACAGCTTTAAACGATTTGGAATATAGCACACACATTATATGTACCACTTCTATGACACTTTTCATGGTGTCTTTTCTCCTTTCGTCATTTTGAAGCTTGGCAACCTAGGTCCTCCTTTAATTTCATTATATTAAAGACATTGGCCAAGATATTCTTCAAAGATTCACCTTTTGTGTTATAAGGAAGAAAGAAAGTCATGGTGGTTTGAAACAACATGGCATTGAGTAAGAATTTTGGGTGTACTATTCGTTTTAAGTGTAAGGAAATTATGCTATTTACTGAGCTAGTTTTAGACAGAGCTGGTCTCTTGCTTGTCATGCTGTGTTTTGGCATATGCTGTCAAGTGAACATGAATACATTTTTGTTGTATTTTGTTTTGTGTTCTCAGTGTCCCTGTGTTGTGCTTCTTTGTTTTTTGGAGCACTTGAGGGAACTGCTCAACTGACACTTCTAACGTTTTCTCTCTCTCTGTTAATGCTGCTTTTAAAGGGGCTCAAGGTAAGACTAGACTGATCCCTTACGCCTCATTCTACCTGATACTTTTAGGATTTTTTTTGCACATTTGCACAAACTTTTAATTTTAGTTTTACAAAAGTTTCACACAAACATTTGTAATATATCACAAACTATCCGACATAGAGCTGACTCAGTATCTTTGTTTTTAGTATTATGTTACAGTGAAAACATGAAGTGAAATGTAACCATGCCAGATGTCTGGTGTCCTTTTCACCGGTCACTGCCTGACCTCATTACTGCTGTAAGTCTGACTGTGGCAGTGTTTTGTCTTTGGATGCAGACCCCCAGTGAGCAGGGCTCCACCAATGCCAGAGAAACTACAGACCAACAACGTGGGCAAGAAAAAGAGGCCTATTGAAGTGAGTGATGGGCAGTGTCCTTTCCTTTCCTTTCCCTCTCTTGTCTTCCATTCCTGTCCTATATCTTCCCTTCCCTTCCCTTCCCATGTCATCCTTTCCGTTCCTTCCCTTCCCTTCCCTTCCCATGTCATCCTTTCCGTTCCTTCCCTTCCCTTCCCTTCCCATGTCATCCTTTCCGTTCCTTCCCTTCCTGTCCTATGTCACCCTTCCCTTCCCTTCCCTTCCCTTCCCTTCCCTTCCCTTCCCTTCCCTTCCCTTCCCTTCCCTTCCCTTCCCTTCCCTTCCCTTCCCTTCCCTTCCCTTCCTGTCCTGTCCTATGTCATCCTTTCCTTCCCTTCCCTTCCTGTCCTATGTCATCATTTCCTTCCCTTCCTGTCCTATGTCATCCTTTCCGTTCCTTTGTTTCGTTTTCTTCCCTTCCCTTCTCTTCCCTTCCTGTCCTATGTCGTCCTTTCCATTCCTTTTCTTCCCTTCCCTTCCTGTCCTATGTCGTCCTTTCCATTCCTTTTCTTCCCTTCCCTTCCTGTCCTATGTCATCCTTTCCATTCCTTTTCTTCCCTTCCCTTCTCTTCCCTTCCTGTCCTATATTATACTTTCCATTCCTTTCCGTCCCTCCTCTTCCCTTCCCTTCCCTTCCCTTCCCTTCCCTTCCCTTCCCTTCCCTTCCCTTCCCTTCCCTTCCCTTCCCTTCCCTTCCCTTCCCTTCCTCTCCTATATCGTACATTCCATTCCTTTCCGTTCCTTCCCTTCCTGTCCTATATCATACTTTTCTTTTCTGTTCTTTCCCTTCCTGTCCTATATTGTACTACACTATCCTATCCTACCCTGTCCTGTCTTGTCTTGTCCTGTCTTTTCCTGCCCTTTATTTTATTACACTGCACTATTCTATCGTATTGTATCCTATCCTATTCTCTTTGTGTTCTGCGATATATTTACAAAATTTCTATCAATTCCCCCTTCGCAGGGAGTTTGATTGACAGGCGATCTGACTTTGTTTCATATCAAAGGTAACCCAAAGGTCTGCCCTGTCTTTCGACGCATGTCAGTGTCCTCTTTGCACCGCATTGTATTTTTCACTGCGTGAGAACATGATGTGTGGCGTGAGAGCGCCATGGCTTGTCGGACGTAGCAACAGTAACTAAAGAGGGCGGGTCTTTGCGAACAGTCAATTGACACTTGTCGCCAGGATATACCCTTACTCCTTCCTGACATGCCCTCATGCGCACCCCAAGCTTTGAAAACCCCTGCTATAGGCTGATATACTTTACTATACTATAGTATAGTATACAGTATTTTTTTTACTTTTCTGTAGTATCCTATGCCATTCTACTCAATACTATTTTCATATCTTTCACATCTTTTGTCTTCCGGTCTGTATTTTCGCAGTGATCTTGCGTATTTATGAATGAACGGCTCGTTTTAAAATCTTCCCGGTCTACTGACATTTGTTAAGACATCTTCTTTAAACATTACAATCCTCATGATAACTTTTGTTAACTTTACATTAAATAAATCCACTTCAAAAGCTATTAACTCCTGGACAGCAATGCCATAGAAATATACAGAGCGACCGCAAAAACGGAAGTTCAAAGACAATATTCTAAAGATGGCTGCGCCGTTGTTTATAAGGTCTATACTATAGGCTACTAATAAATGACTTAGTAGTGTACCTTTTCAATCTATTAAATGTTGATTACAGACTGCTCTGTCCCTCAGTGGTTAGATGATCTTCCTAACCGTTCTTGATTGCCCTTTCACATCCTGAGAGCCCGATACTTTCAGCCGTTGTCATGGATACGACCTCAGACACCCCTCTTTGACTCTCTCTGCAGGACCTGGTGCTTGAACTGGTGTTTGGTTACCGTGGCAACGACTGCCGCAACAATGTGCATTATCTTAATGAGGGGGCGGACATCATTTACCACACTGCCTCAGTAGGGGTCGTCCTGAACTTGACAACAGGTGGGGAGAAAACTCATAGATGCCTGCCATATGTTATGCGTGTTTCATGCATTTTAATGCGCCAGAGTGGGCGTAAGTGATTAGATATGGATTTTATTCATCAAGTTCTTTCAAACAGGCATAAAGATGGGACAAAAATGTTGTTGAGCATCATTGTTTTTCTTTTTTCTTTTTCTGTTCGTTTGCCGTCAGCATGCCAGAGCTTCTATTTGGATCACAGTGATGATATTCTGTGCCTGACTATTAATCAGCACCCAAAGTTCCCCAATGTGGTGGCAACTGGCCAAGTAGGTATGTTTGTGAAAACCTTCACCCTCTCTTCTCACTTTGACTGCCATGGTATCAGCTTTGTCCTGGACATTTCTCTAATTTAACAATAAGACAATGACATACAGAGTATAGAGCTATATAAAATAACATGGAAAGCATAGCTTAGAGAAGTTGGTCTTGGAAAAATCGAATGAGAAATAAGTTTACATTGAAATAGTTTTGCAGACTTTGGTATCTTGGCATATCTAATCAAAGTGTGACGATTTTTTGAGGAAACATATATGAGATTACTTGAATGAATTCCTCAAGAGAAAAAAACAATTAAAAAATATCTGATTTTGAAATTTTCCTTCCAATGGTTGCACCTGTGCTCTGCTGTGCTTTATTGCCATTTGCACACATTGCTTGAAATGGCAATTTTCTTTTTGAGTTTGGACAGTGTGGTGCTTCACCTTTGAAAACAGTACTTTTTTTGCACCAATGGAGTTAAAAATTATATATATATTTTTAGTGTTTCTCCTACCATGTTTAACTGCTATTGTTGTTCACTTAGGTGATGCTGGTGATATGTCAGGTAAGAGACACTCTCCATTAAAAAACAAACAAACAAACAAACAGATTGCCATGGAAAACTAATTATTGAGTTATTAGCATACTTACTCTTATGAGCAAAGGATGTGAAATATGCTTTCAAATATGCTTTAGAATATACCGTAGTCATATTAGATTACATATCTGAGCAACAGTGGATGAATAAATTCTCTCTGTATTTGCAGCCACGTCTCCTTCTATCCACGTGTGGGAGGCCATGAACAAACAGACCCTCTCTGTGCTACGCTGCCATCATTCTCGGGGCGTTTGCTCTGTAAGCTTTAGTGCCACCGGTAAACTGCTGCTTTCTGTGGGCCTGGACCCCCAGCACACCCTCACCATCTGGAAGTGGCAGGAAGGTACAGACCAACCAACCCACTGCATCCCGTCTGCATTCATGGGTTTTTATATCAGGTTTATTACCTGTTTGAATTCTTTTTGAAGGTGCCAAAATAGCTAGTCGGGCCGGTCACACCCAGCGGATCTTTGTGGCCGAGTTCAGACCCGATTCGGACACTCAGTTTGTGTCGGTGGGGATTAAACATGTGCGCTTCTGGACGCTGGCCGGCAAAGCCCTGCTCAGTAATAAAGGAGTGCTGAGCTCCATTGAGGACGCCCGTATGCAGACCATGCTTTCTGTGGCATTTGGAGCTGTAAGTATTCTTCTGTTTCTACATGATGTTCAGCTCTACTTGTAATTGTTTTTAGGGAGGGAGAGATTAAGGTGTAGTTCACCCAAAATGAAAAATATCATGGTGTTCCAAACCAACACAAAATTCGATTTTGCAGAATGCTTTCAATAAAATGAAAGCAAATGGGAATTGATGCCGTCAAACTCCAAAAATAAGCAGTGCCATTGAAAAGTTTGGGGTCGGTAAGATTTGTTTTTGAAAAAAAGTCTCTCACCTTTTATTTGATAAAAAATGTAAAAACAGTAATATTGTGAAATATTATTGCAGTTTTAAAATATAATTTATTTCTGTTGTTTATTACTATCAATGCTGAAAACAGGTGTACTGCCTAAAGTGCCCCATTATGCCATTTTAAAGGTTCCTAATTTAGTTTTTGAGGTCATCTACAATAGGTTTACATCCATCCAAGATAATAAAGAAAAGAAAAGAAAAAAAGGAGTCAGCCTCTTTTAATGAGTCTACTCTGCTCTGATTGGTCAGACGGCCCAGTCTGTTGCGATTGGTCTACCATTTACAGCGCGTGTCGGAAACTGTACATTATCTGTTTTTCAGCTCCGGAGGCTTCCTCAGCACTTGTATACGCAGTGATGTGAACAACAGTAATGTTGGCGTCGGTTTTACAGTACTGGATGCATTTTCAGCTCAAAAAACTCTGAAAAAACATGTCAACATCAAAAAACATCTTCTTGACATGTCGAAAAAAAAACCTCTTCCAGTCCTAAGCAACACATAGGGCCCTATCTTGCACCCAGTGCAATTGACTTTGAACACCAACGCATGTATCATTCCTATTTTGCACCCGCGCAAAGCGGACTTTTCCCTCCACAGACGCACGTCGGTAAATTAGGGAATGAACTTGCGCTCGCGGGGGCGGTTCAGCGCAAAGAGGAGGCGTGTTTCGGCGCAAAACTTCCATGGTGCTATTTTACAGTTTTAGAAAGCAATTCCGCCACTGACCAGGAAAAGACTGTCTAAAGACAGTGGCGCGTTAGTGATATGGTATTTTAAGGGCGCGTGCTTGGCCATAATGTTAACGCGCATCCACTTTGATTCTCTAATATAAACAGATGCAGCAGTTTTCATTTTTGCAAATCATACATTATTACAAGGAAAAATATTAACACACGAGGGAAATCATTGTTGTGTCCGTGAAGATGTGAAAAAGATCTATCTAGATTTAAAAAATAATAATATCTAGATTAGGCTACACATTTACCCAAAATATACGCCTGTTTAACCGAAGCTAATTTGGGTGGGTTTCTCCCATCATCCCCAATGTCACTTCTCTGTGTTTTACGGCCCTGACGAGAACGTCGGCCTCCTCGGCTGTGAACCGCTCCTGGCGTGCGCTGGCAAATCCGCCGTTATAATAGCGATCCGCCATGGAACAAGCGTCTGCTCTTAAAGGGAATGTGAGAGGACGCTCTGATTGGTTTATTTCACGTTACGCCCAAACCACACCTATGAATAATGAAGCTACTTCAGACCAACCCCTTTTACATTTGCGCCTGGTGCAAGAGTCATTTATCCCGCCGGGAAAATAGCAACAGCGCCGGGATCCGCCCACAAAGTTACTTGCGCTTTGCACTTTGACACTTGCGTTTCAGATCGTTAAAATAGGGCCCATACAGTGTTTGAATGTGGGTTATAGACCATAGTAAAGACCATAGGCTGGCATTATGCAAATTTGTTACAAACCTACATAGGCTTGAACAGGAAATAAGGCTGGAATTACTGACAGCTCATTTCTTGTTTATACATCCTTGCTGAATAAAACTATTTATTTCTTTAAAAAAAAACAAGAAAACAAAAAGTTACTAACCCCAAACAGTAACTGTTTTTATTTTTTTCGGTGAACTATAACTTTAACTGAATGTGGGAATGTGTGTCAGTAGGTATTTATGTATACATACATGCATATGTGTGCATTTGTTTGTGCACTTGTGTGTCAGAGCTTAAATGAACAAGATGTTAAGTCAAGAAGTAATTCAAAAACTTGTTTATGATTATATTCAACCTAAACAAAAAATCACATTTCACTTTTAAAGATTCAGTGTAAAAGGATGTGAAAATGCTGTGCTTTGCCATGTTTGTGCTGTTTTTCTCTTAGAGGTCACTAGATTAGTGCAGGTTTGTTTTCTTTTCAGAATAACTTGACATTTACAGGTACCATTAGTGGAGATGTGTGTGTGTGGAAGGAACACATTCTAGTGAGAATCGTTGCTAAGGCTCACACCGGACCTGTGTTCACCATGTACACCACATTACGTGACGGGCTCATTGTGACGGGAGGCAAAGAACGACCGTAAGTGGATCTTTGTTTTCTGAATTTGTGTGAGCGTTCTGAAAAGCTGCTGTAGTAAATGGTGATGTGTGTGTGTGTGGGCTGCCCTCTGCAGGTCTAAGGAGGGAGGTGCGCTGAAACTGTGGGATCAGGAGTTGAAGAGATGCAGAGCCTTCAGACTGGAGACGGGCCAGGTCATAGACTGTGTCCGCTCTGTCTGCAGGGGCAAGGTACAGCGCGTATACAAAATCAATACATTATAGACTAGAGGATGGACCTCTGACAGTACATTTTGGTCAGCAGTCATTAAGAAGTTTAACAGATGTGTTTTGTAATAGTGTGGACCCACTTTTATTGATTGATTGATTTACAAATGTTTGATCTCATGTGTTTTAAAAAGATTTACTCCCCTGAATTATGCCTTGTGTGGGATGCTGGTGTGCATATGTAAATAATAACTCAACAACTCACCCACAATATTTTTCTGATAGACAGACAGACAGACAGATAGATAGATGGATGGATGGATGGATGGATGGATGGATGGATGGACGGATGGACGGACGGACGGACGGACGGACGGACAGACAGATAGATAGATAGATAGATAGATACTAGATAGATAAATAGATAGATAGATAAATAGATAGATAGATAGATAGATAGATAGACAGACAGACAGACAGACAGACAGACAGACAGACAGACAGATAGACAGACAGACAGACAGACAGACAGACAGACAGACAGACAGACAGACAGATAGATAGATAGATAGATAGATAGATAGATAGATAGATAGATAGATAGATAGATAGATAGATAGATAGATACTAGATAGATAGCAAAGGAGCTTCCATAGAGATTTTGAATTTGTCTTAAGAAAGTGGAAACAAAAGTACCGTAATAAAATTACATTTCTATAGCCGGTTAGAACCAACTAGCCTTGTTCAACCACCTTCATCAGAAAGATTATGCTGGTTAATAAGATTTTTCTTCATAAATAGTGTGACTCCACCAGTTACAGTACGGTACCCAGTGTCCTCTTGCTTGATTGTTTAGGGGAAGATTCTCGTAGGCACTCGTAACGCTGAGATCATTGAGGTTGGAGAGAAGAATGCAGCCTGTAACATCCTGGTGAACGGCCACATGGACGGTCCTATCTGGGGTGTTGGAGCTCATCCCACGCGAGACGTCTTCCTGTCTGCTGCCGAGGACGGCACTGTGCGCCTCTGGGACATTTCAGAGCGGGTAAATTATACAATGCCTGTGTGCATAGTCAATCATTCTTTCTGAGATACAAGCTTATTCAAATGCGTTCTTGTATGGAAAAACAGAAGATGCTCAATAAAGTGAACCTCGGTCATCCTGCGCGCACGGTCAGCTACAACCCAGAGGGCGACATGGTGGCCATCGGCATGAAGAACGGGGAGTTCATCATCCTCCTCGTCATCTCTCTCAAGATCTGGGGGAAGAAGAGAGATCGGCGCTCTGCCATACAAGATATCAGGTGAGACTTATGTATTATTTTATGTTGTAAACATGCATAATATTCACTGCAGAGTGAAAAATAAAGGTAATTTTAAAGCAAGGCTATGCAGTTTCGTGAATTTCTTCGCTGGATTTTTGCAGCTTCGGAATATATATTTGACAACACGGTCGAAAAACTTGTTGGCGACTCTCAGATACCAGAGGCTAGTAGATCAACGACATCACAGCAGACGGGACATTCTTTACAACGTCTTCTTTATTCGGGTTCGAACAGCGTGAGGGAGCGCAATAATTTTAGCATATTTTTTGCCGTAATCGCGAGACCTGATATCACGCGATACTTCCTGACGCCGCCGGCCCAAAGTTGCAGGGGTGTTTTTTCCGCTCACAGGCGATAGGGCAGGCCCGGTTCTAGAACCAAATCACTGAGGGTGCTTCTGAAAATAGTGAGGGTGCTTACATAAACGTATAGGGTCATCCAAATTTTTTAGTCTAGGGGAGGGTCACCCAAATTTCATATTGTACCGTTTTTTTGTATTCATGAAAATAGAAAAATTTCAAAGTGGCTTGTTTGGTGCATATTTTTCCATGTGGCGCCATGTAGCTCTCTCAGTCTCGGCCCCCCATCGCCAGCTATGGGTCTGACCCAACAAAAATCGTTTTATAGTGCGCGCGCGCGTACATGCTCAGAAAAAGTGCGTCATGTTAGAACAGAACGCCAATGAAATGTTAACCCGGCAAAGCTTTAAAACACGAGCAAATAATGAACTTTTGTGATTGCGAATAAGTGCAGTGTCCTGTGAGTAACTCTACCGCTGTGAAGTATAGTCACTGACATGAAGCTGACTAGCTCAAAGGTTTCACGTTGCCTGCCTAGCAACTAAATATTCTTTTAAAGCTTCAAACCAACAGCAGAAACGCTAGGCATTTTATTTAAAAAATGGTAACACTTTATAATAAGGTTTCATTTTGTTAGCGTAAACTAATTTCCTGAGCGGGACGCACACACGCAAACAAAATGGGCAATTAAAGAGACATCTTCACCTATGCGTATCACAATCGTGAAAGGACACAACCAATCAAATGCATTAAACATGAAAGCATAGCCTAATTAAATCATTTCTGATTTGAAAAATAAGTTTAATGGATTTATTTTGTGTATTAGCCTATATGTATGAGTGTGAATCCGTCTGTTTCTATTGTCGGCAAAATCTCGTTTACATGTGCGCTATTAATAATTTAATCTGAGGGTGCTTTCACTTTTGTTTGAGGGTGCTTAGCACCCTCAAGCACCCCCGTAGAACCGGGCCTGCGATAGGGGTGTGCGAGACGACCACCATTCAACCCGAAAAAAGTAATATAACCATTCCAATGACTCTGAAGCTGTTCAGTTTAGGTAAAAAACCTGCATAGTTCACCTTTAAGTCGAATTTTACTTTTACTCTGAGGAAGAAACAAGCTTCTGGTGAATGCTATGAAGCCCTGGGTATACTTAATTTTCTGCATTCCTCTCCGTCTCGTTCACAGTTGAGAGCATGAGCCTTTCAAAGTATACTTCTTTGGCCGTGAGCACGGAAAGACGCATTCAGCACATCTAGTGAAGTTTGTTTTCAAGCGCTCAAGTCACTCGCACATGCGCTGTTGTACGCACAGTGTGACTTTAATCAGAGAGGCATTGAGAAATTTGCTGTCTAGAAAGAAAGGAGAGCAATAATTTACTCTGGGCTTAATTCTACCATTAATGTGGTCCATTGCAACAACTACAGTTTCTTTTCCTTCAGGTTCAGTCCAGACTCGCGTTACCTGGCTGTGGGTTCCAGTGAGAACGCTGTGGATTTTTATGACCTGACTTTAGGACCGCAGCTCAACCGCATCAACTGCTGCAGGGACATCCCGAGCTTCGTCATGCAGATGGATTTTTCTGCGGACAGCTGCTATGTGCAGGTACAGTGTGTGTGTGTGTGTGTGTGTGTGTGTGTGTGTGTGTGTTTGTGTGTGTGTGTGTGCTTGTTTGTGGGAGAGAATCTGAGAAAAATAATGATAATTGCCTGATTGCCACTTCTGAAAAAAAAGTACACTTTGGCATACTTTAAAAAAAAAGTACTGATTACAGAAATAATATACAATTAAAATTAAAAGCGTGACGGTACAGTCACATGAATTCCGATATGACTGTTCAGACTTAGGTCACATTGCAAAACTTCAGACCTGTATTTGATTTAGGACCACATATGGAAGCAAATCTGAATAAAAAAACATGTGGTTTCTGCTCTTCACACTGTTATGAAAATAAAACACAATGAAAATGTAATAATTACTAAAAATATATATATTAGATGTTTTTATTTTATAAATATTTTATTTACGGACCTGTGACCGTTAACCAAAATCAGAGAACCGTGCACAAGTGAATGTGTTGTTAAAATCTCAGGTGGTACTTCAAGTAAGCAATTTTTGTTAAATGGGACAAAACTGTTTGGGAATGCCCTGCCCTAATCCTTTACACAAAGTATGTTATTAAAGGTAGAAACAAATAAGGTTCCTCTTCTCCATTTAGAAACGGCGTTGACTTTCTCTGTTGTTTCTCACAGCTTTAGATCAGCTCTACAGAGATATTCACTGTCTGCATGTGTTGTTCTCTACAGTTGTCTACTGGTGCTTATAAACGTGTGGTCTATGAGGTGCCTTCTGGGAAGCAAGTCACTGAGCAAGCAGTGATAGACAGAATAACCTGGGCCACATGGACAAGGTAACGCTGCAACGCACCCACACTTCTCCTCTGCCCAAGTGAACAAACATGAGCCCCTTACTTTGATCCTGAGAAATTGCCGTAAAATTCCTCGAGTGCCTCCCTGTCGGGTCCTCTGAGGAGTCATATCCTGTCCAGACAGGAAAGTCTGTGATTGCTGCATTGCCTCTAATTCATTCTGTAACTCAAGCTAAAGGTCTTGTTTTGCTGCCTGGTGCACCTTTACTATAGACCTGCTTGGTAACAGTTGGTGGTTCCAGCTTTTTAAAGCATCCCATAAAACAGAAATGAAGTGTGTTTGGGTGTCTGTGCAGTGTCCTAGGGGATGAGGTGGTGGGGATCT
Source organism: Phoxinus phoxinus (assembly GCF_949152265.1). NCBI lineage: Eukaryota > Metazoa > Chordata > Actinopteri > Cypriniformes > Leuciscidae > Phoxinus > Phoxinus phoxinus. The sequence continues at coordinate 31,218,944 of NC_136888.1, forward strand.
GGTCCAGGAACACAGATAAAGCAGACGTAACCTGCGCTTGTGTGTCTCACTCCGGCCTCAACATCGTGACAGGCGATGACTTTGGAATGGTAAAGCTGTTCGACTTTCCCTGTCCAGAGAAATTTGTAAGTATACTGTTTTTTTATTTTATTTACAGGAATAATGTTGTTTCACATGCAATTTTTTGTGATGCATGATGATTGGTCACTGTGATTTGGCCAAGTAAGACATATTCCTGGATCAATATTCCTTTATGAAAATGTAGTCCTAATCATATCCATACCCCAAAACCTAACTCTACCCTGAATTATACCTAAATAATATGATAGGTGAAATTTATGGTTATGATTACAGTTTCTGTAAAGTGACGAAGTAAGAAAGACAAAGATGTGCTTTGATTGTCCCTAAACTGGACCTGATTTCAGTCCCGTTGTGAAAACAAAGTGCTCTTCATTATATCGAGTGTGCACTTGTTCTGTACTTCATATCTTAAAAGTATTTTTAAAGTGTACTTGCATTATAGTATTAATGAAATAAAACGAGTGTACACTTTCATGACTACTGTATTTTTCAAGTAGTCTACACCTTTAAAAAGTGCATTTACTTTGTAATGTCAATTTATAATTTATACTTTAGAAGGCATTGTTTTAATAATCTATTGTGCTTTAAAGAAGTACACTTATTTTGATGCGTTGACTAAAAGTACATGTAAAGCATTTGATTTAATTTTTTTATCTATTTTAAATTTGCTCAGTTGCAACTTCATCATTACAGATGTGTATTTACAAATATCTTTAAATACACAACATACAAATTTAAATAAAAATGCCATTAAATTATACTTTTAGTTTACTATAGTTGCTTGTCCATATTCAACAGCACACAATAACCATATTTCAAAGACAATAGAATTGTGAAATTACATATAAAGATGTACTTACGTCCTACTAAAGTGGGCCAAAAAAGCACTCTTAAGTTCAGCTAATTGCATTTAATATAAATGTAAAACTAATACATTTTAATGTAATTGTAAAAAAAAAACATGCAGTTACTGTAAGTGGCCGAAAACGTTTTATTTTATTTTTTATTTTTATTTTATTTATTTATGTAATAAGTATGCTAAAGTGTATTTCTTTTTCACAAGGGCCAATAGTGCTGTTTCCTACAGATAAATATAAACCACAGAGTAACTTTTGCTGTCTCTGCATATTGTATATTGCATGTCATGGCATGTGACAGCACATCACAAGACCATAAAAAGGGCTGGATGTGACAGTTTTTGCCAAAACAGATCAAAACATTCTCACAACAACCAAAGTTCAGCTGTATAATTGGATTGTAAAATCTTTTGTGTTTTTATTATATACCCATACTTGTTATATATTCAAATAAAATGTTCCCTCGTCCACTCTTCTGACCTGTGCTGCACATATTTCTGCATTTTCAAGGATAAAATAGCTAAAATCTGTTTCCTCAGGCCAAACACAAGCGTTTTCTGGGCCACTCGGCCCACCTGACCAACATCCGCTTCACCAGTGGGGACCGCTTCGTCGTCAGTGCTGGAGGCGATGACAGGAGGTGTGTGTTCACTTGTGCTTTCATTATGTTCCTCACACGCACACATCTTGCTGTTCTTTCTTTATCATTCTTCCTCTTTAAAATCAGCATATAGAGACAGATTCAGTGTTTGTTAAGTGATCCAATCCAAGTTGTCAGTTTAGTTTCACTTTTTACAAAAGCATTAACACATTTTATTCTGTTATGTTGACTCAAAACTGTGTAATATGTAAATGATAATGATATAAAAGTAGTTTATAAAAAAATCTCACTGACCCCAAACTTTTGAATGATAGTGCATGTATATAATTATTTCAGAAAGACACATGACTGACCCAGGCAAAATTAGGATCCAAAATTAAAATTTTGCAATATGTGCTAATGCATATCTATCTATCTATCTATCTATCTATCTATCTATCTATCTATCTATCTATCTATCTATCTATCTATCTATCTATCTATCTATCTATCTATCTATCTATCTATCTATCTATCTATCTATCTATCTATCTATCTATCTATCTATCTATCTATCCATCCTGACCTGAACCAATCAGAATCAAGTATTCCTGGTTGCTGTAATAAAAGGAGTGTTATTAATATTGTTACAAACTTTCCCATTCATAATGTTCAATTTTCTCTGTGTGTGTTCTACAGCCTGTTTGTATGGCGGTGTGTCCACACTCCTCACTGAGGGCATGCGGCCTCGAAACATCACGATCCCAGCCGACGGGTCACATGACTGCTCTGTGACCGGATGCATGTTCACCCATACCTGAACTCAACCGTTTTTTGAATGATAGTTGGGCCAACGTGTCACAAGACCCGACGTACAGTAAACGATCTGTCAGATGTGTAAGTGTTTACCCCCTCATGTTTTCCTTCATTTCTTTCAAAGAAAATCTTGAGCTACAAGATGCAGAGCGTAATTATCGATGTTCAAATGAAAAAGAACTTGTAGCAAGCAAAAGTACGATTAGCCTTAAACTACCCATTGAGTGTTTTTTTTTCATTTTTTGTTGTTCATTTAGGTGTGGAGATTCTCATTTGATATTGAGTGTTGTGTTTCTTAATGTTGGTTTAGTTTGGTGATTCTCTCTGAGGTTTAATAGATCTCCTGTGGCCTTCTCCCTGAATGTAACACTGGCGTTATATTCTAGGATGTCAGCATGCCAAAGCATTCTATGCACTGTATACTTGACCTGCTCACTGTGGTTGTCCAGTGGTCTTTTAATGTTGATCTTGAACGTGGTCTGATCTCCCGTAACCGTAGATACACTCCTAACCTCATATGTAGCAGCTTTAGCTCGATTAGTGAACTTGAGATGTCCGTTTGTGTGAGTAGGAATGAACCGTATGCTTCGTGTTTCATGTCTGAGATCAAAGTTTAAAAGAAAGGAAAAAAAAAATGGTGATGCAATCCCTCAGAAAATGAATGAAAAGAGTTTGTTTCAATAATGTCTTATCTGAAATCACTGTTGATCTTGCTGCTGAAGCCTTTATAACATCACATTCGTTTTGATTAGGAATCAGTTTTGTTTTTTTAATTTGATTTTACTCGTCGTGATGATGTTCTCTCCTTCAATGTATCACTCTGATTGAAAGAGATGCATATTATGATTTTATTATCAATGTACATATCATTTGTAAAGACATTCTTTTGTATATTTTTGTGAAATGTTTCTTAAAAGCCAACTTTAATAATAAAACATATGTAAATATATGACACATTCATGTAAAACACTGTCAGTTATTGAATTGTCTCGTTCAGCAGATTGCAAACTATTGAAATTGTACTCGTTCTGAAGTGACGTGGACTGGTTGTACTGGGTTCAATACAAATCTGTGGCATATTGTTGAGTAAATATAATATTATCAGAGTAAATATCGGCCTGGTTTCACAGACAGGGTTTAGATTAAGTCAGGATTAGGCCTTAGTTCAATTGGGACATTTAAATTGCTTTTATAAACTTGCCTTAGAAAAAAAAAACATGACTGCTGTGCATCTTGAGACAAAACATGACATATTTTTTAGATATATCAGTGCAAGTTGCTTTCAGTTAAAACTCTGAGACTATCTTAAGCCCCGTCTGTGAAACTCGGGATAGTTAACTTTACAGTAATGGACTTAAATGAGACTGAGTCAAAGGTCTTTTCATAACTTGTTTTGAACCAGGAACATTCGTCTTTGATCATCTCTCAAGAGAAAGACTGTCAGCATAAAAAAAGGAAAATAATTGCACACTGTGATACAGAACTTCCTTATGACCCAGATAATGTCATACTTGCAGTTTTCTGATCTTTATAACGCAATCAGAAAGCTTTTCAATTCATTTCTTTGATCAATCCATCATTTAATGCAAAATACACATTACTCACATTTAATCTGATCTGTATCTCATTGATCACATGATTCCTCCAAACACTGATTCAATCCACATAATAACATGCTGAATATTCAAAATATTTCAGAATAATCTCAACAGGCAATGGAAAATCAAATCATCTTATAACTTTATTAGAAATATATTTACAATCTTCATTATATACACAACACACTAATGTAACATCTCTAGGTTCTGATATTTGCTTTTCTTTCATTATGTCATCAGTTGTCATATCAATAAGTTCAAACATACTGTATATCGTAATCTCTCACATTCCTAAGCTTCTAGCTGATTTTAAAGAAGAACATAGCCTGCATGCATTAATAACTTGTGCAGCGTCAGAGCTTCACGGAGAAGGACGAGCCGCACGAGCAGCCGTGTTCAGCCTGTGGGTTCTTCAACACCTGGAAAGAAGAGCGGATGAGCTCCTGACTGAAGTCAACAGTGGATCCCTTCACAAACTCCAGACTGTCCACGTCGATTATTATCCCAACACCGTTCTTCTCAAACACTCTGGAAAGAAGGAGACAGAAATAAATGCATGAGATAAACAAAAATTAATTTCATTAAAAATCATCCATATTGGATTTCTGTGGTATGAACTCTTAAAGGAACACTCCACTTTTTTTGGAAATAGGCTCATTTTCCAACTCCCCTAGAGTTAAACAGTCGAGTTTGACTATTTTCTAATCCATTCAGCCGATCTCCGGGTCTGGCGGTAGCACTTTTAGCATAGCTTAGCATAGATCATTGAATCTGATTAGACTGTTAGCATCTCTCTCAAAAAAATGTCCAAAGAGTTTCGATATTTTTCCTATTTAAAACTTGACTCTTCTGTAGTTACATCGTGTAGTAAGACCGACAGAAAATGCCGTAGCATGGGTGCAGCAGCACAATGATATTACGCAGCGCCTGAAAATAGTCCCAAGCTCGGAAACTTCCAACGTGACGGCACTAAGTGTGTAATATCATTGCGCTGCTGGTACGGCAGCAGTTCCTTGATTATTACGCAGGAATGAGAGTATAGTTCCTAGCCATATTGGCCTAGAAAATCGCAACTTTTCATTTTCTGTCGGTCTTACTACACGATGTAACTATAGAAGAGTCAAGTTTTAAATGGGAAAAATATCGAAACTATTTGGTAATTTTTTTGAGAGAGATGCTAACGGTCTAATCAGATTCAATGATCTATGCTAAGCTATGCTAAAAGTGCTACCGCCACGACCCGGAGATCGGCTGAATGGATAGTTTAACTCTAGGGGAGTTGGAAAATGCCTTTAAGACTTTTGATTTGGTCAAGTCAAGTCACCTTTATTTATATAGCGCTTTATAATTTTTTTATTTTCCATTTGTACCAGCTAGAACAAGTACATGGTCATTTTTGGTACCAAAGCTCATTGAGTCAACATTTAAGAAGAACTAACAAAACTACACACAATAAATAGACTTTGAGAAGGTCCAGTAAATGAAGAACAGTATAAACCTACGACAAACAAACACAATAAAGATGATTACCTCCATATCGGAGTATGTATTTCCCTGTATTCAAAGTATTTAAAAGCAGCTTTACAATAATAACAGGAACATGATGCAGTTTGGCTGTTGTTCAGTGTTGAAAGTAACAGTATTTGGTAACAAAGGTACAAATCTCATGTTCTTTAGAGAGAGAACTACTCGAAATGTTAGATCAACTAGATACAATTAAAGGGACAGTTCACCCAAAAATGAAAATCCTGTCATCATTTACTCGCCCTCATGTTGTTCCAAACCTGTATGAGCTTTTTCTTCTTCTTTTAAACACAAAAGAAGATATTTTGAAGAATGTTGGTAACCAGACAGTTGATGGTTGCCATTGACTTCCATAGTTGAAAAAAAAAAACATGGAAGTCAATGGCAACCATCAACTGTCTGGTTACCAACATTCTTCAAAATATCTTCTTTTGTGTTTTACAAGTTGCAAGTTTTACATTGATTTGAAGTCTTTACCCTTATCCTTACAATGAAACTCTCACATCCTTATCCAATATTCAAACAAATAATAAAAATAATAATACAACAATATATTGACGTTAAAATATTTTAATTTAGCAATTAAATTCAAATATTGTTTAAATTATGCTACAACAGTCCAGATTATTTCGCCTTGTTACTAAAGATTTTGTATATAAAATGATCAAAGTCCAATAACTATTTATTCTAATTTATAATAATTAAATCCTAGATTATCTCATCTTTGTGTATAAAATGTCTATTGCCAGAAAATAGCAAAATCATGGGTTTAAATGGTCATGTCTTAAAGTTTGGTAAAATGGCTCCAAACTTGCAAAACTCATATGAATACATGCAAATATAACATAATATTGACCTCCTGAGGTTGATGAGCGCCTCCTTTGACTGACTCAGTGTTGGAAAAAAATGACTTTTTTAAGCCCTGTTTGAGAAAAGTGCCAACAAACTGTTTTTTTTTTTTGTAATTACCTGTCATCTTCATTTCTAACAGCGTCCACCAAGAATTTATACTGGAATCCTGAACATCCCCCTCCCTCCACTGCTATCCTCAGATACTGTCCCTTATCCAGAATCTCAGCAAGCCTCTGCAGGAATAGCAAAAAAATACATTTTGATTTGATTATTATAATGATTATTTGTTGTCTATGAAGCTTTTTTTTTCTGTCTTTTAGTTGTGATTAAGTATTTAGGATAAAGTGCAGTGAGTTCAAACCTTGACACAGGATTGACTGAGAAGAAGGTCATCAGCTGGGACGGCTGAGTGTAGCTGTGGGTTGCTGCTGTAGCGCGCATGCGCAGTGCAGCCGAGAGGAGCTGAACATCTCGCTGTCTGAACTCTGGCCGAGGAAATGCTGGACGACAACAAACACACGTGACACACCGAAATGCTGTAACGTTACACACAATGCCCTTGACCGAATTTCGATATCCACAGCATATTATTGTAGCTATATTCATTTTAAAATAACTACGAAACAAACTAAAGCTTAGTTAAGTTTTAGCTAAATGTGTGTAACAGAACGGAGAAGATTGTTTGTAAGCAACTGACAACAAACGAGTAATTTCACCGTAAATAATTTACATGTGGAGATTATTTGTCGACATCCATAACTGTTTATGTTCTACTTTAAGTTATCAAATGTTGTCATCTGTGTGTCGTTATCTCAATCGCAACTGTTCTCAAGCTAGCTAGCTAAGCTTCCTGCAATAGCTATTAAGCGAAGAACAGGTAACAGTTACCAAACACAGTCAATTTATATTAGACAATACATTTACCACTATCATTTAGCTAATTTGTGCATACTTGAGAAGTTGAAATGACGCTGATCTAGGTGCGCTTATGAGGAGTCTTCTGGCGAATGACATCTTCTATAACTCGGATTATACTGCGCGCATGCGCATATGACGGAGTTATCATCGCAAGTGGGTTGCCAGGTTCAGTTATTAAACCCTTTATTTTTTTAAAGTAATTTCTGTGTTCATTTGTAAAAATAAAGGCTTATAAGTTGGTATTGAAATGTATTTAGGCAGTAAATAATAATAACACCACTAATAATAAAACTTTTTATAATAACGCAGCTTTATGTCACAAATGCATACAATTGACAGCTGTCACTAAGCAAGTTCAATGTGAAATGTTTTCTACAAACTTACTTGTTAAGTTTTATTGACAAACAAATGACTTATTTAGTGTAAAAAGAGCCTGCTGTGATAAACTCTTATTTATATAGAAAATACATCTGTACCTTTAATAATGCCAGATTTGAACTCCATCTCAAAGACATAAACTGGCTAATTTGATACAAACAGGGTCATTATTTAACTGGAGTGGCAAATGAGAGGCAGAATTTGTAAAATGCTATAATTTTTAAATCTATATTCACAACATAGGCACAAAAAAAAACTTTTAAGAATGCACTTTTTTCACCTTACGGAATACAAAGATGCAAACATTTTATGATTTATAGGTTTATTTCAGCTGTTTCAAAGTAGATGGACACCGCTTGCCACCACAAATAAAAAATAACCCATCAATAACTTGAAGAAAGAAAAGTTTCGGTGTTGTTTTTCTTCTCTTTATCATTTACTCTAGCCTGAAAGGTTTTTTATATATCTGGCAACATAATGCTCTCCTTGTTTCGGAACATTTCCACGAGTCAATGCCATTGGTTAAGAGGTCACCGAGAAGGCGTGTGCGTCATAAAGACGCCCACACAAACAGTATTTGATTGGACGAGTCATTCTGATCTCGTGACAAGGAAATAGGGTGTAGGAACAAACTGGGTCTGAAGGAACTGGCGTGTGTAAGCAACCAATTAATCAAGTTGTAAGTGTTTTAACGTTTGAATTGAGTGTATTTTGTGAGTTTTCTGTGTATGCATTAGTAACGGTAAAATTCATCTTCACGAGGAAGTTTACCAAAACCACGCAGAGATTGACTGTCATGTGATTGACCGATGTAAGTTATTGCTTGTGTTGTTCAGTCAGGTAACGTTAACGTTAGTTTGTTGTTTCTCGACAGGATTCGTCTGAACTATGGGTTACATGATGCTCTGCGTTGTTTTACTCTCTTTTCTCGCCTACGCTACTTCTGAGCCGGTGAAATTTGTGGACTGTGGTAAGTACTCATGTTTATCAAGTTTAAACTATTTTTTATTTCATTAAATCACTCTCAAGTTGTTCCAAACCTGTATGAACTTCTTCTGCTGAACTAAAAAGGAGATATTTTGAGGAATATAGATTACTAAACAGTTAATGGGACCCATTGACTTCCATATGGGGGAAAACAAAATATTAAGGAAGTCAATGGGGTCCAACAACTGTCTGGTTAAAGGTTGGGTAGGTAAGAATTGTCTAAAGAACTTTTTTTCAAATTGGCTTAAACTGTCTTTATATACCAATACATAATTAAACTGTAAGTACTTTGAAAAAGAGAGTATAAAAATTGAGTGACTGTAGTGTTTTTAATCTTCAAAAAACACAGCTCATTAATTCCTACCGGGACGAAACAAGTGATTGGCTTGCGTTTTTAGGTGGGAGTGAATGGAATTAATGAGCTGTGTTTATTGAAGATTAAATACACTACAGTCACTCAGTTTTTTTTATACTCTCTCTCTATTTCAGAGTACTTGTATTTTAATTATGTATTGGTATATAAAGACAGTTTAAACAAATTTGAATATTTTTTTTTTTAGACAATTCTGACCTACCCTACCTTTAAGCAGCATTCTTCAAAATATCATATTTTGTGTTCAGCAAGAGAAATAAACTCCATACAGGGTTGGAACAACTTGAGGGTGAGTAAATAATGACAATTTTCATCTGTGGGTGAACTAACCCTTTGACAAATTGAATAATCTTATAGTTTTGGTTCCTTTTTCATCCTTTTCTCTTCCTTACAGGTTCAGTAGAAGGAAAAGTAGTCGGAGTTGACATTCAGCCCTGCGCACAACAGCCATGCCAGCTTCACAAGGGACAGTCCTATGCAGTCAATGTAACCTTCAGCAGCAGTGAGTTGCTTTATACGTCTATTAGCAGCTCAAATCTTAATTTAGAAAAGCAACAACTTGTTTGTATTTCCCATAGGTGTTGCGAGTCAGACCAGTAAAGCTGTGGTTCATGGAGTGATCGCAGGCGTCCCCGTCCCCTTCCCGATCCCTATTGAGGATGGTTGCAAGTCTGGAATTCAGTGTCCTATTGTTCCACAACAAATGTACAGCTACGTCAACCAGCTGCCCGTCAAGAGCGAGTATCCATCGGTAAGTGTTTAAGTTCCTCGTCTATCTCTAGTTCTGAACAGTGCTTTAATGTCACAGGAATTCACTTCCTTATTTTGTTGCTTTGTTTATTAGATAAGACTGGTTGTGGAATGGGAATTGAGAGACGACGCCAACAAAGATTTATTTTGCATCAAGTTCCCAGTTCAGATTGTGAGCTGAAGGCCAACACCGAAGCCAAGATGAAAACGCTTACAAAGGGATACAATTGTGCCTAAAACCTTTTCTATGGACTTTTTAGATCTAATATTAGTAGACCGAGATTTTATGATTTATACTACTACTTTATTTCCTTACTCTGACAGATTTGTTATTTTAACAATTATCTTTGACTATGCACACAGTGCCACTTTACAAACATTGCCTAATTCTAGTTTGTTGCTGAATTGCATCAATGATTCACCAGAACGAGACGCTGACGAGCAGTGGTCAGTGCCGGTGATTAAATCAAGTGTTGTAATGTTTCTAATCAAAACACCTTTGAGCAAATAGTTGTCAATTAGTAACTTTTTACCTGCATTTTTAAATCTGCATATTTAATAAAGATTGCATCTTAAAATGAGCTTATTTTATTAAAACATCGGCGAATGCAGCCACTTTTTACATGCAACGTTAACCTGTACGTTACTGAAGTAAACTCATTTTTATTTTTATGGTAAACAATGATTTTTCTGTTCTTCTGTGTGAATTTTGTCCAGAATGGAAAAATAGGGTAAAAAATGAATAAAAGTGAAGTAATAAATTATTTGCATTTCTGTTTTATTAATCATGAACGACTAGAAAATAATTTAAAAGGAAGATGTGAACAGAGAACCCTGTATATATTCACTATATACCCTTCTATGATTTTTAAGAGTAACATTTCCATAATAGTGGGGACACTTTAGTGTTCAACTGGTTAGCTAAGAGTGAATTCCAGTTGAAGTAAATCAGTTAAACACAATACTGTATAAAAGCTCAAACAAATCAATGTAAAGCTGACTGCTGTCTCTACAGCTAAATATCTTTTTATTTGAAGTTTTGTCTATTAAAGCGATCTGTTCACGGTTCCTCCTTTCTGGGTCAGGTGTCTTGCTTCAGCTTCAGTTCTGCTTTCTCAGTCTGCAGTTTTTATATTGCTGTTGAGAGATCATGTGTTTGAGGGCTGGCGGTTACTAGGTCAATTGTGTCAAATTTTGTTTCAATCTGTTCTACATTTATTATGATCAAGAAGAATTTGTGGTTGACTTTTACGGTTTAAATATTGAACATTATCATTCATTTGGTTAACTTTGTCATTACACAATTATTTTACTGGAAACTTGCTAAAAGAAACATCATTGTCTTTAAATGGATAGTTCACCCAAAAATGGGAATTCTGTCATTAATTACTCGCCCTCATGCCGTTCCAAACCCGTAAGACGTCCTGTTTATCTTCAGAACACAAATTAAGATATTTTTAATAAAATTTTTATATTTCTGTCCCTCCATTGACAGCCCCACGCAACTACCACTTTGACACTTCAATAAGTTCATGAAGAGACCGTAAAACTAATCCATATGAATCAAGCAGTTCAGTCCAAATCTTATGAAGAGACCGATTTATGATGAACAGATTAAATTTAAGCTTTTATTTACAAACATTAATCAGCGAACATGAACAAAAATGCTTCAGCTTCTGTTTACCACAATTGATGTGTTGCATGTTTGTGAATAAAAGCCTAAATTCAGTGTTCATCATATAAAACGATCGCTCCATTCATATGTATTAGTTTTATGCTCTTTTTAAGAACTTTATGAAGCGTTAAAGTGGTAGTTGTGTAGCTATCAATGGAGGAACAGAAAGCTTTCAGATTTCATTAAATTCCACGTTTGTGTTTCAAAGATGAATGAGGGTGAGTAATTAATGACAGAATTTTTTTATTTTTGGGCGAACTATCCATTTCAATAAATTGTAAAGCAAGCAGAATGACTTTATGGCTACAAAACTGAATCACCAAACCACAGTAACATCTGAATGTGCTTTTTATTACAAGGAATCAAAAGCAAGCAACTTTTTTTTTTTTTTTTTTTTTCAGGTACAGAAGTTATTTGTGCCATGTACGTCTCACACTCATACACGTTTTCCTCTTGGTTGTCTGAGGAAACATACTTTAAATTATTAGGATGCTTATTTTTTTGGGACAAAGATAGTGTATTGTGTTTCACAGGAATTTCTAAAGCCAGAGGACAACTTATGTTCACTGGCCGTTATCATTTGCCTTATCCAAAACCAGCTGGAAACACATCAATTTCACAGGCATGCTAAAGATAGCCAAACTAACATGAGGTAGAAACCCATCATACAAGAACTTCCTGTATGCATTTATTTAAGATTATAATGCTGTTCTAAACTTAAAAGTAATGGAATGTAGCTTTAGTATATTTTTACAGCCCTTTCAAACAAATTCAGAAAATGGCTGCTTACGGTATTTACCTTCAGTGCAATTCTGCGCAGTATCGATATGTACTTTTAACCAGTCCATTAATAGTTAACGTATAAACATCCCCAAAACAAAAAAAATAATTTAAATGTTGTTTTAAAACGCCAATACATATCATTTGATATGATACAGAACTATAGGAAACCACAGGAAATGTCTCATTACAACAAAATGCTGAGCATTGACATCCACACAAACATGCGGTAATGTTGAAACATTCTGCTCAAGTATAAAGCTTCGGTAACGGTGCTAAAATGCACCTCTTTTTAAGAAACTGCATGCCAAATGTCTTCATTTTCTTCAAAAATACTTTTTTTGGGAAGAGGTGGATGGATATCACCACCATGTTTTGGCTCATCAGTCCTTTCTCCTGTTTTTGACAGATTGAGAAAGAAAACAAGGACGCAAAAGACATATTCTTACAGTCACAACTGGAGTTTGATACATTATCAATAGCAAGCGGAGAGAAGAAAGTGAACGTTTCAGGATATTTTTTTCAGACAACCACTATCCTGTAGACATTTGAATGAAAGTAGTAAGGCATCTGATATGTTTTTAATGACAATACTTTAAAGAACCATGCTGACGGAAGTACAGTATGGAGCTCTAAACCGGTTAACAAAATCATATCACTTGCATGTTAACATAAAAGATTTTAGTTCAAACATTTACCCATAGTCTTTGAAACAGCACATCGCTATTTCTGAGGGTTATTTCACTTGCATAAACGTAAAAACAAACCCCAAAAAAGTATTCATCTGGGCACTGCCTCCAATCATACCTCTCTAAATAATAGTAAAATACTTTAAAACATCACAGGCAAGTCAGTTTGTCAAATGAACACCGAGAAGGTCTGTTAAAACATATCACAGGCTAAAAACTGATAAAGGTACCACTGATGCTTTAAGCGGAGAGCGGCGCAGGACTGGATACAACCGTTAGCAAGCAAAGATATTCTGAACGATACTGAACCCCTCACTGTCCGTTCTGTTTGAGCCTCTCCAGTCTCTGTAGCAGAGCGTTTCCAAACGCTTCTCTATATCCAGGGCTGAGGGAATCCAGCAGGGAGTAAACAGTCTCATGATACTGTGTGTTCAAGCCCTCGTCCACCTGATCAAAGATGTAGCCCACCACCTGACAAACAAACACAAGGATCCCACAGGTTAACATCTCGTCCAGAGAGGTGGAGCTGGATGTCACTTTGTTCTGCAGTGAGCTCCACTTGGATTACAAAGGCACATGAATTAAAGAAGTGCACAGATCATTTATAATAAATACTGCAATGTTCCACTTTAACAAAATAAGAAGGCAGAGGTTATTTGCACAAATAGCATTAGATTATAATTACACTATGTAAAAATAACAGTATTTTCTTTGCAATAGGTGTAAATAATAGTAGTTAGATGCTATTTATACTTATAAATAGCGGTATATACTATAGTTGTTGTACATTAAACAACAGTATGCAATAATTGCATAAATTATTAAATAGATGCTGCCTTAAAGGTTGTATCAGCGATTGTGGGTGACGTCACTTCTGTTTGTGTTTGAAGCGAGATCACAAACAAACCAAGTTATCTCGCCCCTCCCTCCCGTTTCGTGCATCATGAAAAAAAAGGATCATGTACGCGCATTTCTTAGCTAGAGCTACCCAAGTTTAGTCGAGCTTCGCTCATATTATTTCAAGAAGGATATTTTCACACACAGTTCACATCCAAACAAGTCAGCACTAGCAGCTACTCGCCTGTCCAGAAGAAACAGTTTGTGTGTCTGAATAAGAAGGGTTGCAGGGCGTTCTCTATTCAAAAGAACAAAACGCCTTTTGAGATGTTGTATTATACAAGAGCCTCCTATAAGATGTCATAAGCATTATCTCTATAGTGCATGCTGTATATTTCAGAAATGCTGGATTTATGTGGTGTAATTCAGGTTTATACATGTAGAAAAAACACTTTTTCCACATCCCGCCCTTTTATGGTCTGTAAGTTTCATGTAGGAAGCATTGGTTTCATATGTACACTAAATGTAGTTCGAGTGGAACGTGTTTTTATCTCTGACGGGAGCAAAGCAACCTCTGAGCCATAGACATTTTGATTTTAGTAATGTATTAGTAAATGTTGAAATCTTTTCATTTTTAGTCGGCACGAGACAGAAGTTGTCTTGTCTTCCATATTGTGCCGGATATCCGAGTGAAACGGCTTCCTAAACAAGAACAAATGTGGGCGGGGCTTGATTTGTCTATGGGTTCATTGTCTTCCGATTTTTTTTTACTTTAATTTCTTTCCACCGTTCAAAAGCCTTCCCAACAACTATACGTGTCTTGGAATAAACACGATGGTATTCCCTCGCCCTAATCCTGCTCTTCTTGGGGATTGACTCAATTGTTGAGCCATGTTCAATTTACCGCAATTTCTCTTGTTGATAGACGCTGGCTTCTTCTTCAGCTCCGACTTCGCGTGCAGCCGTTACCGTGCACGAGCGCAAAACCTCACAACACCCGCCATGTCGGTGATTGGTTGGAACACTGTTTATTTTGGTTTTGAGTGGTTGGTGAAACCAATTGTTTTTGTGTGCAAATCTTAGAGCCTAGACTGCCTACAGAGACGCGTTTTTTTGACAGCTTTCTTATGAGGTGGGCAGCTAGCGGATCGTTAGGAAAGATTAGATGAATGTGATCATATATGTTTGGGCCTGAAATCGCCGATACAACCTTTAAACGCACATTAGACCAACATTTTTATTGAAATAAAGGCTTTTCCGATCTGATATGTAAAGGGGATAAGGGAGTAGAGCGAGTTGGGCAAAAGGCGGATTCAAACTCTGATTTTGATACTGATGATAATCCAGCATCTTCCCTAATTTTGTCTGGCCTAAACCAGACAGTAGACGGAGTTAGTGTAAATAGCCTCTGTCAACTAGTTGGGCAATTTACACTTAGTGTGACTTTAAAGTAGAGGCCTAGACTGAAAGTGGACCCCATCTTCGCCTTTTGGAAAAACATCAGATTGTCAATATTATTGAGTAGATGCTGTTTTTGGGTGGAACAGATGATACTTTATCACTCACCCTTAACCCTGCCTCGGTGAGCTCTAAGCAGTATCGGGTTCCCTCTCTGATTTCCACGTTTATATAGGCCACATCTATCCCGCTAGTGAGTCTGTGAGAGACGTGCATGTCTGTGACCGCGAAGAGCACATCGTTGACCACCGCCTCAGCCTCCAGCCTCATGTCCTTCACATCTCCCAGCTCCACACAGCGCTCCTCGTACGAGCACTTACACAGCTCCTCCGGCGTACAGTCCACCTCCATCCCCTAAACACGAATTATCAGACAAACTGCATGTTCATAAACAACATCTGACGTCACCTGATCATAAGGGGGCGCGAGCACTGTACAGTCATGCTAACGTTACTAGCTAACGCCTCGAATTCCTCAACTGACAAGTCACAAAGTACGTTTTACTCTTAGTAAGAGTAACATTTATGTTTTGTGTGTGTGTGGAAGAAACATTTGAATGCGAATAATGTGCGTTATGTATGATGTAACTTGCATAAAGACAATCTAAAAAAAATATGAAGTGTTAGCTAACAACATTTTTAATGCAAATCGAGGCTCTTCTAGCGTTAAAGTTCCATATGACGCCAATTCCGGGTTATATCAACAGAATAATGGTATCATGGCATACACCATAAGTTCATTTGTTTTATGATAAGGTCTGAAGCGGTTTAAGTTTATTTATTAACATAATATTATGAGTTACTAACCTCCTCCTGGGGTGGTTCGTCAGAATACTTCCGGCTCATGCCGGCTTGGACTCATGTGTGTCAATTATGCGCAGCAGTTGCGCAGAGCAGCTTCTGCGTATCCGCCTCGACTAACATTACAGTATCTGCGATATTTTAAGAAACACATATATCAAAATATAAAAATCTATAAATTAGTTGTTGACTGTAAATGATAATGCAAAGCTAACCGCTAAATGCCTTGCATAACAAACTGTGCGGGTGGATGCGCGAGCTTTTGGGGCGGAGGGGCTTCTAGAGACTTCTTTATTTTCTACAAAATTACATCAAAGCATAGTTATAGTTCAAAGAACTGAATACATTTAATTTACTTTATTACACTTTATTATTTATCATATTACATGTTTATTCATTTGTTGTATTATTTTCTTAAATTGGACTGTTTTTCGTTATTTTTATTTATTTTATTTATTTGCTATGGACATAACAACAGCATTGGACAAACCATATGCATCGTTTTTTTTTGTGTTATAGCAAAACTGCTAATTTGCAACACTTGTCCATAGGAGGCTACACATTTCACAAAACACAACACAATACAGTATACAAAACACAGTGCAAAACAGTACTCAGGACAATATTTAAGAAGGTAAACAATACACATCGTTCGTTAATATACATTTCATACAGCATTACCATGTGTGCAGCTTTATAATTAATATCTTTATATATATAACACACCCACTATACTACAATATATATATATATATATATATATATATATATATATATATATATATATATATATATATATATATATATATATATATATATATATATATATATATATATATATATATAATTAAGTGTATTCCACTCTGTCACTTGCATGTCCACAAGTGTTCCTACTGAAATTTACTGGATTGTACATGCATGAAATGCAACGTATTATGTAATCAGATCCCATTATTATTTCCTAATTATTATCCCATGTTAATTGTTAACATGTTAATTCCTAAACTTTGCTTAAATGCTAATCACTCGCCAGTCGCCAGCAAAAAAAAAATCCAAGATGAGTTAGTTATTAAAATTAACTTAGGATGTAATGTTAAAAAACGTATAGTAATCAGCCATGATGAAGTTAAACATTATAAAGATTGGCGAATAAATTGCTGAATTTTGGCCATTTTCAGAAAAATAATATACTGTGCTGTGTAGTATCAGTTTGAAGTATGTAAATACAGGGTAACGGATTATAACAGATTTAAAGATATGACTTTACAACCCTTGATATCATATCAATAACTAAACCCATTACACCATTTAATTTGAGCCTGCTTACCACTAAAAATAAAGTGCTTTTACTATTCCAATCCGTAGTAAAAATAACACTCCTGTAGCTGCGCAGTGGTTGCGCAGCGCGGATGCTCGTGAACACATCGCGCGCATGGAGCGGCGCGCGAGAGTGCGCAGTCACGAGCGTGTTTGTAAACACCATCATTAGCCTTATAAGCAGACAAACAGAGATGCTGCTCTCTCACCTGACTTATAATGCGCCTGAAGACTGCCATCTCCAGTTAAATATAGATAATATTAACAAGCGATGCATCAGCTGAAGAGACAAAGTTGAATGAAGGTATAAAGGATTGTGTTTAGCCAGCATGCTAGTTCTCCCTAAGCCAAGGAACAACGGTTAATCAGCTATTTTATAATACAGGTGAGTTATTTTTCTCTGACAGTCTTATTTTGAATGACCACTATACATACGAACAAACGGTAAACCTTTTTGCTGTTGTGCAGTGTGTCTCCGTGATTTGGCATTGTTAGCAGCAAAAAAACAAACTCACCAACCTTATTGCGCAAGCACTGGTGGTCACTATACTGTATAGTGGATATATGGGGTCAGACAGCAACGTTAGGCATGCCAGACACATAAATATAACCGCAAGTCATTTAAAATGAGCTCATCATCACCACCACCACATTTTCTGGTGTTGTTTTAAAGGCATTGAGTTTGGGTTTGTTAAGGTAATCCCAGTCCTTTGCATCTGTGTAGTGAATTACTAGTTGTACAGATGTAATATGTTCAGACAGTTGGAGGTCTTCATTAGTCATCTAGAAACAGAACATGTATTTATACTGAATCTTCGACATCAACAACCCTTCACTGAATAATTGTGTGGGTGTGTGTGTTTTCAGCAAAGCAATGTCAAAGTCACTGAGAATGAAGATAACCTCTTATCACCTCCATGAGATTTTATTAGTTTGGCTTGTGTGTATTATTTATTTTATAAACTGTCTGTCTTCTAGCATGTTATGTTGAACTGTTCCAGCTTAATAGCCACCAAACCACACTATCCACTGCGTGCGGTTCACAGTAAAACACTCTGTGGCATTTTAATACCTTGGATGTCCTAATGTGTTGCAGTAAACACTGAAGCCAAGAGCCGGTCAAGATGCCTTGGCCATTTTCTGAGTCCATTAAGAAGCGGGCCTGCAGGTACTTGCTGCATCGATATCTGGGAAATTTCCTCCAGGAGAAGCTCAGTTTGGACCAGCTTAGTCTGGACCTTTATCAAGGCACGGGCTCACTCGCTCAAGTGCCGCTGGACAAATGGGTACGTTTTCTACTTGTTTTTTTTTTTAACTGTGCTGTTTACCTCTATTTGATTCCAACAAACTCCATGAAATCAGCCTCAATGTTGGGAGAAGTTTAGGGATGAGCAACGATTAATCACGATTAATCGCATCCAAAATAAAAGATTGTGTTTACATTTATATAGGTTTGTGTACTGTGTATTAATTATTTTATACTCACACATGCATGCATATATTTAAGATTTTTTTTATTTATAAAATGTTTATATATAATATAAATGATATATATAAATATATAAACAGTACATGCAAATATTTCTTAAATATATACATGCATGTGTGTGTATTTATATATTTATATATATATATATACACACAAAATAATTATACACAGTACACATATATTATGTAAACACAAACTTTTAGTTTGGATGCAATTAATCGCGATTAATCGTTGCCTATCATTTGTTTTTAATCGATGGGACCAGATTGTTTATACCTGTTGCCGAATATGCCTTTCCAGGATGATACTCAAGTTTTTAATATTAGAAAAAGATCAAGCAACATATTATTTTTGTCAAAATCATTTATTATTGAAGTATGTTTTATTAGATTGTCCTGTGTTTATTAACCTTGTGAGAAACAGTTTGTAAGAAATTTTTAACAAAGATAATAAACCGAATATAGTTTTCCAACCCTCTACGGACACATCTCTACGGTCGCCATTGTCTAGTCATTTTTTTATTATTTTACTCGCCAGACTTTTTACATGGAATGCAAGAACAATGGAAATGAAAAACTTCTAAATAAATCTAATATAATAAATTATAAATGTAAACTATAAATTTCAAACATTATTAAAGACAAGTAAACGGTATAATAAAATGACAAATAATCAAACTACAAGCAATAGCACAAAATAAACAATAGAACAAAGACACAAATTAAATCAATAGATCTAACAGCAGATAGATACAGATTAAGTAAAGTACATAAATTGAATAAAATAATCAAATGTAAAATGTCACTGAATAGTAAAAAACTGTATAAATTAAATATAGATGAATCCTTATTTAAAGTTACAAAAGTTGTTCAGTCAAGAGCAGAGAGTTATTTTATTGCACTGAGTCTTTTGTTGTTTGATTAACATTAAAAAGCAGCAGGAATATTAGGCTGCTGTCACTTTAAGACAATGCGCAGATCCAATATATTAATCCTGGATATAGGATACTCGCAAAGATGGGAATTTTGTCATAATTTTGTACCGAATTGTGTTCCCTTTCGTGTCTTCTTGCGCTTGAATGTTTAAATTGGCAAGGCTTAAAACACATGCATGATCAACTTTCATGATGGTGCAGCACTAGTGCTCTCATTGTAACATCCTTTTAGAGTTTTTAGCAAAAAAAAATAATTATATATATATTTTTTATACTGTTAGTTTGCCACACAATTTTCTCGCTATGAAAATAGACAAAGATATAGAATAGACATGCGCAGATAAGTTGTTGAACACATGATTGAACTTCTGAAATTTGCTATATCTTATCTGAGTGTAGCACCAAGGGAACATTCCATTGCCAGATATAACTGAGAGTGGTTTACAAAGTAATATTTTATACCTCTCCCCCTAAAAAACATCAAAAAGGATGTTTATCTGGAGTTAACCTTCTGTGACGTTCATGTCTCATGCTTCTTCAGTCCCTGAATGAGGTCCTGGAGTCTGTGGATGCACCGTTTGAGGTGAGTGAGGGCTTCATCCAGGCCATTTGTCTCACTGTGCCATGGGCCTCACTGCTCCAGGACAACTGTGCGCTGGAAGTGAGGGGCTTGGAGATGGTGTTCAGGCCAAGACCGAGAATGGGTAGGACACATCTATCAATTCTCTTTAGATGATTATCTTGACAAATATTTTGATTGCAATGCTGTGCATTCTACAATTCTGTGTTTAAAAAAATAAAAGTTTGTTCTTATTTATAAAATCTTCACACTGACTCTAATATTTTGTATTTAAAGGATTAGTTCACTACCAAATTAAAAATTCCTGATAATTTACTCACCCCCATGTCATCCAAGATGTCCTTGTCTTTCTTTCTTCAGTCGAAAAGAAATTAAGGTTTTTGAGGAAAACATTGCAGGATTTTTCTCCATATAATGGACTTCATTGGCAACCAACAGGTTGAAGGTTCAAATGTTTCAATGCAGCTTCAAAGACTCAACACGATCCCAGCCGAGAAATAAGGGTCTTATCTAGCGAAACGATCGGCCATTTTCTAAAAATTTGAAAATTAGAATTTTATAATTATATTCGTTTTAACCACAAATGCACGTCTTGTACTATCTCTGAGATGCTGACATAGTCGGATTCAGTACCGACCCAGTGTTTGGAGTAGGAGGACCGTTCAAAGTTATTGTATGTTGAATGACACTGGTCCTTACGTGTTCATATCCTGGATGTTTAACGATCTCACGTGTGACCTTTCCAACGTGATGACGTAATGCGTGGCGCATCTCAGAGATAGTAGCCTACAAGAAGGGCATTTGTGGTTAAAAAGTATTTTTTTTATTTTTTTTAATGGCCGATCGTTTCGCTAGATAAGACCCTTATTTCTCGGCTGGGATCGTGTCGAGATTTTGAAGCTGCACTGAAACTGACATTTGGACCTTCAACCTGTTGGTTGCCATTGAAGTCCATTATATGGAGACAAATCCTGGAATGTTTTCCTCAAAAACCTTAATTTCTTTTCGACTGAAGAAAGAAAGACATGGACATCTTGGATGACATGGGGGTGAGTAAATTATCAGGACATTTTTATTTGAAAGTGATCTACTCCTTTAATAGTTTGTATTTTTATATTTAAAATATTTTTTAGTAGTAGTTTAAATACACAAATGGTTTTATAATACTGTCTTTTTCTATAATGATATTTCTCTGGCAAGTCCATCTTTAGTATAAAGTTGATGTGAGAGAAGAACCGACAGATAATTTATTTTGTATTTAGATGTATTGTCTGAGTGAAACTTTTATTGAGATTATTGAAAAAAACAAAGTGTTGGGTAGGGACATGGTTCTATCCTATGGTTGTTGATTAGATGGAAGCAGATCTGAATCCAAGCTTGCAGGCGATTGGAGGAAAGGGCATTTATACAGACAAAATTATTAGAGTAGTCCGGTGCATTATGAGTCATTTCCCTGGAAGATCCAATTATTTTGATTAAAAAGTACAAGGTCAATTAATTTGAAATGAAACGTATGCATGAATTAATTGTGAAGTGAAGTGAATTTCCATTTTATGACTACTTTAATGTTGTGTATGCCCATTGTAAATCTTTTTTAGCATCCGGCATGGAGCCCATGTGCTGGTCCAGCTTCATGACCAGCAGTATGCAGCTGGCCAAAGAGTGTCTAAGCCAAAGACT
The DNA here is from genome assembly GCF_949152265.1 of Phoxinus phoxinus. Lineage (NCBI taxonomy): Eukaryota > Metazoa > Chordata > Actinopteri > Cypriniformes > Leuciscidae > Phoxinus > Phoxinus phoxinus. Next base: position 31,240,897 of record NC_136888.1, read on the forward strand.
CACTGATGACCAGGGAGAGAGCTTCCAACCTCTGGAGGGTCTGGAAAAGTTTGCCGAGACTATTGAGACGGGTATGCCTCTTCACATAGACCATAAAATCGTATTTATTGTTTTTTTGTTTTGTGTAGAGCTCAAATATATTTAGTCTGATTCCCTCTCAATGTCGGAACCTTTCCCTGTTCTCTCTGTTAGTGTTGAGAAGAGTCAAGGTCACTTTTGTGGATACTGTCCTGCGGATGGAACACATTCCGGAAAATTCTAAAACTGGCATTGCCCTCGAACTCCGAATCAATAAGTAAGTAGAGCTGCAACGAAATATTTTCAACACAACAACATGATATGTTTACATATGAATCATCGCCATGCTGTCTGTACATATTGTGATTTTCAGAATGGTTTACTGTGATGAGAGCGTGGAGGAGGGCTCCAGTGTCAACATCCATCAGCCTACTACATTTGCACATAAAAACCTCACCCTGGACGGAGCCTCCGTGTTCTGGGACGAGTTCTCAGAGTCTGCACGTGCCGGCCCCAAATCATCGCCCACTCAAACAGTGAGTTTATATAAAAACATCATCTTTACCTACGTTGTGGTGCAACCTAAGTCTAACTTAAGGCGAGACACGGCAGGCAAAAACATCGTTTTTTTTTCACTGGTCAATTTTGAGATTTTGGGCTATTTGTCTTCAATAACATGTTTTCTTTCAGACTTGTGGTGAAAAAAAGTCCAAAATACACATTTAGGTCTTTATTTTACTACACTTTGTCTATTTGCGTCTGTAGATTTCTCTGAAATTCAACAAAAGTTGCCGTTCTAAATCAACGCGCTGCTCCGCGATCTCTGTGTTCTTCCTTTAATCTCACACACGTCTGTGAAGCTCTCTCTCTTCTGTACAATGCTGTCGGATCCAAATATGGTCATTTCCTTTTAATCAGTAACCAATCGTGAAAGTAAAATGGGCATTTAACCCTAAAAGCGAAATCTCATTGGCTGATGTCAATTTCTGACAACGTGATTGGTTCAGATGCATCACGTGACGCGCTCTGACATATAGATGTATGTTTTTGACTGTTTTTCTGCTCAGTTGAAGGCCATAAATGCTGTGTTTATAAGTTTTGATGTGATTTAGGTGGTTTGTATTGTTGTTGCTAATGATTTGATAAGATATTGTGTCAGTAAATAGTTGTTTCCACTAAAAAAGTATGATTTTTTTACATTACAAATCTTTAAATGCCTTTTTCTCAAAATGACTTTTCTCTCATACTCCAAGTCCGAAATCTCCTCTTCAGTAGCACCTATACACACCAAACTTTCCAGTCTTGTACCTAGTTATATTATGAAGACAATTACAGAGGGATTTGTAAATATATTATTCCTAGCCTGATTTATATAACATTTTATTCCAAAAAACATGGCGAAAATACATTTTTTAAGGCTATTGACAGTATATTCTGTTTTACAGGATAACAAAAGTAGATATCCATAAATCCCTCTGTAATTTTTTTCCCATCTAATATGTGAACACAATGAAAAAAGAATTTTGAACCTGGCTTTATCCAATTCTGAGATTTCGTTTTAGCGCATATTTAATTAGATAATGCCTAATTTGCATATTTAAACAATAAATTACAGAAAACTTGTAATACATTTTTTTCTCATCTTAATGTAGGTAATCAACTGGGAAAGTTTCATGGTGATATCTGCTAGTTACAACTATTTCCCTATTCACCTGTAGTGTCTCGCCTTAACCCTTAACCCTAAGTACAGTAACTTTAAGTGAGTTTTTTTCGTAACTATTTACCAGTACAATTCCAAAGCCCTCTTAAGACAAATGCTCTTTATACATTTAAGGATACTGAACCCAAGCTTTCACCAAGTTGGAATCCAAAAATCATCTGTGAGCCTCACCCTCAGTTCCCGGAGCCCGTGTCTTCCAGTACACCATTCGAGCCAGTGCAGGTGTGCTGCCTTAGTGGGAAACTGGAGCTGTCTGTGGTTCTGAAGCAAGATGAAGCTATGCCAGGAGCTAAGGTGGGTGCATGCAGTATACCGTACAGTTAATATACACTAATTTGAATGCTAGCTGGTTATAAAGGTATTGCACAGATTAGCTTCTTTTGTCGCAGTGGTCATTCCTTCAGTGAATGTGTTCCACTACATTTGACAACTAAAAAGTATTCAAATGCTTTTTTGTCTAAATCATAAAACAATAGAAATGTTGTTTAAAATTAAAAGCATAACACACTTCTTTTTGTGTCCATCAAGTGGTATTTATTTAAATAAATACCACTTGGTGTGATATTTTATTATCTAATTCATTTACTCTGATCATTTTTTTTGCTGTCTTAAGTGTATTTCTGAATGGACAGAGAAGTCAAAATAAAGGCATAATGGATTTTTTAATAGTAAGATTGTTTAATTGTAAGGCTGGTCTTTTCACAGTTGAATATTGACGGACAGTTTGATTCTCTAATCATGCTGCTCTCACCACAACAAGTCCACCTTTTACTGGACATGTTTGGGGTCTTCTCCAGCTCAGGTGACACTTTTAAAATATTTTTTTATTCGTGATTCGATCATACGTGTGCCTCTTTGAATAAAATGAGTGATAAATAGTTTCTGCTGAATGTGAATGACTTTTCATATTGGAATACAGCCGGGCAGGAGTGGTCTGCAATAGGAAAGGACAGGAAAAGTCGGCCCATGCAGCAGGAGGATGAGTATCGCCTCCACATGGAGCTCAACCGCTGCCTGAAGAAAGACACCATAACAGGTGCCACTGACCAGGACCTGTTTGAAAGCCAGACCGGCAGAACGGTGTCCAGCAGAGGTTAGTTTAGCACATCACATCTTTTACTTTAGTACATCTAGAATTCCTTAGTTCTTCTGCTTTTGCAGAATGTCTACATATCTCTAACTACATATTTAATTAATCTCTTTCTTATTGGTCGGACAGAGGATGTCTTTTTCTCCATGGCTGATATGGACATGTCACATAGCCTATCATCTCTGCCTCCTCTTGGGGATCCACCCACGGTGGATCTCGATTTGTCTGTAAATAGCAACTACTCCGCCTCCCTGGGGGATTCGCCATCGGGAAATGTAACTGTAAGTCTTGGCTTCTGAACTGTGATGCATAAGTAGTATTAAATTATAGATTGTGTCACCATTCATTCATTAAATTATAGATTGTGTCATTCATTCTATGACACTAGTGGTACCTACCGGAATTACAAAAGTACAGCATATTTTGCAAACATTACATTGTCGTTTTGACGTGATCATGACCTGTCTAATATTTGAGGGTCTAGCCTAAATGCAACAAATTTTGGCTTTCACTCCTGTACCCAAAGCTATATGTCTTTTCCCATGTAATGCATCAACTATGATCCCACATCGGCTAAACACGCTCTGGCTCAGCCTGCTACAATAGCCATGTCCCAAACTCACTTGGTTGAGTTGGTTGTGAGCTGGAAAGAGATTGACGGATCTGCTCTTAATGTTTAGATGGTGCCTGGGGGCTCAGTGTTTACACTTTTTGAGAGAGATAAACCCATGAATGTCATACTAATAGCAGTCAATGAACAATAAACTGGATTTAGAGAATGTCAATAAAAAAAAAATCTTAAATGCTTTAAGATATTGCAAATGTAAAACATTTATTGACACATTCCCTAGACGGTGTGGGATGAGTACATGGATGTTCCCAGACAGAAGGAGAAACAGACAAATGAGACGCCACAACTTTCCAGAGATTCTCAGCTTACCCACAAATTGCTACGGCAGACATGTGAGTCCAATCATCACCTTTATGTTAATTGTTAACCCCATATGACTATCTTTAATCAGTTATATACTCTATGTGTGATCTCTAGCTCATCCATCTAAAGGCCACTGTGATGAGTCCAGGCCTGAGCTGGTTCTCAGGCTGACAGTGGGCAATCTCTGCCTGTCTGTCCTCCATATCGACCCCCTACCACCTCCAAACTCCTGCCGCAGCCATCTTGCACCAATGGCTTCTGAGTTTTTCCGTATTCTGACTGTAAATCAACTCTCTGCTGGTGGTTTCATCCAATCACGAACCGTCTTTGATGAAGCCTGTCCACATGATCATCTCAGGTAAGCTTTCACTTCTTAACCTTTTAAATTTGTCTATTATATGTTGAGTAATAATGTATTTGACAAACAAACCTAGAATTTTTTTTTAAATGCAGCTTTAGTGGATTGCAATATCCCCACCCCTTTAGTATACTATAAGAATGGTTGCCTATTATTTTGTTATCAGCCTTCTTCCAATTATCAATTATTGGATAATCTTGGATGGCTGACATTGCATTTGAGTTCACAAAAAAGATGAGATGGAACGGCGATAACTTTGCATTCAGTCTTTAATGCCCTCAATGCACTCCATTGACTGGGAGAACTGAAGTTTTTAACGGGTCTAGAGGAAATTCATCACCATAACAATCAAAGCAAAAGATAAAGTCATGTATCCTAAAGTAAGCATGTATAAAGATAACAAGAAAGGACCCAAGACAGAGCCTTGTGGAACTCCGTACTTAACCTTTGCTTATGTTTTAGAGAGTATGTGTTTTAAGGTGCCACTAAAGATAGCAGAACATTTTAAATGCATTTTTCTTCATCTTCAGGTTCATTGGTCAGGGATTAAAGGTGACATACGAGCACTGCCAAGGCTCTAGTGTACGTACGCTGAACACGGATCTCTCTCTGAGTCAGGTGGAGGTTTTGGAATGCCTGTACTCTACTGACAGCCACACTACAAAGAGTGGAGCCCATTACACAGAGGTAATTTTTTTGTCTGTTAACAAATGTTGTATGTGCACAGAATAGTTATTTTATATAATAACAATGATTTTTTTTTTCTTCTGTGTCAAACATTAGCTTCTTACATTTGACGTCCCAGCCAGTAGTGAGTCTCCCCCTCCTACATGCCTACATTTACACTACAAACTAACAGAACGCAGAGGCCCGCAGGTAACTGCCTGAAATATTGCAAAAACTTCTTTAGAAGTGTTGATTGGAGCTGATTAGAGTATTTCTTCATACTAAAGTAAATGACCACATGATTATGTCCTTGACTAGTCCATCTATATGATATTTTATTATTTACATAAGTGTTAAAAATTTTTTTTACTCCTTATACTATTATATTAATCACAAATCTAGTCACTTGCAGTAAATATGGTCCCACTTCTTTTTTTTTTTTTTAACCAGGGCGGGCAGGTACGCCTAAGTACTGTACCTCGTAGGGCAGAATTGCAGGTAGAGCTGGGTAAAGTGCGCTCAGAGTGTGACGTCAGCATTGTGGACCGGCTCAACTCCCTACTCCAGCCTCAGAAACTGGTTACAACGGAGATGATGGCATCTCACATGTACACCTCATACAATAAACATGTCAGTCTGGTGAGAAACATTAGCAACTATCTCCCTCTACTTAATTTACTTTCTTTTACTTTTACATCACTTTGCATCTTATTGTGGTTGTGTGTTTTCCTCACAAGCACAAAGCCTTCGCAGAGGTCTTCCTGGATGATAGTCGCACTCCAGCGCACTGCCACGTGTCTGTGTCAATAAATGCACCTCTACTGGTACTAGTGGTACGATTTCCAATCCCAGACCTGCGCTCGGATCAGGAAAGGGGCCCCTGGTTTAAGAAGTCCCTGCAGAAAGAGCTGCTTCAGCTGGAGCTGGAGGATCTGGAGCTCAAGACGGAGTTCACTGGAGGAAACTCATCAGACCAGAACAAGATGGAGCTCACTTTCAAAGAGCTCAGCGGTACTAATTTACAAACAGATTCATCCTGATCATGCCATAAAAATAATCTTGCAGCTTTGCATTTTGAGTGAATTCTGAAAGTAATCATTGGATGAGGAAATGAGGAATGAATTCAAATGTTCCGACTACAGTCGTCCCCCACATACAGGATACAGAGATACTTTTTATAGATATTCTTCACTTCTTCTTTTCTAAAAAGAATAAACCATATTTTATGTCTGCTAGACTTGCTTTTCTTGAAGGTTTATAAATGCTTTCTCGTTTTAGCAATTTAGTATACAAAAAATCAAGAGAGGACAAAACAGTAATTTTTAAAATATTAATAAATTGTAATATGCCAATATTACAATTATGTCATCTTTTCTGGCTAGATTTGAGCACAATCTAACAATGTAAATCAATGGGAGATTTTTTAAATTTAATTTTACATTTCTTAGAGTATAAAAGAAATTGGAGATATGATATTGCAACACAAAACCTCATAACAGAATATCCAAAGAATATTAGATTTTTTTTTTTAACATATTTAATCACGCAATGTGTTTTTTGTTACACTAGCGTCATTTCAAAAAGACAAAGATCACCCTGCAGCCAGGTTCTTACGAGTAGCTAACACCATGGAGGAGGACATGACATCGTCCGACTGTGGCAAATTCGACTGGCCCAGGTAGGCGGTGCTCTGTGTATCCTGTTTTGTTTATAGTCATTCTGTGGATCTTTACTGATAAAATTCATCCAGATACAGAAACTAAAATATTTTCTGCTCCTTACCCATTCAGAGTGGTTTTGAAGGTGAACCCCAAGGCTGTGCGCTCCATCTTAGAGCGTGTAACAGCTGAGGAAGAGGAGGAAGAAGCAGACGGTCACTCACAGGAGGAAGAGGAGGAAGAAGAAGGAGCCGCCCACTCCTTGAAGGATGTGTGTGATTTTGGCAAACCTGAGCCATCCCCTTTCTCCTCACGACGTGTCATGTATGAGAATGAGGAGGTATGGAGATTTTTATTTTCTCTCTGAAATTAAGTTTTAAATTGTACTTTCTAAATTTATGTAGATTTGCTGATATTTTAATTTCTAATTATTTTTCTTTTTGACACATTTTTTATTAATACAATGTAATATAATAAATATAAAAGCGATTTTTGTCCGTTGTTGAGAAAAATACATGCACCCATTATGGATCAACTGCCCACATAGACTTAAATTAATTTTCGTTAGTTATTATCTGTAATTATGAATAACTTTGCGCCTCATGCAGATGGTCATCCCAGGAGACGTGGTGGAGATGACAGAATTCCAAGATAAAACCATGAGCAACTCCCGCTACATCCTTGAGCTGTTTTTCCCTAACGTGCAGCTCTCTTTGCCCAATAATGACTTTTATGAGAAACTACACAACAGGTAATTATTATTAATGCATGAAGAAAATCACAGATTTGTCTTCTAAACCTACATCTTCAAACTTCATATTCATGTTCTAGTGAGTTCAAGCTACCATGTGCTCTTTTTTTTTTTTTTCTACCAGGATTAATAACGACCTGCTGCTATGGGAACCCACCGCTCCATCTCCAGTCGAGACGGTGGAGAACATCCCGTATGGGGTGGGTCTGTCTGTAGCCAGTCAACTCATCAACACGTACAGTAAAGACAGCTTCAGTCAGTTTAGATCTACTGGCCCTGAGGGTAAAGATCATTTCCCCTTCTGCTCACTTGAATATTTAATGTCAGACTAGAAAAAGCATTTCGTTTTGATACTATTGGCAGCACTTATTCTTGGAAAGATGTTGTTTTCAGGTACGGTAATAATTTCATCTGACATCATGTCTGTTGGTCTTTTTGTTCTGGATGTGTTCCCATTATGTGTGTGAAGAGGAAGAGAGTGGTTCTGAGGAAGAGATCCTGCAGTATTACACCCCCGCTGAACTGGGCTATAGGAACAGAAGGAAGAAGAGGAGTAAGATCCAGCCTAAGAACTCTCAGAGCCTCTTTTCCATTGTCCTGTCTGTTAACCACGGCCTGCTGGCTCTGCAAACAAGCCTAAAGGTATTACACCAACATCGCAAAGATCGTGCTTTTATATTGATTCATTATATATAGCCATGGCTTTTTTGTAATGTATGCCAATACTTCCAGCAGGATGATAATAGTGTGTTACAAAAAAAACACGGTGAATTCTGGATGGAGGTGAAAAACGGGACTCTGTTTGGCGTGACGCAACACGAAGGCTACAAAGACCAGCATTATGTCTGCTTCCACACATCTCAGGCCTGCCTCTATCACCACGGTAAACAAGAAAAGTTGTTATTTTTTTAGTTAAGTTATATAATGGTCTATATAGATTTCTGGTACATTATCGTTTTTGTGTAAACAGAAATATATGCTCCTATTTAATTGTATTTTAGTGCTTCTTATTTTAATGAGATAAAAATATTATCATACAAATATCAAATATCTCATATTTAGGATTAATAAGCATGTATGATACTTTTTTGTGTGTATTTAATTGGTCAGGCACGGTGGACGGGGATGCCCCGGAGTGGAGTGTTAATCTGCCCTGTAGGATGCGTCCTCATTGGCTGGAGCCTGTTATGTATGCGACTGAATCGGCCTCAGAGAGGGCGTCTCCCTCAGAAGCGCTCAGTCTGGAGCCACACAGCATGCTGTCTGTCGCTGTTAAAATTTCCTCCCACAACACCGAGCGCAATGTCAAGGTAACACACATAACTGGATTAGACAAATACTGTTTAAAAATTCAACACCTACTTCAACACCGCCTGTTTAGCCCCGTCCATCGATTCACGCATTACATGAAACTCATTATAATATGCAAAACTGTTATTCAATCATAGCAGTGGGCGTTTACTTCGAAGTCCTCAAGTGGCACGCCCATAAAAACGAGCGTTTCAGGAGCTAGGCTCAAAACCAGGGTAGAAAATAGCCTATTACTTATTCATTTTGATGTTTTTGAATGTTAAAACCAAGCGAACGTCATATGTTGACCTAAAAAAAACCCAGTTCATGACCCCTTTAAAAGTTTGGGGTCAGTAAGATTTTTTTTTTTTTTTACAGAAATTAATACTTTTGTTCAGGACGCATTAAATTGATCAATGCTAACACTAAATACTTTTTCTTACATTGTTACAAAAAAAATCCTATTTCAAATATGCTGTTCTTTTGAACTTTCTGTAAAAGAATCCTGTAAAAATATTAAGCAGCACAACTGTTTTCAGTATTGTTAATAATAAATGTTTCCTGAGGATCAAATCAGCATATTAGAATGATTTCTGAAGGATCATGTGACACTGATGACTTTAGTAATGGCTGCTGAAAATCACAGGAATAAATAGAAAAGTTATTTATAATTTTATACTATTTCATAATATTACTGTTTTTGCTATATTTTTTATCAAATAAATGCAGCCTTGGTGAGCATAAGTGACTTACATGAACAACTCTTAACAACCCCACACTTTTCTGAGCTGTTTGTGTTTTTAAACGTGTAACTGGATCTGTCTGCATGTCTTTCTGTGTGTTCAGGAGTTTCTCATAGCCGTTGGCATGAGGGGAGTCACGCTGGAGCATAGAGTTGTGCCTTCAAGTCTGGGCTGGTATGACCAGGTAATAATAATATAATAATAATAATAATAATATGTACAAAACCTCGTGCAAATCACCTGAAATAAAAGCACCTATGGGCTTTAGAATTGTGGATTGCATCTTAAAAGTTTTGCTGATGAATGAGTTGTTGACTCAATAACAATCTGATACATTTCTGACTAAGACTGTTGATGATTAATCTGTGCCAAACCTTATTGGTTATCTTTCCACTGTAGATAGTCGACTTTTTAAATGTGTCAGATGAGCCGGTGCTTGGCTACACACCCCCTTCATCTGTGTCCACCCTCCACCTGCATCTCTGGAGCTGCTCCCTGGATTATAGGTGATGAGTTTAGCTAGATTCTAGCACTATCTTTTCCAATACATCTATCCAGTATTTCAAGGGACAATGGTGCCTCCCAAAACTGTTTGGACACTTACAATGCATATTTTTTTTGCATTGCATTCAAGCAAACAAATGAGGATCAGGATTCAATCCTCATAATCTGCACAGAATGTATTTATTGTGCTTTTCTATTAAAAGACCAGTTTATTTAATTTTTTTATTTTATACGTTTATTTGTATAGGGACAGTACATTTTTTTTATATATGACAGGTTTTTTAAATTTATAAAACTTAGCATATTAAATTTTTTTAAAACATTGCAATGATGCCATCGAATTGGCTTTTTATCCATTATTTTTATAGCTCGATTATACAACATTTCAATTTTTTAAATTAAGGAATCACTTGTTTGAGTTCAAACTGTAATACAGTATGAAGTTGGATCTAAGCAGTAGTTTTCTCCCTCTAGACCTTTGTATTTACCTGTGAGATCTCTGCTGACGGTGGAGACCTTTAGCATCTCCAGCAGCGTGTCTTTAGATCACTCTTCCTCCAGTTTAAGGTAAGCTTGCATTGTCTACAACTGAACATTTCCTAGTTACTTTTCTCTAATCGCTTATGATTTCTTCCCTTATAGAATCATTTTAGATGAAGCTGTATTGTTTCTGTCTGACAAAGTCAACGCTGTGTCTGTAAATCTGGCACGAGGTGAGGAGTTATACACGTTTGTGCTGCTTCAGAATATGTCTACGAAGCGCTCTGGCTTAATTTTCTTATTTTTATGTTTTCAGACTATGTGCAGGTGGTTGATATGGGGACCCTGGAACTGAGGATCACTGCAGTCAAACCAGGAGCAGATGGCAAAATGGTATAAAAGTCCTCCGTTAAAGCAGAGTGGTCTGCCCTCTAATGCAGAATGTTTCAATGACTTTATCTCGTGTCAATTATGTCTCTGTAGACGGAGCCAAGGTTTGAGCTGCGTTGCTCAAGTGATGTTATTCACATTCGCACCTGTTCAGACTCCTGTGCCGCTCTCATGAACCTTATTCAGTACATAGCCAGCTACGGAGATCTACTGCCCCCTTCTGGAATGGAGGCCAAACGCAGAAGCACTAAACAAAGAGTGAAGGTCTGTTCAATTGAAAATTTGACTTAACATGTTGACACTGACACATTCCATCATGCTTAATATTTAAAACCAAAGTAATTATTATCAGACAACCTTACCAATTGTTTTAAAAAGATGATGAGTGGTAGTTAGCTAATTTGAGCTATTGTCATGATGAACATGTTTAATGTTCTCCAGACTGAAGCAGTGAGCCGCCCACCAGCTCCGGCACCTCTTCTTCCTGAAGCGGAGCAGCAGATTCTTCAGGATCTGATGAGTGATGCTATGGAAGAGACAGACAGCCTGCAGAGCCATACGCTGCAACAGAACGGTCAGACTCTACTCTGCTTTGTTATTTTCTGTGGTGAATGGCTTTTCCAAAATTTTCTGTCTTGCACTTATTTTAAAACCTTACATTAAACAACATTCGCCATCCAATTTTACTAATATATAACCTGACTTATTATATGAGTGAAACCGGATATTCAGTGATAAAAATGTATGGCGGAGCTTGATAATATCAATCAGTAATTAATTATTACAGTACATTACATTTTCCGTTATGTAGCAGAATGGAGCCAGGTGGTTAACGTCAGTAACGTGAGTAACTTCAGCTGAAAAGGTGGATCATAGGTGGACCCACTGATCTATATACAGGGTTCCTACGGGGTTTGGAAAAGTATGGAAAAGTATGGAATTTGATTTGAGTAATTTCCAGTTCTGGAAAAGTATGGAAAAAAGAAAGCAGAGTATGGAAAAATATTTGCATTTCCAGACTATTGCCCCTGTTTAGTTTTCAATTATAGAAAATCTAATGAATTTAAAATAATAATAATAAAAAAATGCTGTGCATTCACGAGTTAACACATACATGAAATCAGATATAGTAATTTATCCCCCCTTTGACTGGGATAGAAAACCAGCTAAGAGTGAGCTGATGGGGTGGTGGAGGGATGCTGTGAAACTGTCATGATGGGACACAGGTGATACCGGCTTAAATCCACTTTTTGGGGTGAAAATACTGACATGCCTAAGACTTTTGCACAGTAGTGTATATGATAAACTTTTTTGCGCCATCGAGAAACTATTCACATGTGCACGTGAATTGTTTTGCATGCTTGCACATTACAATTTATAGTTTTGTATATAACCTATGTCTACTGACACTACAGCAGAATATATCAATAACTGGCTTAAAATCATTTTTGCGGGGTGAAAATCCTAATTTTGCTTTGGACGTCTCCTACAAAAAACGCTTTCATTTTCTCATAATATACATTGCACACAGGTTCGATGATTCAGTCTCTTTAAATCCCTCCTTGCCACGAGCCTACTCTGCTGTGATTGGTCTACCACTTACAGTGCTAATCGGAAGCCCACACCACTACTAAACCTACCCATGGGTATCCTAGGCACGTAAAAACGAATTCTCGCGTATAAATTGCACAGTAAAAACACAATAGGTGCTAGGGACGCATTTAGTGTGACCGGGTTGGTCACCAAGTGACTTGTAGCCGTCACGGAAGTGGGATTCAAATTCCTGATGACTCTTTTTAAGTGGTTCAAAGTCGATTCTTTCTTTTTAGAAACAATATCTTAATTTATTGCGTGCTCTTTCATTTTCATACCTTTGCAGAGAGCTACATTACACATTGCATGAAAGGGAATATTTGAAAAAGCAGAATAGGGGCACTTTTAATATGGACTGAAAATCTATAGAGAAGATTTGAAATTTGAGTCTGGAAAAGTATGGAATTTTGAAATGGAAAATGTGTAGGAACCCTGTATATAATGACTGGATAGCTTATGACGTTCTAAACTGCCAGCATTCCCTACCACCTGAGGGCTACCACTGATCTTAAGCTACACGGAAGTCCCATAAGTGAATAACAAACACTGAACACTTAAAAATTAGATATTATATTTTAAACGTGTATTTTAACAAGGAGGTAAGCTTCTTATTTTCCTTTCAAACGGCAAATCACAAAATAAAACACTTCATTACTGTCACCTGCTGTTAGCATAGACAGACACTCTCCAAGCTCCTCTCCCCAGCTTTTAGAAGCTATTTTTAATTTAAATTTACGACTATAAACAAATACCCATTTAAATTCTTAGGATGTTTGCGTTGTAAGAATGTACAGGGAGACTTTATATTTTAAAACGGTTTCTAATAATTATCTAAAATAATAATCTAGTAATTAATTAAAAATGGTGTCTCGTTAGGCAATGTTTTCTCAGTCAAATCATAAAAAATCCTATTGATTCAATAGAACGCGTGAGCTCACTAGGGAATACCAATATATGGTGGCGCGGTGGCTTCACTGTTTATGACGTCAAGAGCTATCCAGTCTTTATATAGATCAGTGGGTGGACCGAGTTATATTTTGATCAGGAAATTTGTATCTTTGGAATAACATGCCAGTGAATCAGTTAGGCTATGTTCACACTTCACACTTAGTTTTTGTGTCTCAAATGAACGTGCAACAGGAGTCAAGCCCGTATTCTCTTACCAGCAGTAACCATAGTGACAGTGACCAAAGTAATATTAGAGCCTCGAGTTCATCTGTCAAATCTTCATTAAACGACAGCACTGTTTATATCTGAGTGGAGCATTTGAGTCACGCCACTCGAGCGTAGAACACAAAACTGACGGGATCAGCTCTGGTGGAGAACGGTGACTGGATCTAAAACCTTCAGATGACACACAGCTCATATCTCCGTTGCTACAAGTTTCCTGAAGCAAAACCACACACTAAAAATTGCAACACACAGTAGACACGTTTGTGCAGCGATGAGCGGATCTCTCGCACTGTATATTCAAAATATTAATAAATACTATAATAGTAAATGAATAATACTAAAATAACACGGCTCGCTTTGAATCTGTCTGTCTGTTGTGTAGGTATCAACGAAGACCATTCACATGATCACGAGCCACCCCGTTCTGATCTCTTCCTTTTCCCTGATGAGAGTGGAAACCTGGGGCAGGACCCGAGCCCCACGTACCCAACCCTGCACTCGCCCCTCATCTCTCCTCCTGCCCCCCCTGTGCTCCACGACTCTGATGACTTCTGCATCCTCGACACGCCGGGCTCCAGAACAGAGGTGAGATCTTCATTGCATACATACTTCAGGCAGAGAAGCATTGAAATAGCTTTGCATGAAGAACTGACTGAATTTCAAGATGTTATTCACATTTTTGGGTGAACTGTTCTTTAAAGGGGTGGTTGATTATGATTTCACTTTTCTAACTTTAGTTATTGTGTAATGTTGCTGTTTGAGCATAAACAACATCTGCAAAGTTACGACGCTCAAAGTTCAAAACAAAGGGAGATATTTGCTTTTAAATAAATTGCTTTTTAAGGACTACAACAAAAGGGATCCCTCCCGGGTCCATGATGACATCATGAACCCTAAAATTTACATAAACCCCGCCCCCGGAACACGATTTATAGATTATCAAGACAGAATATGCTAATCAATGACTAGAAGATAACTACACACAGGCGAGGCTACATAAATTCACCAACTAACCAATCAGAAATGTTCTCTTCTTGAGTCTCTCCATCTTTCTGACTCCGGTTTGAACATAAAAGGCTAAAAGTTTTTAGAAATTTTCAGTGCATGTGTGTGTGAGGTAAAAGGACACAAGCTGTTGAAGCTCCGCCCCGTGTGCCGGGAGCAGCAGCTCATTTGCATTTAAAGGGACAGACACAAAAACTCTGCATTTTTGCTCACCCTCAAAAAGTGACAACTTTAACATGCTATATAAAAATATCTGTGGGGTATTTTGAGCTAAAACTTCACATACACACTCTGGGGACATCAAAGATTTTTACATCTTGTGAAAAGGGCATTACACCACCCCTTTAAAATAGAGATCTTAATTTGTGTATGCATTACTTGATCAAAGTGTTTTGTCTGTCTGTCAGGAACGGGATGAGGAGCCTGTGGTAAAGAAGCTAACCTCTGAACCTATCGTGGTGAAGGAAGAATATTTCGGTGTCCCCCTGGAGGGCAGTACTTTAAATAGGGGGCCGCTTAATTTCCCTGTGCCGGAAATCAGATACCTGGTCAAAGAGATCTCCGTTGTGTGGCATCTCTATGGAGGAAAGGACTTCGGTGGTGGTGCACTGTCCTCGTCACCAGCTCGCAGTCAAGGGTACATTTCTGGAGTTGGGGCACTTTTGACTCAAAATCATGCTTCAAATGAAATCTGCATGTGTTATAGGTGTGTATTCAGACAGCATGTTTGTGTGTGTGTGTGTAGGTGCACTCCTCACAGTTCTCCGTCACAGACTCCTGTAAGACAGGTGAGAAGAGGCTCTCGTGCTGGAGGAGGATGGGGCAGAAACCATGATGTTCTGATGGAGATTCAACTCAGTAAGGTCAGAGAAACACTTCAACATTTGAATCATTTGCCTGCTTAATATATGAACATGAATATAATGCTTAGATGATTAAAATGTTTTATTTTCATATATTGTCTGCCAATCTGACAATATATACCACTGTTATTTTAGTATTAATCATATTATTTTATAGTAATTTTATTATTTTACATTATTATAGTTTTTTATGAATATTTTGACTTTTTTTATATTTTCAGTTTAAAATTTTCATTTTAGTAATTTTATGTGCCTTTGTCAGTTTTAGTTTTTTAAGTAATTCTTTTTTAAGTTAGTAATTTTAGTACTTCAACTTAAACTGATTGAAAATGTTTAATTGTTGCCTTGGCATCTAACTGAATATTTAGTGTTTTATTTCAGTTAACGAAATGTTTTTAGTAGTTTTTATTTTAGTTTTAGTTTAACTGCTTTAAAAACAGCGGCGTTCCCACCTCGCTACTGAGAAATGTCATGTAGCTACTTTATCAAGTCAGTCGATGGGCAGCGCTAATAAAACGTTTCTGTGAACATGTAAGTTTCCATCTGAATGCGAGTGTGTGTGTGTGTGTGTTTGTATGCCTATGAGTGTGGATGTAGAGAGAGAGTGGGAGAAAGAAAGCTTTCAATAGAAAATAAAAGGTAATTTAGTGGGAAAAACATATGTGACCCTGGACCATAAAACCAGTCACATGGGTACATTTTTAGAAATCGAGATTTATAAATCATATGAATGAAAGCTGAATAAATAATCTTTCCATTGATGTATGGTGTGTTAGTTGTATCTCGGCCAAATATTGTCCTATCCTATTTGATAATCTGATAAAGTGCGTTTACTGGAAAATAATTGCACGCCTTTAGTTAGAACGTTCGTCAACCAATCAGAATCAAGCATTTGACATTCCTACGGTATAACCAGTATTAAACCATCTAATAATCCAATTCAGAAAAATCCAATTCTCTATGATTCTTCATGTCTTATATCAGGTGCGGTTCCAGCATGAGGTGTATCCTCAGATGGCTCCAGAGGCAGGCCTTTTGACGGAGCAGCCGGTGTCCAGACAGGTGTTCTCCGTGCAGGATCTGGAGATACGAGACAGGCTGGCCTCTTCCATGATGAACAAGTTCCTCTACCTGTACTCCAGTAAAGAGATGCCCAGGAAAGCTCACTCCAACATGGTGCGATCAAATACACACAGACAGATAATGATCTAATATGTTTCTAAAATATCAAATGATATGGTCTGAGCAAGTGCTGTCTGTGTTTATCAGTTGACCATCAGAGCCCTACACGTGTGTCCGGAAGCTGGACAGGGACCTCAGGAGTGCTGTCTACGTGTGTCACTAATGCCCCTCCGTCTGAACATTGATCAGGTACAGAACAAAACTGTTCAACAACTCTCCTCAAATCATATTTTTTAACAGTGTCATCCAGACTGGTGACTAAGGGTGTGTTTACACTTGGCATGTTCGGTTGGGTTAAAACAAACCCTGGTGCGTTTGCTCTTTTATTGCTGTTACTTAAAATAACTGTGAACGCTGCCATCTGAACCCTGAAAGATGGGTCTCGGTCCGCGTCCAAACGAACTCTGGTCCATATCGCTTTCAAATTTCATTCAAACCACATCAAAGACATGTAAAGGAACCAAAAACTACATGATGTCACAAGATGTGACCCTAAAATGGACAGACTGCTCAATCATACCTGTTTTTTCTCATCATAGTCGCGATGTTGCCCATCACAGTTCGGTACAGGCGTCAGAAGATCTGCGTTTGTGTGTGTGACGGAGGGATTCCTGATGCTGTTTTGACTCCTTTACACATTTTATAAGCTCTTCACGAGTTCTCAGCTGGTCAAAATGCCATCATAAGTAGGCTACGCACATACAGCGAGTGCATTTAGCCCAGAACACAGCATTGTTTTGGATGTTCGGTAAGTTCCTTCGCAAAAAAATACGTGATAAAAGGCGACCAATCAGGTGGTGAACATATCCCTGCTTTAGGTTTAGGTTCAGTATCTTCGGTGCTCTTAGGTTCGGTGGTAAAATGCCAATTTGAACGCCAAGCGGACCAGGACTAAATAAATGTTTTTGGGGTGTCCGTACCAAATGAACCAAGTGAATCGAACTACAACTGTGAACACACCTTAAATGTCCCTCTCATTTTCGTCACTTTTTTTTCTTTTTTTTTTTCTACAGGATGCGTTGTTCTTCCTGAAGAACTTCTTCACCAGTCTGGCAGCAGACGTTGAAATGTTTTCCCCACCAGAGACGGAAGGTAACAATCAATATGTAAAATATAAACTCTGTGGACCTTGGAAACATTCACTCTGTCTGTGCCAAATCCTGTGAGTGCCTTAAAATGTTGTCTAGGTAGGCAGCTCAATGTAGGCTCACTCAAGTCAAAAAGATTGGCTGCGTTCACACCACATCATAATTACTGTAATTACGACCTAGGACGTTCTACTCAGAAATGTTGTATAAAACAAAAGTAGACATTAAAGCAGCTCTCTAGATCTTGCAACATCTATTCTGCTCTGCAAGCAATTGCTTCATCTATGTGACTATTTATTGATTTGTATTGTAGCATTCTGTGTGTCAATGAAGAAGCCTCCTGGCCCCGAAGTTTCCTGCAGTTTTTCCAAGTACAACGGTGCAGCGGCTCAAGACCCCGCGCCCATCATCTCAGTGCCAACACAAAGCCGTGCCAGTCCAAGCCTCGTCCGCACCGGCAGCCAAAACAGCACTGCTGAGACCGACACTGCCTCCACATCTTTCACTGACCAGCCCATATTCTTCAGGTGTGTGTGAGAGAGGAAGCAGTATTCATAACCTTCTGCAGCAGGGGTGTCCAATCCTACTCCGGGAGGGCTACTGTCCTGTGTCCTCTAGAAATGAGCTCTCTAACTTTAGCGGTGTAGTGGTCCTGAAGACCCCTCCAGAAGCAGGATTGGACACCCCTGATCTACAACATATGCCCATCTACATTAAATCATACCTGAACAACTTGTTTAATGATTTTGGGGAGAATGTTTAATCAATAAGCACAAGCTAGAGTTTATTTTGCTCTCTACGTTTTTCAGAGAGTTTCGATTCACTTCAGAGGTGCCAATTCGATTAGACTACCATGGAAAACACATGGCCATGGAGCAGGTGAGCTATCTACAAAATCCAAATGTCAACGAATTGTCTTAATCTCTTGGTGAACATCATATTTTATTCTTTAAAATAATGTAATGAAAAAAATTATGCCAAATGTATTTTGTATTTGTAAATTGTAACGAGCACAGTGACAATATATACAGTATATATGCAACGATTAGTCAACAAAACTTTTTTGTGTATGAATCAAAGGGTACGTTTACACAACAGTGATGTACTAAAAAACTGCATTTTTTGGGGGTGTTTTCACGTGCAAACGACAACATTGTTTTAGTCGTTTTCGCAGATCCAAGTGAACGTGGATCATTTTAACACTGTATTATTTATGCCAGGCCAATAGTTGGCGATGCCACTTTGTAAAGAAACACTACACGTATATAGACTCAACACGTAATATGCATACGCATGACGTCAACGTTTTCACAAAAAGTTTACATGGAGAGGATAACAATATTGTTTTCAGAAACTTGCAAACTTTTGAAAACGGGTTTCAAAGTGCATTTCAGACCTCCAAAACACAGTTGTTGTGTAAAAATGCATTAAAAGTTGAAAATGGTTGTCACAATGTCGTCATCCCCATCAGGCAAACAACAGATCTGCACTGCTTGTTGTAATAAATGGTATTTTTTTAATCTAAATATAAAGCACTGGGTCAAGTAACAATATTTAGCTTCAAAACAAGCTTGTAGATTTCATTTGTTCTTAGTAAATAAACTATGTGAAAATTGTAATGTATGATATAATGCTTATTATTAAGCATTCTTATTCTACAGGGCACATTTGCTGGTATTGTGATTGGGCTGACACAACTGAACTGCTCTGAGCTTAAATTGCGACGCCTGTGTTACAGACAAGGGTAAGAAGAAAAAATAATAATATAGCATTTAAAAAAAAAAAGTATGGTATTTATTACCTAACAAATCAATTTGAGCCTATGGTATTTATTCAAGATGATTTTTTCTCCTCCAGATTATTGGGTGTTGACAAACTCTTTTCATATGCCATTAATGAGTGGCTGAATGACATAAAGAAGAACCAGCTGCCGGGGCTTCTGGGAGGTGTGGGACCCATTCATTCCTTGGTGCAGCTAGGTTAGCACACACACACACACACACACACACACACACACACACACACACACACACACACACATACATTGATGTCTCTAACTATGTAAATAAAGTTGTCTAATGAGAGTTCTCAGTGTTAAGCTAAGCAGTGTTTCCTCTTTATCTGATCTATAGTTCAGGGTTTTAGGGATCTAGTTTGGCTGCCCATTGAGCAGTACCGTAAGGATGGAAGAATAGTGCGTGGCTTCCAGCGGGGCACCGCGTCCTTCGGGACATCCACCGCAATGGCCGCTCTGGAGCTCACTAATCGGATGGTGCGAACAATACAGGTAAACTCTGATTTGTGTTACTTCTTTTTAGTAGAACTTCTAATTACTTTTTGGTGCGACTGTGAAAGTGCGTGAATGTTTTAATCAAAATATGGCAGAGGAACATAGATATATTAATCATACTGATCACATTAAACTTAATTCTCTCTACTTATCCGTATATATAAATGACTTGTGATCTGTTTTGTGTAGGCGGCTGCTGAAACGGCTTATGACATGGTGTCTCCAGTGCCAGACGAGAAAGAATGCAAAAAGATTAAACGGTACTCGCATTACTGTCTGGCCCATCAGCCAGTGGACCTCAGAGAGGGGGTGGCCAAGGCATACAGCGTAGTAAAAGAGGTATGAGCACTTTGCCCTGATTTGACTCATTATATACATTTGTGCCCCTTTACACTTAATCCTAGCTAGTTAATATGAAATCAAAGATGATTGATTTTCTTTATGCACATTCCCAATTGCACAATTCGTCAGCATTTTTAAGAATAGCCTGAGTCTCTGAAATGGAAATACATTGGTTGTTATTGCCACTTCATCTTGAGTTTTTAAGGGATATTTAACCCAAAATTAAAAATGCTGTCATCATACATTATATTCAACATTAAACTACTATATCTAATGTAGTACTAACACTAAAACTCTGAAAACTCAAATTTTTCCTCACGCAGAAATGTTATTTTGGGTGAACTATACACAATACATATAGTCACTATCCAAGATACATATTGTTGCATTTTTGTATTGCGATTTATATTGTGACACGATATATTGTTATACCCCTAATGTCTATATAAACCGTTCCTACGCACCGTGTGTTTGCAGGGCATTACCGACACAGCCCTGACCATTTATGACACTGCGACCCGTGAGCATGAGCAGAGGGGCATGACGGGCGCTGTGGGCGGAGTCCTGCGCCAGCTTCCTCCAGCCGTTGTGAAACCTCTCATCGTCGCCACAGAAGCAACCTCCAATGTGCTGGGAGGCATGAGGAACCAGATCCACCCAGACGCACGCCAGGAAGAGTCCCAGAAATGGCGCTTGGGTGAAGAGTGAGCTCTGCTCTCTGACATTGACTGCTGGTATTCAGACTGGCCTATCAGCCTAGAATATGTGTGCTGGCTTTGATGTATTGGTGTGTTAATGCCTGTAAAGATCATATAAGACCAGTTTTTCTTTTTTGCTGCTTATGCGTTTTTAAAGCGGTCTTGGTGTCTGAGTGTCAGACAACTAGAGGGCTGTGTAGCACAAGTCTAATCCCCAAATGAAGTATCAAGACTGGAGCTTTTTTCTCAACAGCACTTGTGCTTGACGCTTAATGTAACGGTGGAGTCATCGAGCCGCAGAACTGGAGACGCACGGCTCCCGCTGGAGTAGATTTAACTAGAGTTGTCTCTTCTCAGCCCCCTATCAAACGTCCTTGTAGTGCCTTCATGTCATAGTTTATTAATATCATATGTGCATCTGTTTTATGAATGAGATGTAGTGACTTCTTGTGGGGAACGAGATTTCTGTGCCATGGGTTTTCACGTCATTCAATTTTAAACATGTCTACTACAACTGCATTCAAGCCATTTCAAATATGGCTTGTGTTGGTTATGGATGCTAGGGAGAGTCTCACCATGAAAGGGCAGGGTCATATTTCACCCCAAAATCAAAAGAAGAAAAGTAGCATTGTGCATAAAGACAATGGCTACTATTTCAGGGACATTAATTTTTTTTTATATTATTTGAATATTCACACACATTTTTATTACTGTAATTTGAAGAAAAAAAGTATTCGTTATGTTAAAAAATAAATCATAAATTACAAATACTGCTATGATGTGTACTTCACAGCTGAGCTGATTACATGTCTTTTTCACATACAAAATTGAGAATTAAAGTATCGTGCCTAGTTTTCTGAAAACAATATCTGTCCTAAAACAGTTTTATTTCATCTTTTTGCAAAATTTATATATTTTTAATTTTATTCTTTTGAATTTGGGGTGAGACTGCCATTTCTTGCTATTTTTTTGTGAGATTCAAGATCTAAACATGAAAATACTAAAAAAGACTACAAAAAAGAGCCACCTGGCAACATCCTGCTTTTTATTCCTAATACAATAATCATCACTCACCTAAACACACTTTTAACTCTTTAGATGTAAGAGAGTGACTCTTATTTGCACCGGATGGATTTAAGTAACACAATATGGTGTAGTGTTTCTCTTTACAGATACTGTGTTAGAAACTAGTCTTCAAACATGTGGAATGTTTTGCGGTTATTATTTACCACTTGCACTTTGTATTTAAGTGATCCCAGACAATTACACCTTTTCTCTTTTTCGTTTTGAATGAATGAATCTGCTTGAGTGACATTCCCTAAGCATCTGCATCAGTCTTACAAAATGAGCCTTTCTTTAGATAGACACATTCTCTATATAGTTTACCTTGTTGTTGAAATTGTCAAATAGACAAGAATTTAAAATCTGTTTTTCATGAATATCAATATCTTAGTTTGACAGGTTTTTTTTTTTTGTCTCCATGACATCATACTCTTGTGTGAGTAAATGTTAGTTTCGTATGTCACAAAAATGATAAATGACAGCTAATTTTAGCTTTAGTCCAAACACTTGTTAATATTTATTGTACTTTTTTTCCTTTAAGTGGTAATATTTCTTGTACATAGCTGTACAGGTCATTTCCCCAATTTATACAAAAGCATGTATAATCAAGAAAGGGAAATAAATTATTTAATGTCATCTTGTTTATGGTGTCTTTTTGTGCAACTTGACATCCCTTGCCAGACAATGGACTTTATGCACAGCTGCACTACTTCCTGAACTTCAGCTCCTTTGTTTCCTGTCTGCCATTATTGGCCAAACTGATTAATCCAGGTGTGTCTGATTATTGTTGTTGGTCAGGCACACCTGTATTAATCAGTTTGTCCAATAATGGCAGACAGGAAACAAAGGAGCTGGCTAAAGTTCAGAAAGTAGTGCAGCTCTGCATAAAGTCCATTGTCCAACAGCTTTGTTTGAGGACTGACAACAATATATTTGTTTTTCTAGAATCCATATTTTCTAGTGTTTTCCATTGGATGGCGTTGAGTCAATAATGCGGCTGAGATTGCTCACTCATGTTTCCTTATGTGTGAAGCTCCTGACTGTGGCTACAAAACTCTGTCATCTGAAATCGGATCATCAGTTTAAAATATATTTTGCCTTTTCAGATGCTGAAAAACAAAAACAAATGTGTAGCTCATAAAAGTGAGATGCCAGATGACCGTGGCATATGGAGTGCTGTAGCCTACAAAAACATTGTATATATGAATGATTAATGACAGCATTAGTCAAAGGGTGGCAGTCTGAGACAACCAATATAATGCATGTCGGACTCGGAACAGTTGAGATGAGACAAAATGAAGGGTTGAATTCAATACAAGACCGCATCTGTGGCATGTCTATTACCACAGAAAATAACTTCGACTTAACGTTTAAAAGAATGTGTTTCTCCAGATGGAGGTGGTTTTATTTCCTGCCAACATTTACCAACAACTGATTTAAGATAGTACAGTTAAACGTGTTCAGAAAACGCTTCTTGGTGCAAAAATACATAGACTGTTTATATCCATAAGAAGTCAAATTAAAATTTCGTCACATTTTACGACCCAAATACATGACGCTGCACTGAAATAAATATTTTACTGAAAATTAAATGAAGGCCTATCTCATCAAACTGAAAGTTAGATATTGGGAGACTATGAGATTATGAACATGCACAATCTTTTACACCGATTCAGAATGTGGAAATTATATAGTTGAGAAAATAAATGTGTGGCCAATAAAACAGTTCCCGAGAGTGGATCTCTGGCTGTGATAAATTTGGAGTCAAGAAAATTATATTTCTGAACACACAGTGAATCAAACTTTTGGGGTGAGATGTAAAATAGGCATATTGAAAAACATTGACCAATAGGTGGCAGAGCGGTTCAACAAAAGCTCAGCCTTCTCACGATCATTCTTCATCACTGTATCTGTGATGCAAATCAAAAGCATGTACAATTAGAGTTGCACATCAGTTCTGATCTTTATATGCACCATTTGAGAACTGGGAGAGCTGACATCACTTCCTCCTGCTTGAGCCTGTAATTCATAACAGAAACACACGATGAGCACTTTCCTAAGCATATATGTATATCTAATGATGATAACAGGTAATTATAAACAAATATGGACTTAAATATTAGTAAGTAAACAATAAGTACATTTTACGTTACTTCCTCATTACCGTATACAGATTATTTCAGTCTAAACATTAATTATGTTATTTTTTTCTCCACAGCTTCATGTCTTGGTAAAACTGTGGATCAGACGCCAGCGGACCTCATCCAGAATCACGATGGATCTGCTGAGATCATATGCAATCACAATATACCGAGCTATGACCGAATATTATGGTACAAACAAAGTCAGGACACGTCAGGCCTCAAGTTGATGGGAAACCTTTTTTATAAAGATGAAACTAAAGAGCTTGAATTTGAAAACAAGATCAAATTGGACGGAGATGCACAAAAAGATTGCACTTTGACTATCAAGAACGTCGCGGTGACTGACAGTGCAGTGTATTTCTGTGCAGCGTATTACACAGTGTTCACTATCACCTCACACTCATACAGAAACCTTATCAACAGCTTGTTTCTGTGACAAGCGTGTTTATTCACGTTCCTCTTCACACCTGTGGATTCTGACTCAGTGCCAGACTAAACACAATACCTGTAAGTCTAGCCTTGCTAAAAGTGTTGCTTAATTCAATTCACATCGCAATTCAGGAGCTGAAGCTAATTCTTAAATTCTGAATTTTGCCTCACCCTGAGATCACCACAACCATAGATATCCATATAAGGCTAGATGTCTTACGGCGGAGTCTCGAACGGCATCACCGGCGGCCATCTTGTCACAGGCAAGCTTTCTGGCGGGCTCTGTGGTTCCTGATGTACGGTGAGTGATCTGCGCGAACACAAATACTCTTATCTCGCTGAAATCTTGACGGAATTACAAACAGTTTGGTTTCTTACAAACGTTATTAACGTGGCTATAATTCTGGATGCTTGAACATGTTGAAATATATAATATTATAATTATTCATAAGTAGCAGTGTCATAACTACATCTCTGACATTTATAACCAACCAACCCGTTTGAAAATCGGTAGAAAATTTAGCAAGTTATGGTTATTTAAAAAGTATATGCACCATAAAAACACAATGTTACGAGTGAGTGAGCCCCCTGTGGCAAGATGGCCGCCGTGTGGACTGTGGAGGACGTCGACCTCCATTGGCCAGCAGCGTGGGCGAGACATCAATGACCACAACCATGATCATGTCAGATCCTGTATTAACAAATACATTCACAGAAGATTAACTTATCCAGCCTCAACGTAACATGATGAGGAACATTATTCTGTTACATTATTCGCTACATTGGAGCCAAGGTATTCAAGCGATCTCCAGGGCATCATAGTAGAATAACCTTTTAAATTTCTACAGAAATGTTTTTATTTTCAATTGCAGGTACCAGTGATGTTTCACAAAGTCAGTAAAGTGGAGTTCTGCTCAAATAAACTGCACACACTAAAAGGATTTGACATTCACTCATATAGCCTACTGGTATCGACAACGGCGAGGACAAACTATGACTCTTATTGTGTTCTCTATCCAGGCTATGGAGATTCTGATCCAGTCAAATTTACAGCCAACAAACCTGTTCCCGGGAGAGGATCTCTGACTGTGAACAACATGGAGTCGGATGATAGTGCCGTGTATCTCTGCTCGGTCAGACTGAACACAGTGAAGTGAACTTTAAAGTCGGCATGAAATCAAAATTGACCCTATTTACTTTGTTAGCGGATATTACTAGTCTTGTGGTGAACAATTAATCCGTGCAAGTTAATACACGGAAAAAAATTGTTTGCCGAAGTTATCTTTAATCAAAGTCTGAAAAGTTACTTCCAGGTCTGGAATGGTTCTTTTTTCTGATGACGTAGGCATGAGAACTTGGGTTGTTTAAACGCTTAGCCACTCCCCTCAAACCGTTACTCTGCTATAGAGCTGGTAAGTCCCGCCCCCTCCGTAAAACCCCGCTGGACCTCAAAGTTGAAAAAGCGTCAATGCAAGTGAATGGGAGAAAATAATTATTTTCTGGTCCCGTTTGAATTGTGCCATGAATGTGAACATATGTTGTCTGTGAATTTTTTATATAATCTTTCATGTTAAAAGTTTGACAGTATATGGTATGATTCGTCGGCTAGCAGTTGTGGAAAAGACATAACGAGAAAGACTACATGTCGCCTATGTGACGTCACCCCATAAAGTTGACTTACCCGTGATTTTCGCCAACCTCAACGATTTTGTCCTCTCCCTGAAAGAAGGCGGTGAAGTGCACCAAAGACACAGCCATGTCTAGCGGGATCCGTGAGCTAGAGCCGTGAGCTAGTGGTGTTGACGTTTCAAACGCGTCGACAGCAGCGAAGAGTTGTAGTCCACAAAGTGCTCTCACACAAAGTCTACCCGTATCAAACTTCTACCCGCTAAATTGTAGCATTCTTCACACGAAAGATTATATAAAAAATTCACAGACAACATATGTTCACATTCATGGCACAATTCAAACGGGACCAGAAAATAATTATTTTCTCCCATTCACTTGCATTGGCGCTTTTTTTTACGGAGGGGCGGGACTTACCAGCTCTATGGGCGAGAGATGGAGAGGAGGAGCGCTGAAGTAAAACCCTGCCCTCTGTTCAATATTCCCTTTCACTCGGAAATGCGTCACAACACTTGAGAAAAGTCGTTTGCAACTTCCGGTTCACGCGGACTTTAACAAGAGTTCAACAAAAACTGCAGCCGCTAATAATCACAGTGATCACCAGGGGGCGCTGGCGTGATTCTACAAATCTGCAGCTTGTTCATACGACTTTCATATCCTGTATTATTATCATCTCATTCAATGCACTGCTAGCCATCGCTGAACATGATCATTGTTCTGCTAATCCTGTCACTTTGTTGGACTCAATGTACAGTTTTTAATTCTCCAGTGCATTACGATGTAAAATAATACAATAGAAATATTGTGTTGATATAGAAATAATCCTCCAGCATATTTTGCAGGTGCTTTAGGTGGAGATGGTGTTTCACAGCCTGGCAGTGTGTGGACTCTCGAGGGGAAACCTGCCCAGATGAACTGCTCACACAATAAGGGTCTTGACTATAATCAGATGTACTGGTACCAGCAGCAAAAAGGAGAGAGTTTCAGACTCATAGTGTTCACAACAAGCTACGGGAAACCAGACTTTGGAGAATCTGATCAAAGTAAATTTGACGTTTATAAAAGTGTTCCTGAAAGCGGATCTCTCACTGTGAAGAACGCACAGCCAGAGTATAGTGCCATATATTTCTGTTCAGTGAGTAAACACAGTGTGTCAAACACTGAAGGCAGATGTACAAAAACACCTTGTATACCATCATCCAACAGGGGGCGCTCTGGTACAGTTAAACACCAGTCTGCCAAACAATGTCTTGTGGAAAGAAAGCTAATGCTTTTCCTATCCATTTAAGATACTAGTATATATACGCCTGCATTTAATTCATTCAGAGAGAGAGACGACATGAGTAATGCTCACTGTGTTTCTGTCCTCGTCTTGTGTATTGCAGGTAATACTTCTTAGTCTATAGTGTGTTGCTAATATATACCTGAGATACACCAGTATATGAGCTCCCAACAGCTTTATATTGTTTATTCATTTATATCTCTACAGTGACCATTCTTGGTGAAAGTGTTGTCCAGACTCCTCCTGATGTCCTGAAGAAAGAAAATGACTTTGCAGAGATCAAATGTTCACACAAAGTACAAAGCTACGATGTCATACAGTGGTACAAACAAAGCCAGAGCATCATGGATCTTCGGCTCATGGGATACCTTAATATTCAACAAGAGGTCACAGAGACTGAATTTAAAGACAAGATCACACTGAGCGGAGATGGAAGAAATAATGTGACTCTGACTATTAAGAAGCTCGCACTGACTGACAGTGCAGTGTATTTCTGTGCAGCGTATTACACAGTGTTCACTATCACCTCACACTCATACACAAACCTCCTCCCCTGTTACAAGATTAGAGCGAGTAATAGGGAGTAAATTGTAAATTACAATATTGTGTTACTCCCTAAAAAAAGTAACGAATTGCATTTACTAATAGTACACTCTAAAAAATGCTGGGTTGTTTCAACCCAATTTTGGGTAAAATATGGACAAACCCAAATGTTGGGTTAAAAATGTAATGTAAAAATTTAACCCAACGGCTGGGTTTGTCCATATTTGACCCAAAATTGGGTTGAAACAACCCAGCATTTTTTAGAGTGTAAAGTAACTAATTACAATTTGTAATACATTACACTCCGGCATTACTGGTAATCCGGTCTGTAATATGAGAAGTGTTGTTGGCCGCTCTTAATCAGTGTTGGGGAAAGTTACTTTTAAAAGTACACTCTAAAAAATGCTGGGCTGTTTCAACCCAATTTTGGGTCAAATATGGACAAACGCAGCCGTTGGGTTAAATTTTTACATTATATTTTTAACCCAACATTTGGGTTTGTCCATATTTTACCCAAAATTGGGTTGAAACAACCCAGCATTTTTTAGAGTGTAAGCAGTTGTGAATACTATAAGTCTTATTGTCCCTCCTGGATCTGTTCATTCCTCTAAAAAATACTGGGTTGTTTCAACCCAATTTTGGGTCAAATATGGACAAACCCAAACGTTGGGTTAAAAATGTCATGTAAAAATTGAACCCAACGTTTGTCCATATTTGACCCAAAATTGGGTTGAAACAACCCAGCATTTTTTAGAGTGTAGTAAAGTAACTAATTACAATTTGTAATACATTACACTCTAAAAAATGCTGGGTTGTTTCAACCCAATTTTGGGTCAAATATGGACAAACGCAGCCGTTGGGTTACATTTTTAATTACATTTTTAACCCAACGTTTGGGTTTGTCCATATTTGACCCAAAATTGGGTTGAAACAGCCCAGCATTTTTTAGAGTGTACTTTTAAAAGTAACTTTCCCCAACACTGATTAAGAGCGGCCAACAACACTTCTCATATTACAGACCGGATAACCATCAGATTTTATGTTGCACAATAACCTGTTATTATAGCAAAAAAATAAAATAAAAATAATATATATATATATATATGTATTACACACTGCACACACAACGAATGCCTCTAAAAAATGCTGGGTTGTTTCAACCCAATTTTGGGTCAAATATGGACAAACGTTGGGTTCAATTTTTACATGACATTTTTAACCCAACGTTTGGGTTTGTCCATATTTGACCCAAAATTGGGTTGAAACAACCCAGTATTTTTTAGAGGAATGAACAGATCCAGGAGAGACAATAAGACTTATAGTATTCACAACTGCTTATAGAGATTCAGTTTTTGAAAATGTTGATCAAAACAAATCGCTCTTGAAAGTGGATCACTCACAGAGAAAGATCTAGAGCCAGATAAAAGAGGCATATATTTCACACAGTACGTCAACGGCTGGAGTGCTGAAAAAAAAAAAAAAAAAATACTTCAACAGATGACACTGATAATATTTGCCAACAGGTGGCAATGTGGCACAACTAATAAATGCCATATATAATACGTTAAAATATACGGAGGGATAGTGCTAGACAGAAGACCTGCAATAATGACACACAGCACAGAATGCAATACACACTGTATAATATTACAGAGTACATTAACACTGTACCATACAAAATAGATCTGGAAACGTCATCGACCACCAACAAATAATAGCCTACTTTTTAATCATTTAAAAGTTTTCCGACTCTAAAAGAAAAGTCTGGACCTTAAGTGTTTAAAGTGCGTTTAAGTGACATTCACGCTGATAAATACACTGTTCACAATCACAAAATAATGAGCCAGGAATTCCTCACTATATCATTACAGAGTAGGCTATACAAATATCATATTTAGTAACTGAAGACCTGGCTGGATATAGTTTGTAAAATGAACTTTAGTTGTCAGAAATTCCCTCGGTGACATCACATCCTCCATCTTTATTCATGTCATCACCTGTATACTCACAGCAGAGTCACACATACACAGCATGAAGAATATTCTCCCGAGTTTCTCCGTCACATTTATGTGGCTCACAGGTAATAGTGTCTTTCATCAAGAGTTTCATTGATTTTTGTCACAACAACTGTGTATAAATCTTATTTTAATGACACGTCAGCATTAAATCTGTCATTTATCTGTCTCTTCTCAGCTTCTACTCTTGGTAACACTGTTCACCAGACTCCCACTGAATCAATACAGGGCCCAGATGAATCTGCTGTGTTTACATGTACACACAATATAGCAAGTTATTTCCAAATCATGTGGTACAAACAGATCCAGGCACCACGGGACTTAAACTAATGGGATACCTCGATGGTGAGACTAAAAACAAAGAGGCAGAATTCACCGACAAGATTATTCTGAAGGGAAATGGAAGAAGGAACGGCACTCTGACTGTCGAGAAGCTCACACTGAATGACAGCGCAGTGTATTTCTGTGCGGCGTATGACACACTGATCTAAACTCCCTCTGTCTGATACAAAAACCTGGCAGTTACACTCATGGTTTATCAGCAAAAGATCCAGGCTAAGCTTTAGAACGACAGTATACTTGTGGCTCGACTCAATAATGAGGAATAATATAATGCCGATAAAGAAAATATCCTTATACTATGATTCTGGATTAGCATGTATTATTAGTGTGCTTACTAAAGGGAGCATCACTTTTACCCACACTTACCCATACTATTTAAACAAACTAAACCTTAGTATTTAAATTAAGTTCACTACATTTTTGGAAGGAGCTTTTTCATCTGATCCCATCAACCATTTTTCAAGATATCTAAGCAGCTTCTATGGGGGAATATACGAGCTTGATCTCAGTTCAAAAATAAGCTTGGATGTGTACATATTTACTTCAAATCTACTTATAGTACAGTTAATGGTATGTTTCAAGTATAAAAATTAATACCTAAATAACATAGTAGTACTTAAAGTGCAACAATTATTTATAAATAGTGAACTATAAGTATGATGTTACGATCACTGAAAGAAAACATACAAGTATACTTGCAGTATTAAACTACTAAACTAGTAGTATACTTTAAAGTGTACTTTCACAAACTAAAAAATGTGCTGCAAGTATTTGACAAGTAAACTATCAGTATACCTATAAATTCACATGTGGTATAGTTACAGTACAAACGAAAAACTTAGTTTTTACTATACTGTTACACTTAAAGGGGAGGTATAATGCCCTTTTCACAAGATGTAAAATAAATCTCTGATGTTCCCAGAGTGTGTGTGTGAAGTTTTAGCTCAAGAAGAAGTGACATAATTTCTGAATGGTTAGTTGGTGAATTTATGTAGCTTATGTGTAGTTATCTTCTAGTCATTGATTAGCATAGATAGTATTGATCATCTATAAACCGTGTTCTGGGGGCGGGGTTTATGTACATTTTAGGGTTGGTGATGTCACTAACCCTGGAGGAATGTGGTGTAGTCCCTACCAGCCGTTTGTTGTAGTCCTTAAAAGCAATTTCTTAAAAATAAAATATCTCCATTTGTTTTGAACTTTGAGTGTTGTAACTTTGCAGATGTTGTTTATGCTCAAACAGCAACATTACACACTAACTAAAGTTAGAAAACTAAAATCATACTCAACTACCCCTTAAAAGTATACTTTTATACACTAAAAAGTGGGCCAATTTAGTCACAAGAAGTACTGAAACAGTACACTTAAAAATATACTACTAGTACACTTACTACATAAACTATACTTAAAATGTACTTGAACTTGAAGTATACTTGTATGGGACAGCTTATTAGTCTAGAGCCTTTTGGTCTACGGCTTTCAAATTCGCATAGTTTAATAATGTCATAAAGGCTTCATTTGATTTCGTTTATTAAAGATTCTGAGTACCACATTTTGTATTATTAAGAGATTGTATAAATCATCATATTTTTGAGTAATAATATACACATTCCAAGTTCATGCAGTTTTGTTGATTACTGATACAACCTATGATGTCATATCCTGTTCAACAACAGCTAGAGTTTGACTCATTTGAACGGCTGGGACTCACTGTGCGCTCCACCAAAACTCAACATGTCTAGAAACATGATTTCCCTGATTCTGTTCCTGCACTGGAGCCAAGGTATCTGTCACTCTTTAATGTCTCCGTTGCAACTGAAACAATAACCTTATATTCTCATCAATGTGATTCAATTCTTTCCACAGGCACTATGGGTGGGGAAGATGTTGTTCAAGAGCCTATTCTGTGGAAACCAAAGGCGAGTTCTGCTGATATGAACTGCACACACAATAAGGGTATTTCATACTACCAGATGTACTGGTACCGCCAGCGTCCCGGAGAGACTATGAGGCTGATAGTTTACATGGTCGCTAATTCAAAGCCAGAGTTTGGAGAAGTTGATGAGAATAAGTTTAAAGCTCATAAAAGTGATGCTGAAAGTGGATCTCTCACAGTGAAAGATCTCGAGCCAGAAGACAGTGCCATATACTTCTGTTCAGTGAGTGAACACAGTGTGTGAAAGACTGCAGAGACCTGTACAAAAACATTCTGTATATGAAAGATTAATAACGGCGTTAGTCAACAGGTGGCAGTCTGAGACAACCAATATAATGCATGACAACAGCTGAGATAAGAGGAGTGTTATGGGTCGAATACAAGTTATTGACAGCATTTATTGCATGCTTCATTATCACAGAAAATAACTTCAACCATTAGTTTGTAAATGAAAGAAATGTAAACGTCTATACTGTAGATCAACTGGTTCTGCAGAGCTCGAGTGTCGACACAACACAGTATGAACATGGACCAGAGATTAACATTGAGATATTTTGTTGTATAATTTAACGAATTCAATGTTCATTTACTCATTTAAAAGTTCTTCTGAGATTAGATGCAACCAAGTTGTGTTTGTCCTCCAGATGGAGGGGTTTTATTTCCTGCCAACATTCACCAACAACTGATTTAAGATTACATCCACACGTGTAAACTAATGTTTCTTAATGCAAAAGTGTTCAATATCTACAACTGAAGATCGAATGCAAATTTTGTTCATGTTTAACATCAACATACAAACTGTATATTATATCCTCTAACACTAAACCTATACCCATCACAGAAAACATTCTGCATTTTCAATAAAAAAAAAAAAAGCTGTTTTACTCATTGGGGTCAAAAATGTCTCCACAAGGACAAGGATTTTGAATATTGACATGTAGGGTTTACCAGGCCACACACTGTAAAAAAAAGAAAGAAAAAAAAGTTGGTCTAACTTAAAAAAGCAAGTTACCTTGTTGCTTTAAAATTTTGAGTTTGTTGTAATTAAAAATGTGAGTTAATACAATGAAGAAGAATGGTTTAATAAACAGAAACTCAAAATAATATGCTATCTTCACACATTAGTTATCGAAGTTGATTTGACAAAAGATAAAAAGTTGTGATAACAAATCATGAAAATATTTTTTTACAGTGCACACCCACTCGCATGCACGTACACACACACATACACAGACACATGCACGAGACTCCGACATTAAAGCATCACAACCTCAACCTCACACCAATCCAGAATATGGAGATTCTGAGAAAAAAATGAATGTTCGGCCAATAAAACAGCCGATTCATATTCTTGGCCAATCCACTCCTGACAGTGGATCTCACTTCAAAATCTGAATCTGAAGCTGGATGATAGTGCCATACAGTGTTTATGTTCTCTTAGCGAGAACAATGTATCAAACTGTAAGGGAAATTGTAGACTAGTTTTCTAAGAGATTTAAAAGAGACAACAAGCAGGAAGTGTTTCAGAAAGTTTCAGTCTTTTTGCAATGCAAAACTAATCTGTCTGTTTGCAGAAAAGTGATATTTTTAAAAAGTGAATATAATAAATTAACTAAATTATCATTGTGATTTGCATATCAGTCCTTCTTTATGCACAGCTCTTTTTGTGTAAACTGAATCTTATTGTCCCCATTTGATTCCCCTTTTCTCTCAGGTTCCTCCAGTCCGGGACCGGTATATCTGACATCACTTCCTCCTGCATGTGCCTTTGATTCACAGCAGAAACACTCGATGAAACACAATGATGAACACGTTCCTTAGTGTATCTGCATCTCTACTGATGTTGACAGGTAAAAATATACAAATATGCACTTGTTAAATCTGTACTTACACAATGCACAGATCATTTTAGGCTAAACATTACAATAAACAAACACTTTGTTTTCTCCACAGCTTCATGTCTTGGTAAAACTGTGGATCAGACGCCAGCGAACCTCATCAAGAATCAAGATGGATCTGCTGTGATCAAATGCACTCACAATATACCGAGCTATGACCGAATATTATGGTACAAACAAAGTCAGGACACGTCAGGCCTCAAGTTGATGGGATATCTTTATTATAAGGATGAAACTAAAGAGCCTGAATTTGAAAACAAGATCAAACTGGAAGGAGATGCACAAAAAGATTGCACTTTGACTATCAAGAACGTCGCGCTGACTGACAGTGCAGTGTATTTCTGTGCAGCGTATTACACAGTGTTCACTATCACCTCACACTCATACAGAAACCTTATCAACAGCTTTTTTCTGTGACAAGCGTGTTTATTCACGTTCCTCTTTACACCTGTGGATTCTGACTCAGTGCCAGACTAAACACAAGAGCTTCTAGTCTAGTCTTACTTAAAGTGTTGCTTAACATCCTCAGCATGTGGTCAGTTCAATTCACAATTCAGGAAGCTGAATAAAAAAATAATAAATAAAATAAATCTTTTAAATTCTGAATTTTGCCTCACCCTGAGATCACCACTATCATGATGTCACATCCTGTATTAACAAATACATTCACAGAAGAGAATAATTTGAAGTCCCCATGTAATCAAAAGGGACACTCCTTATTTTTTATATGGAATATCGCAGTATTTATTATAAATGATTTATCTGTGCTCATCATTATTTTTTTTTATTTGTGTCCTCTCATAATCAAAATAACTTCCCCCTCCCTCTTGCAACTTCTCTACTCTTCCCTGATGATGTGTTAT
Organism: Phoxinus phoxinus; assembly: GCF_949152265.1. NCBI lineage: Eukaryota > Metazoa > Chordata > Actinopteri > Cypriniformes > Leuciscidae > Phoxinus > Phoxinus phoxinus. The sequence goes on from NC_136888.1 coordinate 31,275,873, forward strand.
TCAGGACTCCCGATGGACAAAATCAAGTCCAGCAATGTCTAAGAATGTAAAAGAAAACCCATTGAAATAGTTCTCAGTATCCCACGATGCTAGAGGGAGACATTTCTCTATTATTGCTTAATTTAGCAATTTGCTAATTTGTAGCATATACAAATTTTACACTGCTTTTTAAAATGTTCTGTGTATTTATGTGCATAAAATTCTTCCGAATCTCAAAGGTTTCCTCTTACAAATGTTTAGTGTTTCTTTCTACTTTGTATCTGAACATCTTGTTGTCAGTGCCTTTCAGAGATGACATCATTTCCTGTTAGAAGTGCCTTCCAGCATTTAATGCACCGCACTGCATCAGACACATACAAACATGACTCTATTAAGTGTTTGCATTTGTCTTGTATGCCTCACAGGTCATTTTATTTAACATTTTAGTTTGTAGCTGTATTACGTTTTGATATGTGAACTTGTGCTACACTGCTTACACGGTATTTTTAATGTGTATTTTCTCTCGATTACAGCCGTCTGTCTCTGTGAAACTGTTCTCCAGTCTCCTGACCTCATCAATAATCAAGATGAACCTGCAGTGATCATATGTGCTCACAATATACCAAACTATGAGCGTATTCTCTGGTACAAAAAAGACATCATGGGCTTTAAGTTAATGGGGGTTTTTAATCTTGCATATGGCAACCCAGAGCTGGAATTTAAAGACAAGATCACACTGAGCGGAGATGGAAGAAATAATGTAACTCTGACCATCAAGAAGCTTGCGCTGACTGACAGTGCAGTGTACTTCTGTGCAGCGTATTACACAGTGTTCACTATCACCTCACACTCATACACAAACCTTCCTGAAGCATTTCCCCCAAACTTCCACAATAACAACTAATAAAAAGAGATTTTGCAACTAAAGGCAAGTGGCACTTGTAGAAATGTTTAAAGTGAAGCTTCATTCTCACTGAACCGAGAACAGCAGAGCAAAGAATTTAATAGAAGAGATTAGAATTGCACACACAAGCTGCTAAATTAATATAAATGTCCGGTTCCAATGGCATAAATAATGGCAAACTACATTATCACATAATAATAACAATAGTGTATTGTTAAAAAGAGCACCATCTGCATATTCACATATCAAAACAGAGAAAATACCACCAAAAAGAAGCCAATGTGGTACAAAATTATGAAATAGTTATTTATTAAAGTCAAGCTCTGTCTACGTCAGCATAGATATAGTATATTTGAATCATTTATTCACTAGAATATCTCAGTTCATGTTATGTTTCCATATTTTCACTGATTCAAGCACTGATTAACAAACATGGAGAAAAGCATTATTACATTTTCAGACCTAAACTTTCATGCCAATTGCTGCAATTACAAAACCTGAGGGAAGGAGGCGCTGCGGGTCCATTCTAGAGTTTGTAAAATACGAAGGGACTGTGATGTTGCAATGCTTACTTCACTTACAATATTTCTCCAGTCTAAATCAACATGAGCAGAGTCCTCTTTGTCTCGCTACTTTGGCTTACAGGTAAATATTTTATACTATAAAAAATGAGATTAAAGGGAGTTGTTTAGTAATAGTGCAGTGTGCTCTTACATCACTTATCATTTTTGTTTCGTTCACAGGTTCTGTTGTCTATGGCAGTGTTCAACAAAGTCCCTCAAATGTAATTAAAACCGAGAGAGACTCTGCAGAACTTGTCTGCACACACAACATCGCTTCATACACTATGATCTTCTGGTACAAACAAACACGTGGACATGAATTTACATTACTGGGATATATTTGGAATAAAAGTTATTCTCCAGAGGATCATTTAAAGGGAAAAATCAGTTTGAATGGCGACGGAACCAAGAATGGATCCTTAAAAATCAATAATCTTGCCCTCAATGACAGTGCGATGTATTTCTGCGCTGCTAGTTTACACGGTGTGATGTGCAGTCCTGACACAATACACAAACTCTGAAAGCAGCGGATTATATTATTAACCACTGCAGGGTTTCTGCACCTGCTCACGAGATCCTGCTAATATCCGCTGAGATGAGGCGCACACTAGCAGTCATGTGCTCTGAATATTGATACTTGCAAACATATACAATGGTCAACATGGGATGTAAACAATATTCACTTCATATAACATATATTTACAGTAATTTACAGTGACAGTACAATTATTATGTATCTTAATTAAAATATTACGGATTTATTGAAGTCATGGCTGTGAAGTTTCTCCACAACAAATTTAATATATTTTAAATAAAGCATGCTGTATCATGTTAGACACACACATTTAAACACTAAGGCCTCTATCCGATCCATCAGGATTTTGAGAAATGTTTATTTGATCTCTCAATCATCATTGCACAGCATTATATGTTTTGCCCCCACAATATTTAAATATCATCTTACTAAGACATATTATTGGGAGATTTAGAGTGACAGCTGATATTTATGCAGGTAGTCCGCTATACTGTTATAAAGATGATTTATAAGCTTTCAGAATTTTACCTTATTTTATGGCTGTTTTTACTCCTTGAGTATGAGCTCCATATATTCATATATTCCTATATCATACTCTATGAGCCATAAAATCCTGAGGTATCAAATGTAATACTCAACGAAAAACACATAGTCAAACTTTTTCCCTAATATATATATACAGTATATTATTTCATATGTTGAAGTAATTTTCCCCCCCACCTAACTATTATTAATCAAACTTTGGTCTCTTTCTGAGTAAAGATGATCATATTTCTCATTAATTTTTCTTTACTCATGACTGTTATGACCTATGATGTCACATCCTGTATAACAGAAAAGTTCGCCTCATCAAAGCTCAGGACTCAGTGCGGCATCAGAACTGAACATGATTACAATCTTTATTTCACTAATTCTGTTACTGCACTGCCAAGGTATCTAAAATATGCTAATATTATCTCTGAACTATACTCGTTTACTTACTATGCACGTTTCTTTTAATGTTCACAGGCACTGCAGGCGATAGTGATGTTGAACAAGAAGCTTTTCTTTGGAGAGTAAAAACGAGTTCTGCAGTTCTGAACTGCACACACACTAAGGGAGCAGCTTACTATGTGATGTACTGGTACCGCCAGCGTCCCGGAGAGACTATGAGGCTCGTAGTGATCACAACCGCTCAGGGACAGCCAGAGTTTGGAGAAGTTGATGAGAATAAGTTTAAAGCTCATAAAAGTGAAGCTGAAAGTGGATCTCTCACAGTGAAAGATCTCGAGGCAGAAGACAGTGCCATATACTTCTGTTCAGTGAGTCAACACAGTGTGTGAAAGACTGCAGAGAACTGTACAAAAACATTCTGTATATGAAAGATTAATAACAGCGTTAGTCAACAGGTGGCAGTCTGAGACAACCAATATAATGCATGACAACAGCTGAGATAAGCCTAAACCATTAATAAGGAATATTCCAGATGAAATTTATATGGATAGTTAACATTTTTTTTTCATATGGTCCGCCCCCATTACCAACCAACATTATCAGAAAAGATCTGTCATTGACTTCTGTGTCATGACCCATCAGCTGACATCACTTCCTCAGGCTGACATCACTTCCTCAGGCAGAAGCACTTGGTGAAAGAAGCCATGATGAACACGTTCCTTAGCGTTTCTGTATCTATATTGATTTTTACAGGTAATATCAACAAACAAAAGTGCACTTGTTTAAGAAAAAAAATTAATTGTACAGATATTTTAGCCTAAACATCACTGTTTTCATTGATTTACACGGTTATGCACTGTTTGTTTTCTCCACAGCTTCATGTCTTGGTAAAACTGTGGATCAGACGCCAGCGAACCTCATCAAGAATCAAGATGGATCTGCTGAGATCATATGCACTCACAATATACCGACCTATGACCGAATATTATGGTACAAACAAAGTCAGGACACGTCAGGCCTCAAGTTGATGGGATATCTTTATTTTAGTGAGAATAAAGAGCCTGAGTTTGAAAACAAGATCAAACTGGACGGAGATGCAAAGAAAAATGGCACTTTGACTATCAACAGCCTCACGCTGAATGACAGTGCAGTGTATTTCTGTGCAGCGTATTACACACAGTGTTCACTATCTCCTCACACTCATACACAAACCTTATCTCCATAACAGCTTGTTTCTGTGACATGCGTTTCTAGTTTATTAAGCGTTTCTCTCCACACCTGTGGGGTTTGATTCAGAGCCAGTGCTGAACACATACAGGTCTAGCAAACAGTAGCAAATATTTTATAATTTAAAAAGCCTACAGGTCTTTAGTTTGTAAAAGCTGTTCCCTTTCGTTGTCACTTCGAGTTACGTCGAATGACGACGAATGGGGTTCGCTTAGAAGCCTATCCTCTTCGAACAGTAATAAAACGAGCCAATGGCAAGCAAATGCCATGGGTCTGCTGAATTTGCATAGCGTAACTCCGCCCCACAGTGTGGGTATATAAGGAAGTGAGCCGGCAACATGCAGATATGTTTTCGCTTTCGGAGCCAAGAGCATTCTTCACTCCACAAGCCATTCTGAGATCATCTCTCTTCACTCTTCGAGACGAGCTACTCTTCAGAAGTGTTGGTGTGATGGCGAATTCCAGCGAGCTTCATATTGCCTGCCGATCTGCGCAGTGGTCTGCCAGTCGTGTGTCTCTCCCTGGGCGCTTCAACACTGCTGTTTGAGTTTTATCTCTCTAAAAGAGCTGCACGCGGCGCGTCTTTTTAAAGACGGTTCGCCCGTGTGTTTCTGGGTGCGATACACAGATTAAATCAGCTGATGGGCACGGACGCTGTCTGGTGTGTTTGGGCAAACGCACAGACAGCGTTCGTGGATGCGTCATGTTCTCATTGCGGGGACATGACCATCTCAATGTAACGATCGAGACTCGATGACCTCCTCGAGAGAGAGTCCCCTCATCCACACCCCGATCTATTCTCTCCGCAAGAGGGAATACTTCGGCTGGTGGCCAGGGTGATCAGAGGCTGCTGTGTGGAACCAACCCGACGATCTATCCTCGGTCCACACACTCCTCTTCACATTGCAACCCGTGTGGTATCCGGATGAGATCGCTGACCAGTCCCGGCCAGAGGTCGCGGGCTGGTCCAGCATTTCATTCGATGCCCCGGCAGATGAAATCTTGTCTATCGCCGCATCACAAGGTGGGCGTGAGTACGCTGGAGAAGACTCGGCTGTGCTGCCTCCTCCGGGTGTGCCAGCATTGCCCGAGTCTGAACCAGAACTCTGCCATGCTTCCCCGGGCAGTCGCAAGCATTTGGGCTTGTGTGGAACCCTCCGCCATGTCCCAAGTGCTTAAGGCTGATGATCGTTTTTGGGGACGCACCGGCACACGTCGGCCCGCCCCCAATTCCTTTCTTCCTGAACGTGCATGAAGAGGTCATGAGATTACTCAGCGGCCTCTTCCACCTTCTCTGCCCTCGATGAGGTCGCGGCCAGTGGGTACACTGGGGTTCCCCCTATGGAGTGTTCTGTGGCAACACAACTGTGTCCCCACAGCGCCTCCACTGGCGTGGCGGCCCTAAGCACCCACCCACCCCAAAGCATGTAGGTTTTTGTCTACTCCGGTGGCAGAGATCTATAGAGCTGCGGGGCTGGCTGCCACCTCACTGCATGCTATGCCCATCCTTCAGGTCTACCAGGCCAGGGGGCTCATTGCTAATGCACGAGGGTAGGGCTGGTCCAGGGCTCTTGCAAGAGCTGCGTGCCGCCACCGACCTCGCTCTACGGGCGACGAAGGTGACCACACGCTCCCTGGGTCAGGTGATGTCCACAAATGTGGTCCAGAGACAGGAACTGGCTTAGTCTGGTTGATATGGGTGAATACACCCTTCACCCAGGCCGTGCCGTGGAGGTAGTCGCAGGAAGGCGCCCCAGCCCGTACCAGCCCCGCAGCAATGCGGTGCTCCCGTTACGGGCAGCTCAGAGATGGGTTGCAGTTCTTTCTAGGAGGTGGTTGCAGGGCCACTCCTTCCCCCGGTGGAGGGCCGGGGGAAAACCTCTTTTTCCAAAGAACTGTCTCTCCCATCTCTGAGCACACAGAGTTCTCGGACGACAGTGCGCGCCACCCTCGGGTCCCGCCACTCTCGCCCTCCTCTGTCACAGAGTTCCTGGATGACAGTGCGCACGCTCACGGGCCTCGGCACTCTCGTCCCCCTCTGTCGCCAGACCCCTGCCAGAGCACGCCCCTGTGGAACGCTGGTCCTTCCCTGGCCTCCTCTGGCAGGACGCGGCTAATGACCGTGCCCCCACACCGGGCCGCTATGCCACCCACGTCTGGGCCGGTCATTCCGCTTCGCTGCACCCCCGGGGGGACGTCTGTCGTTCGCATGATCCCGCTGGCACAGTCCGTGGGAGCCTGGTTAGAGCTTCCCCCCTGTCCCGCTGGCTCGCGCGAACCATCAGGCTCGGCTATGCGATTCAGTTCGCACGGTCTCCTCCCCGCTTCAGAGGAGTCCGCTTCACTATGGTCGGTGGCAATGCCCCTGTCATGAGAGCGGAGGTCGCCACCCTGCTGGCGAAGGGTGCGATCGAGACTGTCCCTCCAGCCGCAATGAGGTCCGGCTTCTACAGCCCCTACTTCATTGTCCCCAGGAAATCCGGTGGGTTACGACCAATCCTGGATCTGCGCATCTTGAACCGTTCCCTTCACAGGCTTCCGTTCAAGAGGCTCATGGCCAAGCGCATTTTCGAATGTGTGCAGCCACAGGATTGGTTTGCAGCGATCGACCTGAAGGACGCCTACTTCATGTCTCCATTTTTTCTCGACACAGACCGTTCTTGCGGTTTGCTTTCGAGGGGCAGGCATACCAGTACGCAGTTCTCCCATTCGGGTTGGCCCTGTCTCCTCGCGTCTTCACGAAGGTCGTCGAGGCAGCCCTTGTGCCGCTACGGCAGCACGGGGTTCGCATCCTGAATTATCTCGATGACTGGCTAATCCTAGCTCACTCTCGGACCAGGGTTGCTGTAGATTCTAAAAATCGTGCTTCCCCCATAATTGTTAAATCACGGAAGCTACACCTGATATCTTGCCAAGAGATTTATTATTTGGACATGTGTCATATGTCAGACAGAGAGAAACTCAGGCATATAAGAATTAGGCTACATGAGAGAAGGTCTTCATTCTAGATTTCTCTATTCCCCATTATCTATCTTCTCATCCCATCATGCTAGATGTAAATGGTTCCTGGGTTTCTCCTTCCTTACCCCATAATCTCTATGTTTCCTCCTTCCTCTCACCCCCTCATCATGCCTTAATGCTTCTCTGAAGTGATACAGTAAGATCTAGCTTATATACATCACAGACAGACTTACAGCTTCCGTATAAGGTAACAAACATGTTGCTTTGAGCTTCTTAAAATTGGAACGTATATGTCATATCTACACGTCACCTCCATATTAAGAACTATCCTTGTTGTTTACTTCGGTGATATGCTTGCATCAGTGGAAACATTCCTTTCCCTGCAAAGAACATGTTACATAGTACACATACCTCCAAGCAAAATATAGCCCTACCAGCTCTCTGCTCAGTACACATGTACAAACATAGTCTGACTTTACAAAATACATTATGAAATTATAAAGAAAATTAATAAAGAAAAATAATACAAAAAAATAACATTAAACAGTCAATTTTCAGTCTTCAGTTGCGAACACAGGGACCTAGTGCTCCGGCACCTAGCCCGTCTGGGCCTTCGGGTCAACTGGGAGAAGAGCTAACTTTGCCCCGTGCAGAGGATCTCTTTTCTCGGTAGGAAATTTGACTCGGTCGCCATGTGCGCGCAGCTTACGAGCGAGCGCGCGCAAGTCACTGCCGACTTGCCTGAGACAATTTGAGGGCAAGAGTGCGGTTCCACTGAAACTTTTTCAGAGGCTCCTGGGGCATATGGCATCTGCAGCCGCGGCAACGCCGCTCGGATTGCTTCATATGAGACCGCTTCAGCACTGGCTTTGCGATCGAGTCCCGAGGTGGGCATGGCGTCAGGGCACGTTCCGAGTACCAGTTACTCCGACCTGCCATCAGACCTTCACCCTGTGGCGAATCTCAGCCTTCTCGGGCCGGAGTGCCCTTAGAACAAGTTTCCAGGCATGTTGTTGTCTCAACGGATGCCTCCTCCACGGGCTGGGGCGCCATGTGCAATGGACATGCTGCCGCGGGCTCCTGGACAGGACCCCACCGCCTATGGCATGTCAATTGCCTCGAGTTGCTGGCAGTACGTCTCGCTCTGCACCGCTTCCGGGCGCTGCTCAAGAACCAGCACGTACTAGTCCCATCAGACAATACCGCGACAGTAGCGTACATCAACCGACAAGGTGGTCTACGCTACCGCCGTATGTCGCAACTCACCCGCCACCTCCTCATATGGAGTCAGAAGCATCTGAGGTCGCTTCGAGCCATTTATATTCCGGGAGACCTGAACTGTGCAGCCGACAAGCTCTCACGGCTTCAGCCTCTTCCGAGAGAATGGAGACTCCATCCCCAGGCGGTCCAGCTGATTTGGGATCAGTTCGGGGACGCACAGGTAGACCTGTTTGCCTCCCACGACTCGTCCCACTGCGCCCAGTTTTACTCCCTGACCGAGGGCACGCTCGGCACGGACGCTCTGGCGCACAGCTGGCCCCGGGGCCTCCGCAAGTATGCGTTTCCCCCAGTGAGCCTTCTTGCACAGACCTGTGCAAGATCAGGGAGGACGAGGAGCAGGTCATATTGGTTGCGCCGCACTGGCCCACCCGAACCTGGTTCTCCGAACTTGTACTCCTCGCGACAGCACCTCCCTGGCCAATTCCTCTGAGGAAGGACCTCCTTTCTCAGGGACGGGGCACCCTTTGGCACCCTCGTCCCGATCTTTGGAACCTCCACGTGTGGCTCCTGGACAGGACGAGGCAGGTTTGAGTACCCTACCACCAGCGGTGGTGGCTACCATCACTTCCGCTAGAGCGTCGTCCACTAGACATGCCTACGTGTTGAAGTGGAACCTCTTCGTCTCTTGGTGCTCTTCTCACTCAGAAGACCCCAGATCATGCCCGATCAGTGTCGTGCTTTCCTTCCTGCAGGATGGGTTGGAGCGAAGGCTGTCTCCCTCCACCCTGAAAGTATATGTTGCCGCTATCGCCGCACATCACTATGCAGTTGATGGTAAGTCCGTGGGAAAGCACGACCTGGTCATCAGGTTCCTGAGAGGAGCGAGGAGACTACAGCCTCCTCGCCCTCCTCTCGTTCCCTCTTGGGACCTCTCAGACCTGAACTGGATGCTCTATTGGGTTGAGGAAGGGTGAATATGCAGGCAGGTACAAAACCATAAATCTGCAACAATAGCATTTTCCTGCGCATCTGAAAATATTTTTCCTCTTCCTCCTGTTGGGGCCAGCCTTTGGGTCCTGTTGTATATTACAGTATATACAGTAATACAGTAAAAACTATATTTTACAGTCAAACTTACTGTAATATATATATCTGTGTAAATTTTCTATAATTCCAATACAAAATATATTACTGTAATGTTCTCATTTACTGTAAGGATGTAAATCTCACCTGTTTCAGCTGAAGTTGCCATCAGCAGTGTTTGAAAGGCACAAGGCTGAAATCTATTCTGTTTTGAATGTGTGGTTCACAGTTTTGACAGCAGTGTGTTAGCATTTGAACAAAGTTCTGTAAATCCACAGTGTTGTGCAGGTTGTGGTTAAAGTCATGGGATAAGTGTGTAGAGTTTTGAAAACTGTGTTCAAGCAATGAAAAACGAACTAGAGTTTGGTCCACATAAACTGCTGCTGTGCAAACTGTAGTTAGAGTTTTGCACATGTAGCTCCAGTTGTGCTCACTGTCGTTTAGCAATCGAAAAAAACTGTAATAATAGTTTTCTCTCTTTAAAGTTCTTTTTAGAATGTCCACAGTCCACTTTTATATGCCACTCACTCACTTACTTGTCATCATAGTTATGTATATATATATTTTTTTTTTAAAATATATGTATATATATATATACATATATATATATATATATATATATATATATATTTTAGACAGTATATATATCTTTTTTGTATCTTTTTTTATTGCAAAAAAAGGGTACAAATCACAGGTGACTGATCAAAATATACATTACAATATACAAGAATATAACACGTAAACAGAAAACAATACAATTTAGCTAGGGGAAGCTTATGGATCATTACAAAGAGAACGAGGACCATATGTTGACCGTTTTAATTGCCTTTTTGTTGTTGGAACCAGACATCAGATTAATATAATGTATAACTTCATGGAGAAAAAGTACAAAATTAGTTTTTTTAGCGCTGAATTTACACTTATGAATGTAAAATTTTGCCAAAAGAATTAATAAATTTATAATGAAGTACATCTTATCTTTACTTTGACTTTTATAAAAACAAAATACTACATTCTTCCACAATAATGCAAAGTCTTTATAAATATGGTCAATGATGAATCTGCTGAGGTTTTGCCAAAATGTTCTGGTATGTACAGTATATATATATCTATGCTTGTCAGTGTCCCAGAAATGACATCACTTCCTACAAGTGCACTCCTGCATTTCATTTGAAGTATTCTCTCCTAGCGCATGAAGCAAACATGACTAGCGTTCTTCTCAGTGTTTATGTTTCTCTAGTATGCCTCACAGGTAATCCGATCGAAAGGAATATTTTTAGACAGATTTATTGTTTCTGCTGCTACAGTCTAACACAGATTTTACTGTGTGTATTTTCTCTCGATTACAGCCGTCGGTCTCGGTGGAACTGTTCTCCAGTCTCCTGGTGACTTCATACAGAACCCGGATCAGTCTGCAGTGATCATATGTGCTCACAATATACCAAACTATGATCGTATTCTTTGGTACAAACAGAGCCAGAGCACACTGGACTTTGAGTACATTGGATATCTTTTATATGAAAACGGCAACATAGAGTCAGAATTTGAAAACAAGGTCAAAATGAGCGGAGATGGAAGAAATAATGGCACTTTGACTATCAACAGCCTCACGCTGACTGACAGTGCAGTGTATTTCTGTGCAGCGTATTACACAGTGTTCACAATCACCTCACACTCATACAAAAACCTGTGATACTAAAGCGTCAGTCACTATCGCTCTGCACCTGGACATTTTCAGGACCAATAATGACGACAGATGCCTTAGCAGCACGGATCAACCCAGATATGATCATAACTATCTTTATATTTATTCGGTGAGTGGTTGTTTTAGAATGAGCAGAGTCAGCATTTCTCCTGTACATTTAATGGTGCGACCGCAAGGGGGCGCTCACGAGCAACTAAAATGACAAATGTGACGCCCTACTGCAGTGTTTCCCAACCCTGTTCCTGGAGGCACACCAACAGTACACATTTTGGATGTCTCACTTATCTTTAAAACTCAATTATATTTGTCTGGTCTTGGAGTCTCTATAATGAGTGGATGCGTTGAATCAGATGTGTTTGATAAGGAAGAGTTTGAAAATGTGTAGTGTTGGTGTGCCTTCAGGAACAGGGTTGGAAACACTGCCCTACAGTCTCGTGGACTTCACCATCATGCGTACGTGGCGGCCATTGTAAGTCCATAAAAGCGCAAGTGCATATGAAGTGTGCCATTTGGGACAGGATCTTAAAGGGGTGGTTCAGGACTTTGGACATCGGACCTCATTTTCAAGTTAACCTGGTTGTTATTCATCAGTGGAGACAGTTTTCAAAAAATATTAATCCAGGCTAGCGCGAGTTAACGGTATTTTTGCTAGCCTGGCATTAAAACAGTTTTACCCACTCCACAGTACACCAAAAACCAAAAAACCAAAGGTTTTTTATGGACCTTTGAAACATTGAATAATACTATAGGGATGTACGATATATCGGCCACCATAACGATATTGGACGATATGGTATATGTTCATTTTTTAGGTTATTGTTATTGGCCCAGTAAGTAAATTTGGCCGATATATTAAAATTTGAATTAAAACATTCAAAACATATTAAACATATTTAAAACATATTAAAACATTATATATTTGGCCATATATAATGTATAATTTCTTTCAACTGAGACACTTCAGATGCGCACTGGTCACCATGATGGTTTTGAATTGCTTGAAATATGATTGGAATCACTTCGAAAAAATCATTAAGTGCTACATGTGCTACATCAAATTATAATGAAAACATTATAATTCTGTGCTTGCGACACGGCTTTAATGGTGAGACTTTTGTCGTTTTTTAAATCAGTCTCTCAAAATCATATAAAAATTTTGATTTTGATTTTTCTGTCATTATGGTTATCGGCTTTCAAATATAATTGGTTATTATCGGCATCGGCCAAAACTTTCATATCGGTGCATCCCTAATTCTGACAGCTGAAGCAATCTCTTTCACAGGTAAATTTAACATATTGGCATCATACACAGACTAATGGCCAAGCGAAATCCAAAATTTGTGGACCACCAATACACAACGAGCCACTTAAGGCACCATTAGCCAGTGTTGTAGTTTCTTGGCCACCATATTAAAGGGATAAGAGACTCCTGTGAGAGATAATGAAATATAAATTAAGAGTACACTCAGCAAATTTCACAGCAAGTCCCCTTGTAGTGTTATATGACCTATGATGTCATATCCTGTACAACAACAGCTAGAGTTTGTATCTATTGAAAGGCTGGGACTCACTCTCACCCCACCAAAACTCAACATGACTAGGAACATTATTTCATTGATTCTGTTACTGTACTGTAGCCAAGGTATTTAAAATGATCTCCATAGCAACTGAAACAACAACCTTATATTCTTACCAATTCAATTTTATTTTTTCCACAGGCACTATGGGTGGGGAAGATGTTGTTCAAGAGCCTACAATTCTTCATGAACTAAAAGGGAGTTCAGCCCAGATCAACTGCACACAGAATAAGGGCTCATCCTACAGACTGATGTACTGGTACCGCCAGCGTCCCGGAGAGACTATGAGCCTCGTAGTGTTCACGACCTCTTACACCGAACCAGAATATGAAGATCCGGAGAAAAATAAATTTGTGGCCAAAAAAACAGTTCCTGAGAGTGGATCTCTGACTGTGAAGAACTTGGAGGCGGATGACAGCGCCATATATTTCTGTTCAGTGAGTGAAAGCACAGTGTATCAAACTCTGGGCAGAGTTGTACAAAAACAGGTGCATTTAAAATAAGAGATGAATAATGATCAACAGGGGGCAGTGTGGTTCTTTTGGTCATTTTCAGTCTACTCACATTGCAAAATAAATGTCTCTGTTTGCATATGGTGATGCTTAAAAATAGATTTTAATGAATGATCATGAACTTCATTATTGTCCCCCTTCTTTAACAGTGTACAGTTCAACTCATTCTGTGTAGTTTGTATCGTATCTTCCTTAATTTATCCCTATTTCTCTCAGTTTTGACCAGTTAGGGACCGGTATATCTGACATCACTTCCTCCTGCATGTGCCTTTGCAGAAACACTTAGTGAAAGAAACCATGATGGACATGTTTGATAGCATATCTGTATCTCTACTGATGCTTACAGGTAAAAATAAATAAACATTTACTTTTTTAGTCTAAACATGACTGTACGTACACAACTGTTGTTGTTTGTTTTCTCTACAGCTTCATGTCTTGGTAAAACTGTGGATCAGACGCCAGCTAACCTCATCAAGAATCGAGATGGATCTGCTGTGATCATATGCACTCACAATATACCGAGCTATGACCAAATATTATGGTACAAACAAAGTCAGGACACGTCAGGCCTCAAGTTGATGGGAAACCTTAATTTTGACCAAGAGAATAAAGAGCCTGAATTTGAAAACAAGATCAAAATGAGCGGAGATGGAAGAAATAATGGCACTTTGACTATCAACAGCCTCACGCTGACTGACAGTGCAGTGTATTTCTGTGCAGCGTATTACACAGTGTTCACTATCACCTCACACTCATACAAAAACCTTGTCTTTTAAACGGCTTATTTCTGTGAAATGCATATCTATGTTCCTCCCCACATCTTTGGATTCTGATTCAGTGCCAGTTCTCAGCACAATAGATCTAGTCTTAAAGCAAATATGTTGTTTAATTTAATTTTTTTTTAAGTTTGTGACAGTATTAATTGCTGTTAAGTTTTTATGTAAAACTATGATAAAGTGCAACAATGTTAGACGAATTTTAGACAGAATAAATTTGAGCCTACAGTTGACTAATCTATGACGGGAAAACATCTGAATTGTGCAGCTTATAGCTGACATCACTTCCTGTTGTGCCTTTACTTCATAGCAGCAGAACTCAGTTCAGTAAGAGCTGACATGATGAACTTCTTACTTAGCATATCTGTATGTCTATTGTGGCTAACAGGTAATAGTAAAAATATGATGTTGTGCAAATAGTGATACACTTTCATGTAAATGTTATTTATATAATTTTATTTCAAACATTACTACTCATTGCAAACATTATCTCTCTCCATGCACAGCGGTAAATCATGCAAAAACGGTTCTCCAGAGTCCCGATGACCTCATGAAGAATCGAGATGAACTGGCGGTTTTCAAATGTGCTCACAATATACAAGACTACAACCGAATGCTGTGGTACAAACAGAGTCGAGACACGTCTGGCCTCACGCTGATGGGATACCTTAGTTTTGACCAAGAGAATAAAGAGCCTGAGTTTGAAAACAAGATCAAATTGAGCGGAGATGGAAGAAATAATGGCACTTTGACTATCAACAGCCTCACACTGAATGACAGTGCAGTGTATTTCTGTGCAGCGTATTACACAGTGATATAGACAGTCAAATCTTAATACAAAAAGCGGTTACCTGTTACTCTAACAGGACTCGCCACAGCTCTGCCTCACCTGCAAAACGCGCTGGGTTTGATTTGCTGCCAACATTGAGTTGAGTTGAGATGAGAGTCTTATTTCTAAGAATAAGTAAATCCAAGTGTGAGTAGAAAAAAGCCCACCACATGTTGACCTCATACAGACAATTAAAGGTACACTGTGTAGTTTTTTAAAAGTATTTTATTAGCTAAAATCAATGGGTCTCATTCATGAAACACGAGCAGAACGAATTTTTGTGTAAATCGTGTGTAAAGTGGTTCTGGCGTAAATTTTCGGATTCATTAAAATGTTTATATTTTCCAAATGTTAGTTGGTACGAAAGAAATCTACACCTGCTCCCAGCCACGCGTAAATAGTGCGTTTAACATCCGAATGTTTTGCTCATTAATAAGGCTGCATTTTAATTCACCAATCGGGTACATATTTACACAGCATTTTGAAAAAATATTATATATATAGTAATTACATACAGTTTTTCTTTTTACTTTTATTATGAGAGCCAGTGATATCATCTGCAAACAGAACACTTTAATCAAATAATTAATTGCTTTCAATAGGGCTGGGCTATATTTTTTCGAAGTGAACTAATTCGTTTTTTGCAGTCAAGATTCATGTCGAAGCATTTTCTTTTATTTATTTCATAATATGATGCCCATATATAGTTGTCAGTCGGATTTAATGGGCGGGATTTATGGTAATTGAGAATGAGCGTGCACGCGCATCCCATTTACGACTGATTGGAATTCATTACACACACATTTCACTATCACATCTGACGTTTACGGAATATTTGTGAATCAGGAGAAGAGTTTTCGGGAAGGTCTCTTTACGCGCAAATCACTCACATATTTACTCGTATATTTACGAATGTTTCATGAATAAGACCCAATGTCTTTATTCATAAATATGTCCTCAATGTTGTACAATTAGGCCTACCTCTCCCAATGATCCGACTTATCCTCGTACGCGAAGAATTTCTTATCTTTATTTACATGGGACAGATAACTCCACGGAGGCTTCCATGTCGTTCCGCCATCTTGAAAAACTTTAATAGGAGAGAGGGAGAAAAAGCACTAGGCTACCTCAACGCGTTTTCATTCAGAGCAAGCGTCACGTGACTGAAACCAGCAGAGACGGACAAGGAGAGAGGCGTAATGTGTCACTGCCCCGGTATATTTGAAAGGCTGCACTGCACGGTACTTCATAATTCAGGATCATATACTTATGCCGAGCCACAGGAGAAATGCCAAAATTGTATTTAAAAGAAAACGTGTCCGACGAATTCAAAAACCGAGGGTAAATAACGGGATAGCTTTACCCAGGTGGAAAGAGCTAATGAAGGAGAAAGACTTTGAAAGGGACGCTGAAGCTTCCTGCTTTCTTCTCGACAGGTAAGTCAATGTTACGGTCTAAATTACAAGCTTTTTTTTCATTGCTTGGTTGTGTAATTCATTATATAGGCAGCATAACAGTACAACATGTAGTTCAACTCGAGGAAGGGCTATTGTTGTCATAGCTTCTTGGTACATAACGGCTACCGTAGTTGCAACACGCATTTGAAAAAACGAAGCGCTAGAGAGCACTATTCGTTTCAATGCAAAATACAATTTCACTGCTAGATGAGAGAAATTCCTACACGGTGTACCTTTAAGTTGATACACAAGCCAGGGTTGCCAAGATCACGCATTCCAGAAGCTACTTGAAAACAGTTGATTTTCCCCCTAGGGGTTAAAGGTTTGACATATTGCATTATATTTGACTGGAATGCTTGCATTGTGATATTTTATATTGATAAAACTGTGCTAGATGTGAAGTTTTGTGAAGGAAGGCCACTGGTAGGGAGCATTTGAGCTGTGTTTATGATCTCTACGATATAGCGGTTTTCAATTTGCATTGCAGTGACAGTAAAATATGTATTTTAGGTATATGGGAATGACATATTTTGAGTTTGGATATTTGGTATATGGTCATTGGGTTACTTTTGGGCTATTTTCGATAGCCATGGGCTAGTTTTGTTACGCAGATCTGGCAACCCTGACACAAGCTCAGCATCCCTGAAAGATAGAGGGAGACATTTCTCTGTTAATACTAAATCATAACATAATTGAAAAATGAGCATATTTTACGACAACTATAAATTGTACAAATTATTATGGCGTGGATAATAAAAAGAGAAACTGTTAATGTTAAACAATATGTTAATTGTCTTTTTCTCATAATTTCTACTATACCTCACCAGCTTGTTGTCAGTGCCCACAGAGATGACATCATTTCCTATTAGATGTGTCTTCCTGCATTTAATGCACAGCATTGTCCCCAAAAGCATAAAGCAAAGATGACTAGTATTCTTCCAAGTGTTTGTGTTTCTCTAGTGTGCCTCACAGGTAACCATATGGAACCTTTTTAGTTATTAATTGTAATGATTTTTATTATGTGAACTACACTGATAACATAGATGTATTTTCTCTCGATTACAGCCGTCTGTCTCTGTGGAACTGTCCTCCAGTCTCCTGTTGACTTCATACAGAACCCGGATCAGTCTGCACTGATCATATGTGCTCACAATATACCAAACTATGATCGTATTCTTTGGTACAAAAAGGACATGGGCTTTAAGTTCATGGGGTACCTTAATCTTGAATCTGATTACCCGGAGTCTGAATTTAAAGACAAGATCAAATTGAGCGGAGATGGAAGAAAGAATGGCACTTTGACTATCAACAGCCTCACGCTGACTGACAGTGCAGAGTACTTCTGTGCAGCGTTTGACACAGTGTTCACAATCACCTCACACTCATACAAAAACCTGTCACTGTGATACCAAAGCTTCAGCTTATGAGTTTCTGCACATTCACTGACACTGCACCTGGACCTGTGGGGTTTGATTTAGTACCAGTTATGAACACAGAAGTAAAGTATTCCCCATAATTCCTATAAAATTATTGTTTTTTCTTTCTGTTATGCATTAATATTTTAAAGGGATAGTTCACTTTCAAA
Organism: Phoxinus phoxinus; assembly: GCF_949152265.1. Lineage (NCBI taxonomy): Eukaryota > Metazoa > Chordata > Actinopteri > Cypriniformes > Leuciscidae > Phoxinus > Phoxinus phoxinus. The sequence continues at coordinate 31,293,720 of NC_136888.1, forward strand.
TTAAAATTCTGTCATCATTTACTCACCCTCAAGTTGTTTCAAACCTGTATTAATTTATTTCTTCTGCTGAACACAAAGAAAGATATTTTGAAGAATGTCAGTAACCAAACAGTAGTCTGTACCCATTGACTTCCATGGTATTTTTTTTCCTACTATGGAAGTCAATGGGTACAGACTACTGTTTGGTTACTGACATTCTTCAAAATATCTTTCTTTGTGTTCAGCAGAAGAAATAAATTAATACAGGTTTGAAACAACTTGAGGGTGAGTAAATGATGACAGAATTTTAATTTGAAAGTGAACTATCCCTTTAACTCTGTAGAATCCTCTGTAGTATTTCAAACAAAAATGTCCTGGAAAATGGTGCCATTAATGGGGTCATGCCATGGATTTTTATTATTTTAATACGTTTCTTGAGGTTCACTTATTATGTTAATAATAAGTTAAGCCAGTGGCTTCAGTGGGATGAGTATTAGGGTGTCAAAGCATCTGTGATGCTGAACTCTCGAAGAACAGCCACTGCCTTTAATAGACACAATGATGGAGTTCTCTGATATTCTTGCTTCAATGATGGACATGTAACATTATGATTGACAGACCTGCTACGACATTAACTGACTACTAATTTGAAGGTTTACTTTAACATAATAAATGGCACAATTTAAACCCATGAGTCCATAATTTGAACAGTTTATTTTAGATCACGAGTGATTGTTCCCTTGATACACCACATTATAACATGTGCATAACTTAGTTGGAGACATTACAGTAATGCACTTTAAAGACACCTCCAGTAAATACTGTCTCAACTCACCCGCTCTCCCATATTATGTAATAATAATTATTATATTACATAGACATTTCTTTATGATATTCACCTATCAGGCTGATAGGTCTCCTTTTCAATCTTTATAATAATGGAATATAAAATAATTAAATAAATTATTAAAATGATTGACTAAGTGTTTTGTAAAAACATTATTTGTGGTCTAGTATACATTAAATCAAATATTTGTCTCATATTATGGTCTGTCCTACAGACACCAATGCCAAAACCAGCACAGAACTCCATATGTATAACATAGTGTTGTACATATTTCATAGTTTAACTATGACAAAGATTTTAGTCTTCTGTGACAAGGGTGCAAGTCTTCAGCATTCACTTCCTCATAATGCCATGGAGAGAATATGGAGCCCTTGACACACAACAACACAAAATGTAAATATATTTGAAACCTTTTTTCATTCTAATGTCTCAGTTCATTATGGCAATTGTTTCTTTGTTCTTGTAAAAAGCTAATTCAAGTATTGATTCAGAAACATGCAAACAAACATTTTAACTTTTTCATTTTTACACTTCCTTCACATGCAGTGTAAATGCATGGCAGGAAATTGTTGTAATCACTAAAGCTGTGGACAGGAGGCGCTGACGGTGCATACTTGAACACTAAAGGCATGATCATGTTGCAATGCTCACGGGGATGAGGAAGTATTTCAAACCAAACTTTTTTTTTTTTTCACTTACAATATTTCTCCAGTCTAAATCAACATGATCAGAGTTCTCCTTGTTTCACTATTTTGGCTTACAGGTAAATATTCTTTAATATAAAATACAACGTTACACAGTAATAGTGCAGTGTGCTCTTACAACATTTTCCCTTTTTGTTTCGTTCACAGGTTCTGTTGTCAATGGCAGTGTTCAACAAAGTCCCTCAAATGTAATTAAAACCGAGAGAGACTCAGCAGAACTTGTCTGCACACACAGCATCACATCATACACTATGATCTTCTGGTACAAACAAACACATGGACATGAATTTACATTACTGGGATATATTTGGAATAAAAATTATTTTCCAGAGGACAATTTTATGAAAAAAATCAGTTTGAACGGCGACGGAACCAAGAATGGATCTTTAAAAATCAATAATCTTGCCCTCAATGACAGTGCGATGTATTTCTGCGCTGCTAGTTTACACGGTGTGATGTGCAGTCATGACACAATACACAAACTCTGAAAGCAGCGGATTATATTATTAACCACTGCAGGGTTTCTGCACCTGCTCACGAGATCCTGCTAATATCCGCTGAGATGAGACGCACACTAGCAGTCATGTCTCTGAATGTTGATAGGAAAACTTAAACAGGTCATATAATGAATTCACAATTTGTTTGATGAGTCAACAGATCATGCCAAACACATCAAAACAAAAGGAAATGTAAAGATCATTAATACGATAAAATGTAATCAACACAATTTTTACAGATGCTGACAAATATTTTGCTCTTAAATTGAATAAATATGTAAAACTGATAAAAAATGTGGAGTTTCTTCTTGGGTAGAGAATGTAAAGCTGCCACACTTTGTGACATCATTTCCTGAATCTCCTGCATTTAAACTCATAGTTGAGTCAACCAGCAGAGAGAGAGACAACATGAGTAATGCTCCTTGTGTCTATGTTTCTGTCTTTTTTCTGCGACTTGCAGGTAATCATTTGTCATCTCAGCCACACTGTACCATTGAATTAGCACTGAATTGACTTTTTACAAAGTTTATGCATTAATATATCTTTCAACAGTGACCATTCTTGGTGAAAGTGTTGTCCAGACTCCTCCTGATGTCCTGAAGAAACAAGATGAAATTGCAGAGATCAAATGTTCACACAGTATACAAAACTATTATATTGTACAGTGGTACAAACAAAGCCAGAGCATCATGGATCTTCGGCTCATGGGATACCTTAATGTTGAACAAGAGGTCACAGAGACTGAATTTAAAGACAAGATCACACTGAGCGGAGATGGAAGAAATAATGTGACTCTGACTATCAAGAAGCTCACGCTGACTGACAGTGCAGTGTATTTCTGTGCAGCGTATGACACAGTGTTCACAATCACCTCACACTCATACACAAACCTTCCTGTGATGAACAAGTTTATCAGGAACTGCAAATTCACCATCACTTTACACCTGACTCTGTGGTTGAGTAAACATCATCTTCATGGATATCAGGGACTGAGCACAGTATACATATTATAATAAGCAAAAACAACAGGTTGATCATATGGTAGTATTCTATAAAATATAATTTTCAGAATGAAAGACTGGCATACTGCATCAGTGAACAATATGTGGAAACATTATTTCAAACAGTAGTATGCTAAATTGTCATCACATGACCTCTTTATGTTTGTCATATTATATACTTTAATTCAGGGGTGTCCAGTTATAATCTGATTGTCTAAGCAAGCAAGCAAGTAAGTAGATATGTACGTAAATAAGTAAATAAAGTACAGTAGCACCTTATTTTACAGGCCTGTACAGTATACGTACTTATTATAGCAATTACAATAATCGGGTTATAAGTACTAACCCTTAACCTAACTCTAAACCTAACCTTAACCCATATAGTCACCGTATATTACCCAGTACTTTCTTAGGTGAATACACTGTAAGTACACATACTGTAAAATAAAGTGTAACCTAAAGTAGGCTACTTATCTATTTTGTAAATGTATACTGTGTGAAGGATACATACTGTATACTGCAGAATATTGCGAGTATATTATACATGGGCTCTGTTAATCAAGCAGTCAAGATGTAGTAGTTATTGTAATCACTTGGAGGAGCTCTTGATTAATTCATGTGCAAATTATGTTGCACCAAAAGCTTTGAAATGTCACTGCATTGTTCAAAAACAACTCAGAATTGAAATGCAAAACACTGAACACTTTATCTTCCATAATAGCACAGCAATCAAAACATAATTATTTAAAGGGGCGGTTGATTATGATTTCACTTTTCTAACTTTAGTTAGTGTGTAATTTTGCTGTTTGAGAATAAACAACATCTGCAAAGTTACAAATGTTTAAAGTTCAAAGCAAAGGGAGATATTTGCTTTTAAAGAAGTAGTTTTTTAAGGACTACAACAAACGGCTGGTGGGGACTACACGACATTCCTCCCAGGTTAGTGACATCACCAACCCTAGAATTTATATAAACCCCGCCTCCAGAACACGATTTATAGATTATCAAGACAGAATATGCTAATCAATGACTGGAAGATATCTACACATAAGCTACATAAATTCATCAACAAACCATTCAGAAATGTCCTGTTGCTTCTACATGTTGTCACTTCTTCTTGAGTCTCTCCATCATTCTGACTCCGGTTTGAACATAAAAGTTTTAGACATTTTCAGTGCATGTCTGTCTGTGTGAGTGCAAGCTCTTGAAGCTCCGCCCCCTGTGCCGGGAGCAGCAGCTCATTTGCATTTAAAAGAACAGACACAAAACGGTGCGTTTTACATAACGTTATATAACTTCAACATGCTATATAAAAATATCTGTGGGGTATTTTGACAGACTTATTTTACATCTTGTGAGAAGGGCATTATACCACCCCTTTAATGCAATAATATTATTTGAGATTTAATTTGAGGGAAAATTGATGGCATTTGCTTGATAAATTGACATTTATTATTTTATCTATTCCGTAAAAGAAAGAACGTCATACATGTTTGGAATGACATGAGGGTGAGAAAATGATGACGACACAATTTACATTTTTGGATGAAATGTCCTGTTTATCTGTTTCCAGCCATTCACTTTCCCTTGATTTCTCCTTTACAAAAGATTGATCCAATTGCTGGAACTTGCATCTAAACCGTTTCACCCACATACCAAAAATTGCTCTTCTGTTGTTGTTGGTTCTGAACTTTCACCCCTTCACATTGTATGATGTAATGACACCCGAGAGGCAGTGCTCACACCTCTTCTGTTTAGTGACAGCAAATGAGATATTGTGGCACATCAGAAAAAAAGAAAAGAAAAATGAGAAAAAAAAAATTGTATATTCTTGCTTCAAGTTTGGCAAGATGAATCCAGTTGTAGTATTTCTGATAATATCACTTCAGTGGACCTCAGGTATTTGACACTGAGCATTGAAATCATATTTTGATTGTATGTTAACTGTTAAAAACACTTTTGCATCCTTCTCTCTCTTTATTTGCCAGGTTTTGCTGATGTAAGTGACATTACACAGTCTCCAAACACAATGATACCTCTCAAGGAAAATGCCACCCTGACTTGCAGTCACACAAAAGGTTCTACTTATAACAGAATGTACTGGTTCATTCAGCATCAGGGACGGAGTATGGAGCTCATCGTGTACGTAACCTCTTTTGACACGGTGGAATTTGGAAAGGTCAACAAGGAAAAGTATTCAGTCAATTATAAATCTGCAGAGAAGGGTTTACTTACTGTGATCAATCTGGAGTCTCATGACAGTGCACAGTATTTGTGTGCCGTGAGTGAACACAGTGCAGCAGAATCACTTCACAGATGTACAAAAACTGTCACGAGAAGTGATATGATCACACAGACAGGGGGCACTCGTGCTCAACATCACAATACAACCTTATAGAGGGATTAAGACCCTCATGTATGTTTTTGTATGACATCCACAATTTAATCTTTTTCAGCACATTCTTTTTTTTTTTTTACACATTCTATGTCAAAACTAACCAAATTAATAGCAAAATCTGAATACATTTTCTTTACAACATGCCTCCCAGGTTGTTGTGATTTTGGTGAACGTGATTTCACCAAGTAGAACATGTTCCTGAATCAACATTCTTGTTATTCCAATAAACCAATCAGATTAGAGGGATAGTTTTTTTTTTAGTTAATGTCAAGTTTAGACTTACAACAAAGGTTAGGGGCTTCCACATGATTATTATTCACTCACCTTTCATATCCCTCTGATTTTAAGATGAATTGGGTAGGATTATGTTTAGGGGTAGTGATAGGGTTAGGCCTATGTTTTTCGACAGGGATGTTGTTCCAGGATCAAGTGCAACATGTTCCTGGAACAACATTGAAATCAACCAATCACAGTTGAGGGACACGTTTACAGTTTATGTCAAGTTTAGGCTTACAACCAGAGTTAGGTGCTTAAACATCAGTGTTATTCACCTATAATTTCCCTCTGATTTTAAGGGATAAGTTATGGGTAGGGATTGGTTTAGGGGTTGGGATATGGTTAGGACTACATTTTTGGTCAGGAATGTTGTTCCAGGATCAACAAAATATGTTGATCCAGGAATGTCTTACTTGGCAAAACCAGAGGGTAATTTTAGGAGAACAAGAATCATGTAGAAGCCTTTAACCTTTGAGGTTAACCTAAAATGTACATTAATCCCTCAAATCTGATTGGTTGATTGGATGATTGCAATGTTGTTCAAGAATCAACTTTTACGGACTCCACATTGACAATACGTCATTCATTAATTTCATAAATCATCACAATATTGCTATGGTATACCTGTTAACACGTTTTAAACTTGTCACACCATTATCAAATATGAGACACATGAGAACCAATGCCATTTGACATCATTGCCATCAATTCTGGTGCAACAAGTCATGCATTTCAAATATGCACAAGTTTAAACAAGAATTAAGAGCTTCGATAGAAAAGGAAAACTTTTCCTTACTCAAAGCTTTGCTGTATTGGCTTCAGAAGACATTTCCCCCCTAACTAGTGCCTCATATGGCAGCATGAACATGCTTATACAGACTTGCCATACGACATGCGATGTGGGTGAGTAATTGAAACCTTTTAAACTATTCCTTTAGAAATCCAGCTTTAGGATATGTAGCAAAGCTGAAATTTGACACACAAACAGCAGGAGGTGGTGTTAACCATGACTTCTGTGAACACAACCTTTCTTGTACTAACTTAGCCTACTACTCAAAATGAGTGTGTGTTCTCTCTAAGGTAATGAGAGGAAGGTGATGGTGAAGGTTTGTCCACACACACACACACACACACACACGCATCTTCTCTTTTCTGAACATGATCAGGACTCTCGTCAGCGTTGCTTTTCTCATCTGTCTCTCAGGTACAAAATATTTGACTATTCACATTCTTCACATTGTTAGTGAAGTTATGGTATCACTATTAATTATTAGAATACATTATCTAAATAAATGACTATTCAATAAATCAAGTGGCTAAATTAATAAACAGAACTGCATTATGTTATTTACATATTTTCACTTTTTTTTTTAAACAGATATTTCAAATAGTCAAGATGTCCATCAGACTCAAACTGATCTGATCAAATTTCCTGGACAACCCGAAGAGCTCCACTGTTCTCATAGTTCATCATCTTACAATGTCATGCTCTGGTACAAACAAACACTTGCCGGAAGTTTGGAGTTGCTTGGGTATCTTGTGGGTACTAGCGAAACAGTTGAGGATAAATTCAAAAAGAAAATAAATCTGGAAGGCGATGCCAATAAAAACAGTGTTTTAAAACTACAGAGTCTTTCGTCTGAGGACAGTGCAGTGTACTTCTGCGCTGCTAGTACACAGTGCTGTGGGTTCCCTTCCCTCTCTGCAAAAACCCTGCTGTATTCATAACATGACATTACAACGATTGGAAACCGGAGCTTTCATGCTTTAAAATCAGTGCAAAATCACCATAAAACTATCCACATTTTTAAAGCCATGCAAACATGCAACAGCTTTGTTGGACAGCCTGACATTTATTTTTATTTTCCCATTTGGAAGCTTAACGTCCCCATTTCCCCATAAAAAAGGTAACATTAGCATTATATTCAATCATTTAAATATTAAATAATTAATTTTTTTATCTGAAGGGAAGACACACACACACACACACACACACACACACACACACACACACACACACACACACACACACACACACACACACACACACACACACACACACACACACACACACACACACACACACACACACACACACACACACACACACACACACACACACACACACACACCTGATCATTTATGTTGTAGTTTGAAAAGTGAACAACAGAGGGAAGTGTTGTAATTGTGTGTAGATTTATTAGATTTGAACCCAAAATCCTCTGTACAAGACGGAAACATTTCTTAAATATCATATCTCATTTATTTGGCATTGGCAACAGCACACAACATCACTCTGTTCAGCATTAACACATTTGCATTATAAGGCCTCAAACATGTGTCAACTTATGATCAAATTAACTTTTGCAACCTGTATATGTTCTTCACTCTGGATTCAGGGTATGTGTTCTTATTTATTTTATATACAACCTGTTCACTTATATGATATCAGGTAAACTGAACTCCAAACCCAATCTGTAGATGACATTCATTATTCATGATTTTGTTTTTGTAGGTTCCTCTCTCAGTGATAAAGTTCATCAGAATCCTCCAGACATGCTAGTGAATGTCATCGAGTCTCCAGCGCTACACTGCTCTCACAGCATCTCAAGCTATAACCGTATCCTGTGGTATAAACAAACCCAGGACAGACAGCTAGTCTTTTTGGGATATCTCCTTGGCTCTGTGCCTCAGTTAGAGACTGAAGTCAAAAACAAACTGGCTCTAGACGGAAATGGAAATGATAATGGCAAATTAACCATAAAAAATCTTGAGTTTAATGATACTGGCACATATTTCTGCGCAGCATCTCCACAGTGCCACACGTGTGCTGTATCGCCTCTACAAAAACCTGCTGACAGGCTACATTTGCCCACAAAATGATTATCAAATTGAAGTTGTTATGTCTTATGATTTAATCTGACAATGTGGTTTACCGTCCAAACATCTGCTATAGTTCAGCTAACAAGATATGTTCTGAGAATGTTTTGCTAAAGTTCTCATTAAGTTGCCAAAATGTTATTTCTGAATGTTCAAAATGTCCCTTTTTATAATACTGATAATAATGACACACAATCCGTCACATCTTGACCAATAGGAGCACAGAAGCTCTTCCGTACACAGCTTCCAAACATGGCGAAACGAAAGAGAGAAAAGGTCCAACTAAAACCGTCCAACCGTTTTATAAACACTGTATAGATAATGCTTCGTCTAACTCGTCTAACTGTGCTAACTTTTTGAGAACATTACGAAACACCAGATAAATGAAGAAACATTCTATTAAAAGTGTGGTATAATGCCCTTCTCCCAAGAGTGTGTATGTGAAGTTTTAGCTCAAAATACCCCACAGATATTTTTATATAGCATGTTAAAATTGTCACTTTTTGAGGGTGAGTCAAAACGCACCGTTTTGTGTCTGTTCCTTTAAATGCAAATGAGCTGCTGCTCCCGGCACAGGGGGCGGAGCTACAACAGTTTGCACTCACAGGTAGCCTGGGTTTCCCCATACTGCCTTTGCGCAGCGCGATTTTATTCACGCTGAAAGGCAGTCTGGAGACCATGGACCAGATTTTCGCCTCGTTTAGGGAACCAATCACAGAACGGGGAGGGAGCAGCAAGACAATGACGACATGCGACACAACTAAGCAGTTTGTCTATGGATTCAACATGGCAGCAGACGCGATTCACGCGAAGCTACCTTTTGATGCAGCCTTAGATGTTGTTCTAAGTAATTTAGAACGCAAGTTTATTTTGAAAAAAGAGCAGCTGTTGGCATCTCTACATACGTCGTCTGGTATAATGGAAACGATTGGCTATGAGCTACGTACAGGCGCATTTGATAGACATTCTTAGCACCCAATAAACGGCGCCGGGCATTCGTAAACCACGCCTCAAATACGAGAAAATGCACATGTGGTTCCCAGACCCAAGTCTCAACGAGAATTGGGTCTGGCGTTAGCCAGGCTAACTCACAGGCACATGCACTGAAAATGTTATGTTTTATGTAGCCTTTTATGTTCAAATCAGATTCAGACAATAATGGAGAGACTCAAGAAGTGACAGCATGTAATGCAACAGGACATTTCTGAATGGTTAGTTGATGAATTTATGTAGCATATGTGTAGATATCTTCTAGTCATTGATTAGCATATTCTGTCTTGATAATCTATAACTTGTGTTCTGGAGGCGGGGTTTATGCAAATTTTAGGGTTAGTGATGTCACTAACCCGGAAGGAATGTCGTGTAGTCCCTACCAGCCGTTTGTTGAAGTCCTTAAAAAGCAATTTCTTTAAAAGCAAATATCTCCCTTTGCTTTGAACTTTGAGCTTCGTAACTTTGCAGATGTTGTTTATTCTCAAACAGCAACATTACACTAGCTAAAGTTAGAAAACTAAAATCATAATCAACCATCCCTTTAATGTTACCGAAAGCATGTTTGTTCATAACTTTGAGAGAACCTTGCCAGAATGTTGTGAAGTTCTGAGAATGTAGCCGGGAGGTCTGATGTCACATCCTGTGTCTTTTACCTCAAATGACACACCGACTCTCACTCGGGGTTCATTCAACATGACACAAGTTTTAGTTGTGGTTATTGCCTCTGTGTTCTGGCAAACAGGTAATTCAGTGCCCAGCAGTAGTATAAATATTTAAAAATGAATACAATTTGACATTACTCATAATTATTACATCATTTCCTTTTGTCCAGGACCTGCTAGTAGCAGTAAAGTTCACCAAGAACCTCCTGATCTCCTATTGAATCCCGATGGCACGTTGGATCTCACGTGCAGCCACAGCAGTTCTGACTTTGTCAGTATTTTGTGGTATCAGAAGCTGATTGGTGCTTCAGATCTTAAACTCATTGGATTTTTGTATTATAAATCAGCAACTATTGAGAAAGAATTCACAGAGCTCTTTAATGTGAGTGGGGACGGAGAAAAGGAAGCATATCTTCGCTCTACAAAATTAAGGCAAACTCAAGACAATGGCATGTACTTCTGTGCTGCACGAGCACAGTACTAAAAATGAACAATGAGCCCCACAAAAACCCTCTGACATCTCACCTGTTAGACAACATCTTTACACATGTGCAAAGATAAAAAAAATAAAAAATCAGACAGCTTTAATTAAATGCATCAGCTTTGTTTTCTGTCAGCTGGGGGCAGTGTGTCTTCACACACTTGTTTTCTCCATGCATTCTGGTATATACTTGATGAATCCACATCAGACCCGTCACTACGACTAAAGCACCCACTATAAACTCATAATGTTCCTGAAACTCGTTATTTATTTAAGTTTGGCTTTATTAGTCACAGGTAATGTTGATTATATTTGGTTATATATATATTTATATTTAGTCTTTCAACGTCATAATATTCCTCATAATTATACAACCTAAAGTTTGTAATTGTGATTTCTGTTCTTTCCACAGGTGAAAAGGTGGACATGACTGTTCACCAGAAACCTCATGATCTGATAATAAATGATGGAGAAACTCATAAGATTAAGTGCTTTCATAAAATCCCAAACTATGACCGCCTGTTGTGGTACAAGCAATCCAAGAGCAAAGATTTAACATTCATGGGATATCTTATGGGTGACACTGGATACCCAGACAAAGCTTTCGAGGACAAAATTAAAATAGAGGGAGATTCCAATAAGTTTAATGGCTCTTTAACTCTGATCAGTCTTACATCAGAGAATAGTGCCGTTTATTTCTGTGCAGCCTATTACACAGTAACACCAAACCTGTTCCTTCCATGCAAAAACCTATCGCTAAGAATTATTATACAGTCTCACACCTGTGAGAAACCACTGCTAGATACATTATAACTCTGTAGTGTTGCCTTACTACTTACAAAGGCATCTGTCTTCTAATACAGTATAATCCTAATTCAAACTGAATTTTAACACTCCATGATCATTTCATGTAAACTCAAAACTGATTCTCACAGTGTTGCTAAGCTAATGGCTCCATTTTCTAAAAAGCATTAAAACAGTATAGTCCATTTTAAATCACATTTCAGTAAACCGTTTTTTTAAAGTACCATTTTTTTCTTAGCGTGTAGAACATACTGTACACATAGGGTCCCACTTTATAAGTACTATGTACTTGCATCTAAAAAAATATGTGCAATATACTTTAAAATTGTGTTCATGTTGTTTTGCAAATCACTTTTGCTGTTATTGAGGTGGATGACTGGTAAGTTTAGCGACAGGTTTGATGGTATGGTTGGGTTTATGGGCAGTGTTACAGAGTTATGTAATCAGATTACTTTTTCAAGTAAGTAAAGTTACACATTACTTTTACATTTACAACAAAATATCTGAGTTTATTTTTAAAATAAGTAATGCAAGTTACTTTGTTTTCCTACAATAAGGGCATTGTATCAAATTATTAATTTAAATGTAAGTAGTCCATAGTAGCTAACGACACTTAATATAAAGTGTGACCATCTCAATAACCTTTTATCACTATAAAGAACATTTAGAGTGTTGGAAAGTTTCCATTAATGATAAAGGTTCTTCATGGAACCATATATGCCAATAAAATACCTTTATTATTTTTATTTTATTTTTATTACTTGGCAATGCATTATGGGATTGCTTTCTTCACAAAGGGTATATTATATGATGCTAACATGGAATTTGACCAAAATAGGATATGTTAAGCAAGGCAGCATAGGCAACTACTCAACATAGTGGCACACCAAATGATGTGCAATATAGTGACAAGAAAGAAAATGCATTAAACCAGTGTAAATGTCCCAGAGTAGCTGTCTGAGACTGGTTTGAGCATTGAAACATAATAAGATTATTCAATAAACCCTGCTCATTTTCTTTATCATCATCACTTTGTCTCCTGCTTTCTGCTCTTCCTCTGTCAAACTCTCAGGCTGATAGAAGACTTTTAGTTAATACCATTTTTGGTCACAGAAAAAATACAGTTTTGTTAACTGGTTCTGAGTATTAGACAAATCTCTAATACAGTTTCAGATACCAGACAAAACGGATGTATTCTGACGGGATCTGGTAAAGAGACTGGATCCAATATTCCTAGCGTGGAGATCCGACATGGATGTTTTTGGCGTAATCGGCATGGACGTCAGCACCATCTCACACATAGCAACATTTTACACAAAACCTGAAAGAAAATATAAGCAAATCAAATGTGACAAGCAGAATGTCAGCTGCCGTTGCAGACATACATGCTTTCTTTTCTTGCTTTCTCGCAACTCCATTTAGCAGCTAGATTTGCTCAGTTCTTGTTTTTGAAGGAGGGACTAATCTTTTCCACCATTATATGTTCAATCCACTAGATGTCCTCGCATGCAACTAGCTGAGGAGTTTCTTCACAACACTTTCTTTACAAAATGTTTGGATTGCTGCTTTTGCTCTTGCTTCTACCATTAGGTAGGCTAAAACAAATATGATTAACATACATTTTTATATCACAATATTTTCACATTACTAACACACGTTTATTTATGAACCCTCTTAAACGATCTGGTTTGAAATGTGTGTTTTTAGAATCATTGAGACTAATTGTTTTCATTAAAATTCCTTCTCTTCTCACTAATTCGTCCTTTTACAGATTTGGGATTAAAGCAATCATCGGATCTCTTTGTATCCAAGGGTCTCAATGTGACTATATCGTGTTCCCAGATTGGGACATCACACAACAGCATGTACTGGTTCAGACAAACCTCTACTGAGCAACTGGAGCAGATGGTGTTTTTCTATGTCGCAATAGACACGTGGGAAAATAATTTTGACCAGCGAGCGTCCGCTGTGAGGAATGGGTCATCTTTAGACCTGACTCTTCTCAAACTGCAGATCTCTGACAGTGGTGTTTACTTCTGTGCAAAGCAGGATGCACAGCAATATAGACCAATATATAAGTTGAACAAAAACATGCAGTCCTTCCCCTGCAGATTAACATCTAACACCTGCTCATCTGCTGTCAGCCAGCGCACTTCTTCATGCAGGGATGAGGAACGGATCTGCATACATGTGTTATGTATTATTATTTTAGTTTACACACCGAATTTAATATTTTCCACATGAGAAATGCATTCAGTAAATATACATCTTAAAAGTGATATAATTGGCTTAAAAAATTGATTCATCAACATAAAATCATGATGAGCTGTAATATTACTTTTTTTGGTCAGATTTGTTTAATTTTGGTCCCTTTACTCCAGGTCTGATTTAAATAAACAATGTTTTTTTTTTTTGTGCTCAATCTCACACGCCATTTCTCAATTGTCAGTATGGCAGACGCCAGAAAATCAAAGCATGTTTTAGCCCATTAACCATTTTTGAGTCGTTTTGAGTCTTAGATTTGTTGAAATAACCAGTAGGGGTCTCATTTGAGCCTAAATAAAAGTTCATTCACACACCCTGTTCAGACCCTCTCTCTCACACACACACACACACACACACACACACACACACTGTTGTTCATTCATGTCACTCCTCCAGCACTGAATCAAAATGGCATTTATAGTGTGCTTGATTTATTTAACAACACTGCTATTCTGGGTCTCAGGTTAACTATTTCTTTATTTGGTCCTACTGTTTATGTTTTTCTTACTAATTTCAACTACTTCATATATTTTTGTCTGTTTTAACCAGGAGAATCATTAAGTGACAAAGTTCATCAGACTCCAACGCATCTGATAACAAACGCCGAGAGAACAGTTCAGCTCAGCTGTTCTCACACCATTGAAGACTATCGCATGATATTATGGTATGAGCAGCTGAAGGGTGAAACTGCTCTGAATCTCATTGGATATGTTTATTACAAGAATCCAACCATTGAAGATCAATACACAAATCAGTTCAACATTACAGGAGACGGCGCAAAAGACTCAACTCTTGATTACACGTTAGAAAAGAAGCTTGTTGGGAGTTCTGCATTATATTACTGTGCTGCCAGCAAAGCACAGTGACAGAGAGCCTTTAAACACTCCTACAGAAACCTTCTGTTAAACCACTTCACCACAATCTTATTAGCACCTGAATAAACCCACAAAATAACATTTTCATGCAATGCACCATATCAAGTTTCTTCATTGAGATAAAATATACAGTTGACCATTATGCCTTTAATATTTAAATCAAATTATGATTTATTTTAAATAATAAAAAAAAAAATCATAATTTTATATAAAGATTAAAGGCATAATGGTCAACTGTATTTAAAAGGTAGATTTTAGCTAAAAGGTTGAGCTGTGTTCTCAAGGCAAGGGTCTATTTCATACATTTTAAGTTATGGCAATGTGTTCTGTTCCTTACACAATCCATGTGTATAGCATATGGGTCATTATCAATTACATAAATATTATTTTCATAGTGCTATTTTGTCATTTTTGGAACTCAACAACCTCACTCAATACTCTTTTGTTGTATGGAAAAGCAAAACCTGCAAAATATCTGTTGAATATGATTGATAGAAAAAAGATGAAAAAAATAGTTAACACTTTATTTTCATTCACAGTCCTTGTTACATATGTTACATGTACGTACTGTAGTAATAACAGTAAAATGTGCATACTTACATGCAACTAACCCTCAACCAAACCCTAATCCTATAGAAAGTACATGTAGTTGCTTAATATTACTCAGTACTTAAATATGTAATTGCACCGTAACAGTGAATGAACTATATTAAAAATATAAATGAACTATATTAATAACTTTTTTACAACAAAACATCACTGAACTTAAGCTGGACTGTGACGCTATTTTCTTCTGGAAATAAACTTTGTTGCATTATTTTCCTGTTATCTCTGTGAAGATGCTTTGAAACAATCTGTATTGTAAAAAGCGCTATATAAATAAATGTGACTTGACTATACATTAATGGTTAGCATAGCTGAATAACTATTGAGGTGATTTGTCTTCCCTGGAGGAAAAACACGTCACTTCCTTTCACTTGTTGTGACTTTTATTTTGTCTCAGTGCTGTCAGTGTGTGTTAAGCTGCTTTCCATCATAGACGGCCTATGCTAAATGTCACAATGGTGATAATGTTGGCTGTATTCTTCACCTTGTTGCCAGGTAAAATTCTTCAAAATATGTACTTTAAAGGCAATTAATTTCCTGAAAATGACCACGTATCATTCATACACAAATTCCCTCTGTTTAGGTGTTGTAGAAAGCCAGAGAGTTGCTCAGTCTCCTCCAGACCTGACGCGGATCCTCACAGGATATGCCGTTCTCACTTGCTCACATTTTGACCAGGGCTTTGAACGCATCCTCTGGTATAAACAATCTGAGGACACCTTAAAATAGTGTAACCAAAAAATGTAACAGGTCTGGATGGAACAACACGACTGCAAGTAAATGATGAGAGAATTTTCATCTTTTGGTGAATTTTAAAGAGCGATGACATGCATACTTCTCGATAGGTGGAGCTGTAGTACAACACATTCACTATAGAGATACTGCGACTTCTGAAAGAAGACAATTCAAAGCATCTCAGTTTTGTTATGTGCTTTACAGTGTCATTGCTGGACTAATGTGCACACGTTATCTTTCAGATTGAGCTTTTCTCCAGTTACAGAGTCAACATGAGAGTTGTCATTATAGTTACTGTCACATTGATCACTTTCTCAGGTAGGGCTCTGTCTATATTTATATATTCTAAAGTAACTCCACTTTTTCTCCTTTCTGTTTTGACATGAATATGTCTTTCTTTTTCACAGGATTTTCTCATAGTAACAAAGTCGACCAGTCTCCAGCTGATGCGATTCACAGACGAGGAGAATCTGCAAAGATCCGGTGTCAACACAGTGTGACCAATTACAATCAAATCAACTGGTACAGACAAAACCAGGATCACCAGCTCACATTCATGGGATACTTGCTTCTAAAAGGACCAAACACAGAAAAAGAGTTCACTGACAAAATAGAGATGTCCGGGGATGGGAATAATGATGGATATTTGACCATTAAAAGTCTCTCGTCTAATGACAGCGCAGTGTATTTTTGCGCTGCATATTACACAGTGTTTCAGTTCCCCGCTGTTCATTACAAAAACATCTCTTTGATTCTGCTATTAGGAGAAGCGAGAAACATGATAGGTTTAATATCTTCATCCGCACCTGCTCCTGTGGGGTTTACTGTATTTGAGACTCTGCCAGTTAGAAAACAATAACCTCAGAGGCGGCTGTCACTTGTTTATACAGTATATTTAATTTAACACCAAGACAATGAAAGAAAACACAAGACTTCCTGTTTATTTTTACATCTTATGTTTTGAATCCCTTTACATTAGTTATGTACTTACTGTACATCCAAACATTTACTCAAAGCGACTCATTGAAGGTATTCATAGTCCTTTGGGAGTTTAATCAAACTACTACTCTGTATATAAACACTTTAACTACTATGTACTTACATATATAAGTTAGGTACAATGTACTTATTGTCTTCATGTTGTATTGCAATATTGCATTTGGTATGGACAGGTTTAAGGGTGGGTTAAGGTTTGTAATTAAAAACTAATTACAGCTGTAATTACATGCAGATATTTTTTGAAATTACAATGAAAACGTGTGCACAATAAGTGCATTGTATCAAATGATTAATTTTAATTTTAGTACATAGACAATGTCAGTACGTAGATATTTAATATAAAGTGGGACCAAACACAGATTGGGGATGTGAGTTTATTTGGTCATGAATGCTGTGATGTATTTATCATGGAAATTGCAATGTTAAGTATAACGGAAGAGTTCAGCCCCACTCTGTTTCTTTTTTTTTTTGTATGTACAGTCCCAGTATTTTTTTCTATTATTATTCCTCAGAGGTTGCTCTTTCATAACTCATTAGACTTCATGTTCTCTATTCAGTTATTAATTTAGTTTACTTTGTCTCAGACGTTTCTTCAAAAATCACTTAGGATAAATAAAAAAAGGCACAAGTTATACCGTTGTTGACATGTACAGCAAGTGTATGGAGCTAATTTAACATTACATTTAATTTTCAACAATAATATTGATCTGCCTGCATTGACACCATTATATGAGAACTGAACTGAGCTGGACGATGACATCCCGGTTTTCTCCAGAGTGTCTATATATATATATATATATATATATATCATAGCTGAATAACTATTGAGGTGATTTGTCTTCCCTGGAGGAAAAGCACGTCACTTCCTTTCACTTGTTGTGACTTTTATTTTGTCTCAGTGCTGTCAGTGTGTGTTAAGCTGCTTTCCATCATAGACGGCCTATGCTAAATGTCACAATGGTGATAATGTTGGCTGTATTCTTCACCTTGTTGCCAGGTAAGATTCTTCAAAATATGTAGTTTAAAGGCAATTAATTTCCTGAACATGACCATGTATCATTCACACACAACTTCCCTCTGTTTAGGTGTTGTAGAAAGCCAGAGAGTTGCTCAGTCTCCTCCAGACCTGACGCGGATCCTCACAGGATCTGCCGTTCTCACTTGCTCACATTCTGACCAGGGCTTTGAACGCATCCTCTGGTATAAACAATCTGAGGACAGGGGATTCATTTTTCTTGGTTATCTCAACAATAATTTTAAAAATCCTGAAGATGAGTTTAAAAATAAAATCAGCTTGGATGGAGATGGCAGAAGTCGTGCCACACTGACAATCCACAATCTGACATCAGCCGACAGCGCAGTCTATTACTGTGCAGCACGAACTCACAGTGTGTTAAATCCCCACAACCCAGCGCAAAAACATCTTTATCACAGCAGATACCGTTCGTTCACCTGCAAACCACTATTTAACACTTTGATCAGATACTGCTCTTTGAAAACATATTTGGTGCAATTACTATCAAGACCACTAGGAGTCTCCTTTCAACCTGATATAAAGACATATTTATCAGAGGAAGTGGGACAGGTTTCTGTTTCTCAGAGAACACCGAGAGAGTGTGTAATGTGTATTTTATTCTGTGCATCACTGAGAGCTCCAGCACTGAAGCTTCAACATGACATTTACAGTGCGTTTCATTTATTTCACAGCACTGCCATTCTTGATCTCAGGTACAGAATCATTCATTTATGCATTTTCACATGGCTGTAGACTTCCACATTGTTTTTAATGCACTTTTCCTTCTTTCTCAAACAGGAGAATCACTGAGTGACAAAGTTCATCAAACACAGAAAGATCTGCTGGTTAAAACTCATGAACCGGTCACACTCTCCTGCTCTCACACAATACCAAGCTATTACGTGATATTATGGTATGAGCAGCTGAAGGGTGATACTGCACTAAATCTCATTGGATATGTACTTTACAAAAATCCAACCATTGAAGATCAATACACAAATCAGTTCAAGATTGCAGGAGACGGTGAAAAACACTCAACTCTTGATTTCAAGCTGAATGTTTCTGGGACTTCTGTTATGTATTATTGTGCTGCCAGTAAAGCACAGTGTTAGAGATCATTCAGTCTTCAAACAAAAACCATCTGTTATTACCACAAACCAGAACTTTTAACTGTGGGCATATACATAAATAGCTAATTATGAAACTAGCATAGCATGGATGGATGGATACTGTACTGAAACATTTTATGTCTTATAGATTTGGTTGAATACAAAATAAACAAAGAATCCTGTGATTTCACAATAAATGAGTGACAAGGATATTAAAGGGTAGCCTAACTGTCGCCAAAATTGAACATATAGGCTCTTTTTGTTAATCTGTTAATCTGTAAAAGCATAATTAGAATGGAAACGGCACTTTTAAGATTGACCGCATTTTCGTTTTAGCTCAAAATGCCTTTTGAATGGGAGTGCGGGGCACTTCTATGATAGCATCAAAATCGCTATTTTTAAAACACTAATGCGGCTCGACACAACATGAAACTGTGCTGGAAGTGTCACCAGCGGCTCTACACATGAACTCCAGCATTGACTACATTGTTTGTGTACACAAAGTTTACTAAAAAGAAAGGTTTTGTACGACTCACTTTATCAGTTAGTGTTTCCGGTGGCTGGACTTTTGTCAGTCAAAAGTAGTCGATCTCCGAATCCAACGCAACATGAGGAGAGTAAAGATGGAAAGCTACTAAAGCTTGCTTCCATATACATTCTAAGTGTCTAAGTTATCATGCTTTTCATTGGAATTACAAGTTTATGACATTTCTTCATATGGAGTCAGTTCATTACGTTGCATTCGGAGATCGACTACTTTTGACTGACAAAATTCCAGCCACCGGAAACACTAACTGATAAAGTGAGTCGTACAAAACCTTTCTTTTTAGTAAACTTTGTGTACACAAACAATGTAGTCAATGTTGGAGTTCATGTGTAGAGCCACTGGTGATACTTCGAGCAGTTTTATTGTGTTGTTGAGCCTTCTTAGTGTTTTAAAAATAGCGATTTTGATGCCATCATAGAAGTGCCCCTAGCCTGGCTCCGCCCTCCTATGTACTTCCGCTCAATTTTCATTTTCCTTCAGTACTAGGTCTGGGATTGTGGTGTATTCTTTGGTTTTCTGAAATAAAAATTTCACCGGTCCAATCAGCGAACAGAGGGAGTGGCTGAGAACGATGACGTTGATGCCGTGCATTAGTTTGAGTAGTAGTTTAGTAATGGCAGCGGAGAAGGTTGCGAGCGATCACTGATCACTACACAGCATTTGCGGCAGATCCGAACCGAGCGCCGTGGCGTATTGTTAATGATTAGACCCAGCTTCGACAGTTGACTGAATACATTATCACTGTCCTTAGTGTCAAACATAGGCGTCGATTTCGGTGGGGACGCGTACCCACCAGGTTTCGTCATGAGTCATTTTGTACCCACCACTTTTTTTTTACCTCGAGCTCAATTTAGTCGTTCTTCTGCTGCGCTGGGTACACACTTCTCTGTTCATAACACTGCAACAACTGTAACACGTTTGGTGGTTGGGCACGCGGCATGAGAACCGTAGGGACTCAACCCACAGCCGCTCCGCTGCCCTGCTGAAAATGTGAAGTAGAAATGCTTAATAATGTCAGATAACGGCCAAAATAATTTGAATTTGGGTTCGATTTTTTTGACCGTTTTCAGTGGTTATGAGGAGCAATATGAGAGAGAAATTTGGTAATCATTGTTTAGGTACATTAAACCATGTCATATTGTCAACATGGTACTTATGAAGCAGAATAGTGGGTCATATGTCTAATGCTTTTTGAAAACTTAAGGTTTTCTTCTTCATAAAACGAGTCGGACATTGTTTATATAAAGTTTTATTTATTTACATTAGTAAGCTACAGGACATCGTCTTTTAAAACATGACCTGTGCGAAAGAGAGAGACAAAAAAGAATGCGTCACTGACTGTACCCAGCACATTTCAAACCAAACTGACGCCCATAAATATACATTTAGAATTTGTAATTGTTCCGTGAATTCTTAAATTCGAAGAACAAAACCTGCAGCTCTCGTTGACAGACATCTTATTCTAAACACAATCCTCTGATCATTCCAAGGGGGTAATCCATCCGCCGGAAACTAAAGCCTCCCCGGGCACCGCCATTGTAGCAGAACTTCACCTGCTGTTAGCACTCCATTGACTCCCATTCATTTTGGCGTAACTTTGACAGCGAATAACTTTACATCTGAGGCGTCCAAAGACTCCATTTGTCCATTATTTATTTCTAAAGAAACTCGACAATGTATAAAAGGCTCCATTACCTTGTACCTTACGTTATGGCCCCGTAGAAGCCGTTTTTATAAAAAATAGGCTAACGATTGCGTCATAATCACGCGACTCTCTGTCGCACTGTAGAGAAATTACCGTATAGGCGGAGAAGCTCGCAAGCAATCGGGGGGACGTGGAGGCATACATCCTGATAAAGTCAAGGGAGTAGCCCATAGAGAGTGATAAAGTTGCTCCTGCTGCTAGCTCATGGACAGCTAATGCTCACGCTCTCCGTCTCTGAGAGATTCGGAAGGGAATGATTCAGATTTCTCTCTGCACAGCGACTAGAAGACTGAAAACTGTCAGACACGTTGCTCACGTCACCAAGCTCAGTTTGAGCCTGCGCAGTTAGCCTGGCGATCAGGAAGTGAGTGCTTCAAATGGGCTTCACTTTTCTCCTTTGAAATCCATGGGGTCGCTGTGTCCATCTTATATACTGTCAATGGATCATTCGGATACGTGTTTACGGCCGGCGCATGACATACGTCATGAACAGACGTTAGCGATTGGTTATGGCAGATCCTGAGTGGCTCTGGGCAGATCCAATAGTTTTAAACTTCAACAGAGTACCCGCCTACAAGGAAGTTAACGCTTTTCAATGGAGAGAGGCCAGACTCTCTGTACAAATGAAATGTACGAGAGTCTGGTAGAACCAGGCTAGAAGTGCCCCTAGCACGCCCATTCAAAAGGCATTTTGACCGAAAATACGGTCAATCTTAAAAGTGGCGTTTCCATTCTAATTAGTCTTTTACAGGAATCTTTGATTCGGGTAGATTAACAAAAAAAGCCTAGTTTCAATTTTGGCGACAGTTACCCTTTAAAGTTGTTGAAACCTCAATACATATGTAATATTTGTGAAAGTATGTGAATATTTATTTAGCATAAAGAAAGATCAGGTAATAGTCTCAATTCTCAGTTCTTCATATGGTCTCAACATTGTCTCAGATGTTTCTCCTAACATTCCTTGAGAATAAAAATAATACTATTACTGTATGTAATCAACAGTTTGTCTGTCTTGTGATAAGAAATGTTAAAATTGAAAATCTGAGAAACATAATGCCATTGCTGTGTCAGAGAAACAATTGAGATATTAAATAGATCTCAGTTGTGATTTTTATTCCTGGAGTAAAAACATGTCACTTCCTGTCACGTGTCATTTATATTGTCTCAGTGTTGTCAGTAGGTGTTGAGCTGCTTTCCATCATACACTGAGTATGTGCAGAATATCATCATGATGATAATGTTTGTCATATCCGTTGTTCTGTTGACAGGTAAGATTGCCCAAAGCATGTTCTTTAACAGAAATAAAATAATTTTCTGAAAATACAATGTACCATTCACAACTTCCCTCTGTTTAGGTGTTGTAGAAAGCCAGAGAGTTGCTCAGTCTCCTCCAGACCTGACGCGGATCCTCACAGGATCTGCCGTTCTCACTTGCTCACATTCAATCCAGGGCTTTGAACTCATCCTCTGGTATAAACAATCTGAGGACACGGGATTCACTTTTCTTGGTTATCTTAATTTGAATTTTCCATTTCCTGAAGATGAGTTTAAAAACGAAATGGTCTTGGATGGAGATGGCAGAAGTCGTGCCACACTGACAATCCACAATCTGACATCAGCCGACAGCGCAGTCTATTACTGTGCAGCACGAACTCACAGTGTGTTAAATCCCCACAACCCAGCGCAAAAACATCTTTATCACAGCAGAATATCTGTAGTGTGTGCACTAAAGCAGGCGATACCGTTCCTTCACCTACTACTAACCACTAAACCTGTTTCTGTGCCAGTGACAGTCAGCCCTGCTGAACAGACCCGGTAAACCTGCGTGTATTTCCATGCTCACGTACTGTGTGCTCATCATTACTGGTTTAGCTTTATCTGCTGGAGGCTGACTGACCATTAATCTTTCTGGTTATTCTGGTTGACCAAGGAAGCTTTGCTTGTTAAGATAAAAAGCCTGGAGTGAATGGTAAGGTTTAAGGGGAAAGGGTCAACAGATGCAAATTTATCTGAAAGCAACTTGCACTGATATATCTGAAAACATGTCAGTGCTTTAGTTTTGTCTCAAGATGCACATCCGTAATATTTTTTTCTAAGGCATGTTTATAAAAGGCAGTCCTAATTGTAATAAGGCCTAATCCTGGCTTAATCTAAGCCCTGTCTGTGACACCAGCGACTTGTAGGTGGGACCAGATCTCATTCTGTCTTACTTTTAAGACAGGCTGTTAGTGGAGAAAGACGCTTTTTGCTGTAAAACGCTGTAGTTCCGGCATCTACCAGCAGGTGATAGTGGGCTCATGCTAACCAGCTCAATTTGACCTGGTTCAAACCGGTTCCACTTTCTTCATATGGGTGTATATCCACATCATATCAGCGGTATTGTGGTGATTTGTTTTACATTGTTGTTGCTTCAGTAATATTCCACATAACAGTTTAGATTATTTCCAGTATGAGTGTCAACACTAGAATTGTGATCATAATTACTGTTACACTGCTCAGTTTCTCAGGTAAGGCCCTGTATGCATTCATGTACATTCATTCAACCTTTTCTCTTTTCTGTTTTGATAAATGTGACTATTTTCACAGGTTTTTCTCATAGCAACAAAGTCGACCAGTCTCCAGCTGATGTGATTCAGAGACGAGGAGAATCTGAAAAGATCCGGTGTCAACACAGTGTGACCAATTATGATCAAATCAACTTTTACAGACAAAACCAGGATCACGAGTTCACATTAATGGGATATTTGCTTGGAAAACAACCGTACAAAGAAAGTGATTTCAAAGATAAAATAGAGATGTCCGGGGATGGGAATAATGATGGATCTTTGACCATTAAAAGTCTCTCGTCTAATGACAGCGCAGTGTATTTTTGCGCTGCATATTACACAGTGTTTCAGATCCCCGCTGTTCATTACAAAAACATCTCTGTGATTAACAGATAAAGGTTCAAGAAGTTTAATATCCACACTCACACTCACACCTGCTCCTCTGGTTTTCATGTCAGACTGTCGGTTATGAAAACATCAATCAACTATTGTGCGCATTTAGAGGGTTCTGCCAGACTTTTTGTTATGATATATTAAAATATTGTCTGAACCCTGGTTTATTGAATACTTTTATCAAGCATGTAGTGATCTCACTGTATATGATTACTGTACAAAACATGTTGCATAATATACATTGCATTTGTGAGCAAATAAAAGCTAATATTTTCAATCCTTAAACCTAATAATAAACTTCAGTAAAATATCTAAATATTTAATTTGGCCGTATGTACCTCATTGGTGAAATTATTATCAAGACCACTAGGAGTCTCCTTTCAACCTGATATAAAGACATATTTATCAGAGGAAGTGGGACAGGTTTCTGTTTCTCAGAGAACACTGAGAGAGTGTGTAATGTGTATTTTATTCTGTGCATCACTGAGAGCTCCAGCACTGAAGCTTCAACATGACATTTACAGTGCGTTTCATTTATTTCACAGCACTGCCATTCTTGATCTCAGGTACAGAATCATTCATTTATGTATTTTCACATGCAGGCTCTAGACTTCCACATTGTTTTTAATGCACTTTTCCTTCTCTCTCAAACAGGGGAATCACTGAGTGACAAAGTTAATCAAACACAGAAAGATCTGCTGGTTAAAACTCATGAACCGGTCACACTCTCCTGCTCTCACACAATACCAAACTATTACGTGATATTATGGTATGAGCAGCTGAAGGGTGATACTGCACTAAATCTCATTGGATATGTATATTTATCAGATCCAACCATTGAAGATCAATACAGAAATCAGTTCAAGATTGCAGGAGACGGTGCAAAACACTCAACTCTTGATTTCAAGCTGAATGTTTCTGGGACTTCTGTTATGTATTATTGTGCTGCCAGTAAAGCACAGTGTTAGAGATCATTCAGTCTTCATACAAAAACCATCTGTTATTACCACAAACCAGAACTGTAGGGCCTCCCGTTAAACTATTGACAATTTATAGTACATTTCAGGGGGGTGAATATTTTTTTTTAACCAAATATATATATATTTTTATTTTGGTTATATGCAGGCCACATTAAATGGGGAATGTTTTACCAAACCTTCAGCATTTTAAGATACATTTTATGTTGTGTTATACCCTCACAAATGTTCAGTACTGCAATATAAAAGCCCATTAGAAAAATGGCATATTTTTCAAACTGAAAATCTAGAGTGAAAGATATAAACAATTTCAATATTTAAAAAAAAAACATTTTGTGAGAATGATTATATATACGTTTTACAGTGAAATTTAAGTTTGTCAGTTACATTTAATGCAAGTCAGGTATAAAGGTGTGATTTCACCAGTATTATTATTGTAATATTCTAAAATAAGCACTGTTGGACACTGTTTTGACAAATTAAACATCAAAGCCATTTTAAAGCTACAATATGTCATTTTTTCCCGCTGCTAGGGGTCGCTAACCTCTTACAATAACAAAGGTGTAGGTTGATGACGCAGTGATAAGCAGAATGATGGGACTTGTCGTCATGCTGAAGGATCTAATAATGTTTATGAGAGAATACATTGATGTTTTTATCATGACTGTGGTATGAAGCAGGGCGTGATTGCTAATGAGAGACAGATATCAGCGCCACACGCGAGTCCCGCGGATATAAAGGAATAAGGACATTTCATTCGAACTACCCGCAAGTGCTGAATAATACTCACACAGGTCCGTTTATTAGACGAATGAAACTTGTGAGGTAACGCAGCGCTGTTTCACTCGCTCTACACTATCACACTAAACTGCATTTGAGTGTGCTGAAAGTTATAATGTTATTCTGTGTGTTAGTTTGTCTGTATGAGACTAGCAGTAAGCTAGATCAACATTAGAATAACATACTGATCATATTCTAACATTTCATCATGTTGAGCTATATAACATTGATTAGTTTTATGTACATTTGCTCACCTGTCTAATAAAGTACATGTGAAGCGTCTCTGTCAAGTTGAAGTTTGTCACGGACGTGGAGCTCTCTGCATCTCGAAAACGCCACGCTGATATTGATCCTCGTTTTAGTTCTCCTTTTGTCCCAAAGCCTGCTTGCCACGGTCCATAATTTTTGAGCGAAACAACAACAGTGTGAGCGTCCCACTAGACGTAACGCAGTTGTCCATGTCTGTCGCAATGCTTACTATGGCAGTACGAGCAGAAACCAGGGATAACGCGGATATTACATCAGTGACAGGCGACAAGTGAACAGGGAGTCAGGGACGAGACATTATTTAAAATAGGAATTTCTCTGAAATTAAAAATCTTTGGAAACTTTTGGTATATTGTAAATATATCACACTGTGCAAGTTATTTTTTTATATTTTATTACAAACTTCTTACATATTGTAGCTTTAATTTACGTATCTAATCCAAACATTACTGCATATAAACTTGTTTGATTTTAAACAACTGATTAGATGTTCTAATGAAAAAAAAAACATGTCCTGTTTGGCTTCGTTCGTGTGACTTTCAAAAGTGCTAATTTTTACTGGTACAATCAAGATATCTAATTACTATATTGCATTATGTTTACCTAATTGTTAGTACATATGAATAAAAAACTTTAGTGCACTGTTGTATTACTATCAAGACCACTAGGAGTCTCTTTTCAACCTGATATAAAGACATATTTATCAGAGGAAGTGGGACAGGTTTCTGTTTCTCAGCGAACACTGAGAGAGTGTGTAATGTGTATTTTATTCTGTGCATCACTGAGAGCTCCAGCACTGAAGCTTCAACATGACATTTACAGTGCGTTTCATTTATTTCACAGCACTGCCATTCTTGATCTCAGGTACAGAATCATTCATTTATGTATTTTCACATGGCTGTAGACTTCCACATTGTTTTTAATGCACTTTTCCTTCTCTCTCAAACAGGGGAATCACTGAGTGACAAAGTTCATCAAACACAGAAAGATCTGCTGGTTAAAACTCATGAACCGGTCAAACTCTCCTGCTCTCACACAATACCAAACTATAACATGATATTATGGTATGAGCAGCTGAAGGGTGATACTGCACTAAATCTCATTGGATATGTACGTTTCAAAAATCCAGCCACTGAAGATCAATACAGAAATCAGTTCAAGATTGCAGGAGACGGTGAAAAAGACTCAACTCTTGATTTCAAGCTGAATGTTTCTGGGACTTCTGTTATGTATTATTGTGCTGCCAGTGAAGCACAGTGTTAGAGATCATTCAGTCTTCATACAAAAACCATCTGTTATTACCACAAACCAGAACTGTAGGGCCTCCCGTTAAACTATTGACAATTTACAGTACATTTCAGGGGGGTGTATAAAAAAAACTACCAAATATCACATAGGTTTATTTTGGTTATATGCAGGCCACATTAATTAAATGCAGATTTTTTTTTTACCAAACCTTCAGCATTTTTTTTTGTAATACCCTCACAGATGTCCAGTACTACAATATAAAAGGCCATTAGAAAAATAGCAAAGCAAAAAACTGAAAATCTAGAGTGAACTATTTCAATATTGTTTTAAAAGCATTTAGTAAGAATTAATTATATACATTTTTACAGTTAAATTAAAGTTGATCAGTTAAATTTAATGTAAGTCAGGTATAAAGGTGTGATTTCACCATTATTATTATTGTAATAAAAAATTATATATATATATATAGACAAAATTCAGCAGTGTTGGACATTGTTTTTGACAAATTAAACATCAAAGCCATTTTAATTCACGTATCTAATCCACGGCATATAAACGTGTTTGATTTAAACATCTGATTAAATGTTGTAATGGAAGAAAAAAAACATGTCTTGTTTGGCTTCCTTCATATGACTTTCAAAAGTGTGCTAATTTCTACTGGTACAATCAAAATATCAAATCAATGTATTGCATTGTTTTGACTTAATTGTTAGTATGAATTAAAACTGCATTTATATAGCGCTTTCACAGACCCAATGGCCACCAAAGCGCTTTACATATTGCCTCACATTCACCCATTAACACATCGACGGCGGTGTCAGCCATGCAAGGCGCCACCCAGCTCGTAGGGAGCAGATGGGGTTAGGTGTCTTGCTC
Source organism: Phoxinus phoxinus (assembly GCF_949152265.1). Lineage (NCBI taxonomy): Eukaryota > Metazoa > Chordata > Actinopteri > Cypriniformes > Leuciscidae > Phoxinus > Phoxinus phoxinus. The sequence continues at coordinate 31,322,185 of NC_136888.1, forward strand.
ATGGACACCTCGAAACTTGGTCAAGTGGAACAGGGGATTGAACCACCAACCTTCCGGTTTGTAGACAACCTACATGAACCACCCGACATACCATACCCGGTTAGTGCAACATTCCTCTGTGCCTCGGGGCGCAGCAGTTTCCAGCGAACTTCCGACTCAGCGTCGGACTCGCGCCCTCTGAGGAGGGTCGAAAGTCAGTCAGTTTTGTTATTTCCAATATGCTCCAGGTCACCGAAGTGACGGCTCTTATTACACCAGAGGCCTGCCTCGAGAGACTGGTTCCTCTAGTAGATTATCTGTCAGAGTCGAAGACTCTACCAAATATATATCTCAGTGGGTCCTGCACATAGTAGAAAAGGGGTACAGGATCCAGTTCGGTTCTCGTCCACCATGCTACAATGGGGTGTTACTCACAGTAGTACATCCACAGCAGGCTCTGGTGATGGAACAAGACGTGATAGCACTCTTAGTGAAGGAAACTATAGAGCCGGTTCCGCCGGGTTTGAGGGTCTAAACCTAACCCTAACCCTAAGCCAGAGACTCAGGGTTCAACAGCCAGTATTTCATTGTTCCAAAAAAGGATGGTCCGATTTTAGATCTTCGTCTTCTGAATTGTTCAGTCAAGAAATTGAAATTCAAAATTCTAACGTTGAAGCAGATCGTGACTTAAATCAGATCTGAGGACTGTTTTGTCACGATAGATCTGAAAGACGCATACTTCCACGTCTCCATCCTTCCACAACGCAGGAAGTTTCTAAGGTTATTTATAGCATATTGGGTTCAAATATTGGCTTTAACGAGGAGCAGTGTTTCTGAAATTTTAGGATGAGCAAAACATATGTTGTGTCAACGTTTGTCCACATTCCTCTCCTACGACGACACAGCGTTTCGTCGGCCATCCGTCCATTTGTAGATGTGCGTCAGGGTTACTCTCGTCATTAAACCGCGGAGACATTGCCAAATGCCTCAGAAAATACGATATGCCTGTTTACATGACAGTCGCATTGGTCGCACATATCTGATTTATTTCCACATATGAATGAGGCTTAAAACCGATCTCGAAATGTCCGAATGCATGCGATTTTTTCCTGTTTACATGGTCCTAGAACACATCCGATCTGTATCACATATGAGCAAAAAAATCGGAATTGGGTCACATTTCACTAACAGTCACTTTTCATGTTAACACAAACAATGATAAAAGTGAAGAGTTAAGAGTCTGACATTGCTATGTGTGTGTGTTTTTTTTTTTTTTTTTTTGGGGGGGGGGGGGGCGCCATTGGGTAAATTGTGTCATAAGGGCGGCCCACTGTCTCACCCAGTCAACAATTTGATCTCACAATGATGTGACTATGAGCTCACAATATTCTCATGGTGCGGTCATAATCTGAGTGTCACAGTGAACTAAAAGTGTAACCACACAGAGCTCTCACTGTGTGCTCATTCTTTGTTCACAACATGAGGTCACTGCACAATCACAGTGCACTCATACTGTGGTCGAAATATGAGGTCACATCACACTCACTGTGTGCTCATACTGTGATCACTGTGTACTCATACTGTGGTCACTGTGTGCTCATACTGTGGTCACTGTGTGCTCATACTGTGGTCACTGTGTGCTCATACTGTGATCACTGTGTACTCATACTGTGATCACTGTGTACTCATACTGTGGTCACTGTGTGCTCATACTGTGGTCACTGTGTGCTCATACTGTGATCACTGTGTACTCATACTGTGGTCACTGTGTACTCATACTGTGGTCACTGTGTGCTCATACTGTGGTCACTGTGTGCTCATACTGTGGTCACTGTGTGCTCATACTGTGGTCACTGTGTACTCATACTGTGGTCACTGTGTACTCATACTGTGGTCACTGTGTGCTCATACTGTGGTCACTGTGTGCTCATACTGTGGTCACTGTGTACTCATACTGTGGTCACTGTGTGCTCATACTGTGATCACTGTGTACTCATACTGTGGTCACTGTGTACTCATACTGTGGTCACTGTGTGCTCATACTGTGATCACTGTGTACTCATACTGTGGTCACTGTGTACTCATACTGTGGTCACTGTGTGTTCATACTGTGGTCACTGTGTGCTCATACTGTGGTCACTGTGTGCTCATACTGTGATCACTGTGTACTCATACTGTGGTCACTGTGTACTCATACTGTGGTCACTGTGTGCTCATACTGTGATCACTGTGTGCTCATACTGTGGTCACTGTGTGCTCATACTGTGGTCACTGTGTGCTCATACTTTGATCACTGTGTGCTCATACTTTGGTCACTGTGTGCTCATACTGTGGTCACTGTGTGCTCATACTTTGGTCACTGTGTGCTCATACTTTGGTCACTGTGTGCTCATACTGTGGTCACTGTGTGCTCATACTTTGGTCACTGTGTGCTCATACTTTGGTCACTGCGCACTCACTGTTTGCTCATCCTGTGGTCACTGTGTGCTCATAGTTTGATCACTGTGTACTCATACTGTGGTCACTGTGTACTCATACTGTGGTCACTGTGTGCTCATACTGTGGTCACTGTGTGCTCATACTGTGGTCACTGTGTACTCATACTGTGGTCACTGTGTGCTCATACTGTGGTCACTGTGTGCTCATACTGTGGTCACTGTGTACTCATACTGTGATCACTGTGTACTCATACTGTGGTCACTGTGTGCTCATACTGTGGTCACTGTGTGCTCATACTTTGATCACTGTGTGCTCATACTTTGGTCACTGTGTGCTCATACTTTGATCACTGTGAGGTCACTGCGCACTCACTGTTTGCTCATCCTGTGGTCACTGTGTGCTCATACTTTGATCACTGTGTGCTCATACTGTGGTCACTGTGTGCTCATACTGTGATCACTGTGTGCTCATACTGTGGTCACTGTGTGCTCATACTGTGGTCACTGTGTGCTCATACTTTGATCACTGTGTGCTCATACTGTGGTCACTGTGTGCGTATACTGTGGTCACTGTGTGCTCATCCTGTGGTCACTGTGTGCTCATACTGTGGTCACTGTGTGCTCATACTGTGATCACTGTGTGCTCATACTGTGGTCACTGTGTGCTCATACTGTGGTCACTGTGTGCTCATACTTTGATCACTGTGTGCTCATACTGTGGTCACTGTGTGCTCATACTTTGATCACTGTGTGCTCATACTTTGGTCACTGTGTGCTCATACTGTGGTCACTGTGTGCTCATACTTTATTTCCATCAATAAAAACAATCAAACAAAAAGTCAGCTTTTTCCTTTATTTGGCTTTCTTTTCAGCCTGGTGTTGGCGTTGGACAAAAAAAAAATCTACTTGGCGAATACATTCTGCGTCTGGTGTTGTTCTGGTGGTTACTTTTAGCTTCTTCACCTCTATTTCACTTTGTTTGTGAAAATACCTGATACTTTCTAAAAACACAAAGAGCAAGGTGTTAACATTACAATTTCTATAGCAGCATCCAGATGCACAAACCAAAACTTAAACACTTACTTTTCAAACATGTCAGGAGCACAGGTGGCAACACCTTCTTCCCATCTTTCCCCGTTCTGTTATACAGACAGAGAACATTGTCTGACGCTATGCTTTTTATAGCCTGTCTCACCATCTCACCTATATTGGAGCTGCCATGAGTATGGATGAGATAGTGTACCTGACAAAAACATACATAATATTGTCATGATTAAAATATACCAGGCTTCAACATTTTTTTTACATGGTATCTGCTGCTGCTGCAAAAAAAAGACCAGACCACATTGCACATCTAAAAGTATGTAAATAGGCCACTCACCATTTCTGCGGTGTAACAATACCATGCACAACTTTTTCTTCTTCTTTACATGTTTTATGGTGGTTGGAAGACCAGCTTAGATGGTGCATTTACCACCGCCAACTGGACCGGAGTGTGAAGCATTCACCTTGAGCTCATGCTTAACACACATGGTGAGGTATGAGCACACAGTGATCAAAGTATGAGCACACAGTGACCACAGTATGAGCACACAGTGATCAAAGTATGAGCACACAGTGACCACAGTATGAGTACACAGTGACCACAGTATGAGTACACAGTGACCACAGTATGAGTACACAGTGATCACAGTATGAGTACACAGTGATCACAGTATGAGTACACAGTGACCACAGTATGAGTACACAGTGATCACAGTATGAGTACACAGTGATCACAGTATGAGCACACAGTGACCACAGTATGAGTACACAGTGACCACAGTATGAGTACACAGTGATCACAGTATGAGTACACAGTGATCACAGGATGAGTACACAGTGATCACAGTATGAGCACACAGTGACCACAGTATGAGCACACAGTGACCACAGTATGAGTACACAGTGACCACAGTATGAGCACACAGTGACCACAGTATGAGCACACAGTGATCACAGTATGAGCACACAGTGACCACAGTATGAGTACACAGTGACCACAGTATGAGTACACAGTGATCACAGTATGAGTACACAGTGATCACAGGATGAGTACACAGTGATCACAGTATGAGCACACAGTGACCACAGTATGAGCACACAGTGATCACAGGATGAGTACACAGTGACCACAGGATGAGTACACAGTGACCACAGTATGAGCACACAGTGACCACAGTATGAGCACACAGTGACCACAGTATGAGTACACAGTGATCACAGTATGAGTACACAGTGATCACAGTATGAGCACACAGTGACCACAGCATGAGTACACAGTGACCACAGTATGAGTACACAGTGATCACAGTATGAGTACACAGTGATCACAGGATGAGTACACAGTGATCACAGTATGAGCACACAGTGACCACAGTATGAGCACACAGTGACCACAGTATGAGTACACAGTGATCACAGGATGAGTACACAGTGACCACAGTATGAGCACACAGTGACCACAGTATGAGCACACAGTGACCACAGTATGAGCACACAGTGACCACAGTATGAGTACACAGTGATCACAGTATGAGCACACAGTGAGTGTGATGTGACCTCATATTTCGACCACAGTATGAGTGCACTGTGATTGTGCAGTGACCTCATGTTGTGAACAAAGAATGAGCACACAGTGAGAGCTCTGTGTGGTTACACTTTTAGTTCACTGTGACACTCACATTATGACCGCACCATGAGAATATTGTGAGCTCATAGTCACATCATTGTGAGATCAAATTGTTGACTGGGTTTAATGCCATTGCCATGACAATTTAATTAGGTCACCGACTGTGGTTTTGCTAGACCCCAAGAAACTCATTGAAGAAACTGAGAATCCTCATACTGTGATCCTCACCATGTGTGTAAAGCGTGAGCTCAAGGTGAGTTCATCTGATCCTCATACTGTGATCCTCACCATGTGTGTTAAGCGTGAGCTCAACGTGAGTTCATCTGATCCTCATACTGTGATCCTCACCATGTGTGTAAAGCGTGAGTTCAAGGTGAGTTCATCTGATCCTCATACTGTGATCCTCACCATGTGTGTTAAGCGTGAGTTCAAGGTGAGTTCATCTGATCCTCATACTGTGATCCTCACCATGTGTGTAAAGCGTGAGCTCAACGTGAGTTCATCTGATCCTCATACTGTGATCCTCACCATGTGTGTAAAGCGTGAGTTCAAGGTGAGTTCATCTGATCCTCATACTGTGATCCTCACCATGTGTGTAAAGCGTGTGTAAAGCGTAAACCTCACGCTTTACACACATGGTGAGGATCACAGTATGAGGATCAAATGAACTCATGTTGGGCTCACGCTTTACACACATGGTGAGGATCACAGTATGAGGATCAGATGAACTCATGTTGGGCTCACGCTTTACACACATGGTGAGGATCACAGTATGAGGATCAGATGAACTCACGTTGAGCTCACGCTTTACACACATGGTGAGGATCACAGTATGAGGATTGTGTGATGTCACTGTGATCATCGCATGATCTCACGTGTTGTCTGGGCAGACTTTAAAAACCCCTGATATAGACGACTAGTTTATCCTAGCGGAGACGGAACAACTGCCGGTTTGGCATCGAGATGTCGTTCTCGCGCATATGAAGAAATTGGGGTTGAGATTGAATGCCAAGAAAAGTGTACTTTCTCCAGCCCAGAGGACCACCTTTCTCGGTGTTATGTGGGATTCAGTGACAATGAGGGCCGTGCTCTCGTCTGCTCATGTCGCTTCGATCCTCACAGTTGTAAAAAAAGAAAAAGCTTGGCCAGTCACTCACTGTAAAACAGTTTCAAAGGCTGTTGGGTCTGATGGCAGCCGTGTCCAACATTATACCGTTCGGCCTGCTGAACACGCGGCCCCTACAGTGGTGGCTCAAAACCAAGGGGTTTTCCCTGAGGGGGAACCCACTCCGTATGATCAAGATAACATGGCGGTGTGTCCGTGCCTTGGTTATAAGGAGGAAACCAGGGATAACGCGGATATTACATCAGTGACAGGCGACAAGTGAACAGGGAGTCAGGGACGAGACATTATTTAAAATAGGAATTTCTCTGAAAATAAAAATCTTTGGGAACTTTTGGGATATTGTAAATATATCACATTGTGCAAGTGATTTTTTTTATATTTTATTACAAACTTCTTACATATTGCAGCTTTAATTCACGTATCTAATCCAAACATTACTGCATATAAACTTGTTTGATTTCAAACAACTGATTAGATGTTCTAATGGAAAAAACAACAACATGTCCTGTTTGGGTTCGTTCGTGTGACTTTCAAAAGTGCTTATTTTTACTGGTACAATCAAGATATCTAATTACTATATTGCATTATGTTTACCTAATTGTTAGTACATATGAATAAAAAACTTTAGTGCACTGTTGTATTACTATCAAGACCACTAGGAGTCTCCTTTTCAACCTGATATAAAGACATATTTATCAGAGGAAGTGGGACAGGTTTCTGTTTCTCAGAGAACACCGAGAGAGTGTGTAATGTGTATTTTATTCTGTGCATCACTGAGAGCTCCAGCACTGAAGCTTCAACATGACATTTACAGTGCGTTTCATTTATTTCACAGCACTGCCATTCTTGATCTCAGGTACAGAATCATTCATTTATGTATTTTCACATGGCTGTAGACTTCCACATTGTTTTTAATGCACTTTTCCTTCTCTCTCAAACAGGGGAATCACTGAGTGACAAAGTTAATCAAACACAGAAAGATCTGCTGGTTAAAACTCATGAACCGGTCACACTCTCCTGCTCTCACAGAATACCAAGCTATAACATGATATTATGGTATGAGCAGCTGAAGGGTGATACTGCACTAAATCTCATTGGCTATGTATATTTCAAAAATCCAACCATTGAAGATCAATACAGAAATCAGTTCAAGATTGCAGGAGACGGTGCAAAACACTCAACTCTTGATTTCAAGCTGAATGTTTCTGGGACTTCTGTTATGTATTATTGTGCAGCCAGTGAAGCACAGTGTTAGAGATCATTCAGTCTTCATACAAAAACCATCTGTTATTACCACAAACCAGAACTGTAGGGCCTCCCGTTAAACTATTGACAATTTACAGTACATTTCAGGGGGGTGAATAAAAAAAAACTACCAAATATCACATAGGTTTATTTTAGTTAGGCTATATGCAGGCCACATTAATTAAATGCAGATTTTTTTTTACCAAACCCTCAGCATTTTTTTTTTGTAATACCCTCACAGATGTCCAGTACTACAATATAAAAGGCCATTAGAAAAATAGCAAAGCAAAAAACTGAAAATCTAGAGTGAACTATTTCAATATTGTTTTAAAAACATTTAGTAAGAATGAATTATATACATTTTTACAGTTAAATTAAAGTTGATCATTTAAATTGAATGTAAGTCAGGTATAAAGGTGTGATTTCACCATTATTATTATTGTAATAAAAAATTATATATATATATATATACACAAAATTCAGCAGTGTTGGACATTGTTTTTGACAAATTAAACATCAAAGCCATTTTAAAGGAGAACTCCGGTCAATTTTAACATTGAGCTAATTTTTTAGTAAATTTGGAGTGCTGTCAATACAGAGAACAACGACAAAAATCGGTTTTGCCTACACCGTGTGTTATCCTCTTTTTAAAATTTGCACCCTGCTGACTTCAATGGGGCAAGTTGTTTTAAACCTGCTTTTAGCCTCTTAACATCCTTAATGTTTCATTACAAGTGCCCAGCCATGTTAGATGATAACTTCAGAGTGAACACGAGTGAATCTGACTGCATTAGATGTGAAAGATATGAATAAAAATGATGTTATTTCAGCCAGCGCACAGACCTGTATTTACATCCTGTTTTCGGTCGAAGTCCAAAGTAGTCGATTGTCGAGTTCACGCGCGTGATCATAGGTAACTAAACCTATGCGCGTGAACTTGACAATCGACTACTTTGGACTTCGTCGTAATCGTCGGCCATCCGTCCATTTGTAGATGTGCGTCAGGGTTACTCTCGTCATTAAACCGCGGAGACGTTGCCAAATGCCTCAGAAAATCCGATATGCCTGTTTACATGACAGTCGCATTGGTCACACATATCTGATTTATTTCCACATATGAATGAGGCTTGAAACCGATCTCGAAATATCCGAATGCATGCGATTTCCTGTTTACATGGTCCTAGAACACATCCGATCTGTATCACATATGAGCAAAAAAATCGGAATTGGGTCACATTTCACTAACAGTCACTTTTCATGTTAACACAAACAATGATAAAAGTAAAGAGTTAAGAGTCTGACATTGCTATGTGTGTGTGTGTTTTTTTTTTTTTTCTTTTTTTTGGGGGGGGGGGGGTGCCATTGGGTAAATTGTGTCATAAGGGCGGCCCACTGTCTCAGACTTTAAAAACCCCTGATATAGACGACTAGTTTATCCTAGCGGAGACGGAACAACTGCCGGTTTGGCATCACGATGTCGTTCTCGCGCATATGAAGAAATTGGGGTTGAGATTGAATGCCAAGAAAAGTGTACTTTCTCCAGCACAGAGGACCACCTTTCTTGGTGTTATGTGGGATTCAGTGACAATGAGGGCCGTGCTCTCGTCTGCTCATGTCGCTTCGATCCTCACAGTTGTAAAAAAGAAAAAGCTTGGCCAGTCACTCACTGTAAAACAGTTTCAAAGGCTGTTGGGTCTGATGGCAGCCGTGTCCAACATTATACCGTTCGGCCTGCTGAACACGCGGCCCCTACAGTGGTGGCTCAAAACCAAGGGGTTTTCCCTGAGGGGGAACCCACTCCGTATGATCAAGATAACATGGCGGTGTGTCCGTGCCTTGGTTATATGGAGGAAACCTTGGTTTTTATCCCAGGGTCTAGTGTTAGGAGCTCTTTGCCATCGTGTTTCGCTCTCGACAGATGCTTCTCTCACGGGCTAGGGAGCGGTAATGGAAGGCCGCTCAGCTCAGGGTCTTTGGAGGAGTCATCATCTTTTGTGGCACATAAACTGCCTGTTGAGACATTTCCTTCATACCTGAGGGGTCCTCATGTGCTTGTTCGCATAGACAACACATCGGTGGTCTCCTATATAAATCATCAAGGGGGTCTGCGTTCACATCCAATATGAAAACTGGCGCACCAGATTCTCTTGTGGTCCCTAGGGAGGTTACTCTCCCTGCGAGCAGTCTATATTACGGGACATCAGAATATAGGAGCAGACATCCTGCTGAGACAGGGGCTGAGGCCCGGGGAATGGAGGTTCCACACTAAGGTGGTGGAGCACATTTGGGGAGTTTATGGCCAGGCACAGGTGGATCTGTTCGCATCTCAGGATACGACTCACTGTCCACTTTGTTTTCAACGGTCAACGGTCAACGGTTTGTTTTCAACTGTCAAAGCGTTCCTCTATCCTAAACCCGGTTACATACCCAAGGTTCCAAACAATGTACCACGGCCTATCGTACTGCAGGTGTTCTGTCCTCCTCCCTTCAAGGATTTAGACCATTTAGACCGAGTTCAGAAACTGAACCTCGTCTGTCTAGTCAGAGCACTGGATACTTATGTCCACAGATCTGCCCAGTGGAGAAAGTCTGATCAATTATTGGTATGCTTTGGGCCACCTAAGAAAGGCCGTCCTGCATCCAAGCAGACGGTTAGCAAGTGGATAGTCGAGGATATCTCTCTTGCATATGAGGTTCTGGGCCAGCCTTCACCTTTGGCCACTAGAGCCCATTCTACTAGGAGTATGGCGGCCTCCAAGGCCTTAATTTCTGGGGTGTCCATTCAATAAGTGTGTGATGCAGCTGGCTGGTCTTTGCCGCTTACGTTTGTCAGATTTTATGACTTAGACATGGATACCCCGGGGTCTAGAGTTCTCATGTCGTGACAGTTTAACACGATAGGTTCTTGGCTGCATGGCGTTCGGGCATTCTCATTTCCAAAGCGTCATCGACGCATCACGAGTTCCCTCGAAAGGGAACGTCTCAGGTTACGACTTTAACCGTAGTTCCTTGAGTAGGGAACAAGACGATGCATCGCTTTGCCATACTTCCTACATCCCTGTGATCGACTTGCTTCTGCCTTTTTCTAAGCTAGCGCGATTCTAATCCGGATGTGCTTTTATCCTTTTCTTGTCATGACGTCACCCGCCCGTGACGTTCACCTCGCTATTGGACTAGTTGACACATGTGTTTCAGACGCAATCACGCAGGGGCATTCCCAAAGCGCCATCGACACATCGTCTCGTTCCCTACTCATGGAACTAGGGTTACAGTCGTAACCTGAGACATTTAGCAGTTAAATTTAATGTAAGTCAGGTATGGTAATGTGTGATTTCACCAGTATTATTATTTTAATAATATACAAAATTCTAGTGTTGGACACTGTTTTGACAAATTAAACGTCAAAGCCATTTTAAGTCACGTATCTAATCCAAGCATTTCTGCATATGAACTTGTTTGATTTTAAACAACTGATTAGATGTTCTAATGAAAAAAAAAAACATGTCCTGTTTGGCTTCGTTCGTGTGACTTTCAAAAGTGTGCTAATTTTTACTGGTACAATCGAGATATCTAATCACTATATTGCATTATTTGTACCTAATTGTTAGTACATGTGAATAAAAAACTTTAGTGCACTGTTGTATTATTATCAAGACCACTAGGAGTCTCCTTTCAAACTGATATAAAGACATATTTATCAGAGGAAGTGGGACAGGTTTCTGTTTCTCAGCGAACACTGAGAGAGTGTGTAATGTGTATTTTATTCTGTGCATCACTGAGAGCTCCAGCACTGAAGCTTCAACATGACATTTACAGTGCGTTTCATTTATTTCACAGCACTGCCATTCTTGATCTCAGGTACAGAATCATTCATTTATGTATTTTTATATGGCTCTAGACTTCCACATTGTTTTTAATGCACTTTTCCTTCTTTTTCAAACAGGGGAATCACTGAGTGACAAAGTTAATCAAACACAGAAAGATCTGCTGGTTAAAACTCATGAACCGGTCAAACTCTCCTGCTCTCACACAATACCAAGCTATTACGTGATATTATGGTATGAGCAGCTGAAGGGTGATACTGCACTAAATCTCATTGGATATGTATATTACAAAACTCCAACCATTGAAGATCAATACAGAAATCAGTTCAAGATCGCAGGAGACGGTGCAAAACACTCAACTCTTGATTTCAAGCTGAATGTTTCTGGGACTTCTGTTATGTATTATTGTGCTGCCAGTGAAGCACAGTGTTAGAGATCATTCAGTCTTCATACAAAAACCATCTGTTATTACCACAAACCAGAACTGTAGGGCCTTCCGTTAAACTATTGACAATTTACAGTTCATTCGGGGAGGTGATTAAAAAAAAAACTATTAAATGTCATTTTTTTTTGTTGCAGGCCACATTAAAACGCCATGGGGAACCTTTTACCAAACCTTCAGCATTTTAAGATACATTTTATGTATATCTTTTTTGTTCTACTGTACCTTGACAAATGTTCAGTACCATATGAAAGCCCATTAGATAAAAAAGCGAATTATATTCTAAAAACTATGAAAATCTAGAGTTGAAGACAAAAACTATTTTTATTGTGTGAAAATGATTTATATACATTTTTACAGTTAAATTAGGTTTAATTTAATTTCAGTAATATTTAGTTTGTTTAATTTGAGTAATATAATTTGTAATATATATATATAAATATATATATATATTTTTTTATTACAAATGGACAAAAGTGACAGAATTTTTCTGTGATGCAGGTATAAGCACTGTTGGATTTTTTTCTTCTAAAAAAAACAGTTTAGGTTCATTCATGTGACCTTCAAAAGTGTGCTAATTTTTACTGGAACAATCGAAATATCTAATCACTATATTGTTAGTATGTGAATAAAAAACTTTAGTGCAACAATCCAACAGTTAAAAAAGACCACTGTTGCATTACTATCAAAACCAGTAAGAGTCTATATACCAGACATATTTAAAACAAAGACATTTATCATATTTTTTCATGGGGGTGCAATGAAGTCATATATCATACTGCAGTCACGGGCTGCATCGAAAATCGCATACTTTCTTAGAATATGGTAGGCAAAAAACAGTAGTGACACACCAAACAATACATGAGACATTAAACCCCCTCATGGGGAAAAAAAGCAGTATTTACAACTGTGACAATGAGTGCTTATCAGAATCAACTAAATGTTGTAATTTCAAAATATGTCAAGTATGTAAACTTCACGACATAGACTCTTAAAAAAAGACATCTAAGAGATTTGGTCTGTTATTGTAGGGACAACGACTTTACATTTCCTATACACCTATGACGCTGGACAAAACTAACTGTGATTGGTTGCTCTACATGTCAGTCAGACGGCCTCTGGGCGGCCCTCGGCCAATGAAAGCTGCGATAGAGTCCAGACCTTCTGAAGGCTTCATGAGATTACAATGTCAGAGTAACAATCCCTCATGACTGTTTAGACTCATCGCTCCACAACTGAATATCAACATGAGATTTTTCAGCATAATTACGGTTGCACTAATCAATCTCTCTGGTAAGGTTGTATAACAGATCCATGTAGTAAAACACTTCATATTCTTTTACAGATAAAACAGATTTTTCTTTGTTTACAGGCTTTTCTCATAGTTATAAAGTCGACCAGTCTCCACCAGACGTGATCAGGAGACCAGAAGAAACCGCGAGACTGCAGTGTTTACACAGTGTGACCAGTTACAATCAAATCAACTGGTACAGACAAAACCAGGACCAAGTGTTCACACTGATGGGACATTTATTCTTAACAACACCGAACAAAGAAACAGATTTCACAAACAAAATAGAGATGTCTGGGAATGGAAATAGCAATGGATCCTTGACCATTAAAACTCTCTCGTTTAATGACAGCGCAGTGTATTTTTGCGCTGCATATTACACAGTGTTTCAGATCCCCACTGTTCATTACAAAAACATCTCTGTGATTCTGTGATAAAACAAAACAAAAGAAAAACTGCTGTCTTAATCCACACCTGCGTCTGTGGTATTAATTTCAGACGGCCTGTTTTTATAGCAAACAATTCAGTTTCTGAAGCTTTGCTTTTGATGTCAAGTGATTCACAGTGAAGAAAAAATTGTGTAAAATATACAAAAGGATGTCATAACTAGCCAAACTCTATAACAAACTAGAAAGCACTGAACAAACATTTAAAGCCTTGGCTTGATGAACACAATGTTACGCCGTCTTTCAACAGGTGGCGCTCTTTCACAACACATCCACTCAAGAGGAGGAACATCGGACCTGTGAAAGAGGTTCAGATTCAAATTCAGATGAATTTGCATCAAGTGGAGTAAGACGGATAAAAAAAGCTAAGCTGTTTTGATAACTTATAGGCCTAAGTATTTTTTTCTCTCTCTATATAAGTTGATAACTTATAAGTAGCCTGTGTTCTAAGAACCCTGTAAGAACTTGATAACGATGAGAAATCCAGTTCTATTCTCATATTTGCTCTGTTGGCATTTTGGTAAGTGAATTGAAATGCTTAACTTTCAGTGTAGGCTACTCTTGTAACATTATTTGGTGAAGTCTTCTTCTAAAATGCACAATGCAGTAATATTGTGAGTTTCTCTTCATCTGTTTAGCAGGCCATTGGTTGAGCAGTGTTGATCAAAAGCCGGCGTCAGTCACTGTGAGTTCTGGAGCGTCCTGCACTCTCTCCTGTTCCCACAGTGTCTCCAGCTACAACACCATACTGTGGTACTACCAGCGTGAGCAAAACATGCACATCATTGGATATTCCTTTCATTCGACCCACAATCTGGAGAATGCAGCAGATAAAAAATATGATCTGAAGGGAGATGGCAAGAGTTCTGTGACCCTGACAATCTCAGAGCTCAGGCTGAATGAAAGCGCAGTGTATTTCTGTGCAGCAAGTGCACAGTGCTCTAGACCCCCCATAAGCCCTACAAAAAGCCGATCATCTTTTGTGCATCTTTCAATAACAGTTCAAGCACTTTTTCATGACACATGACAACTCAAACTGATTATCCCGGTGTTCTGTGTGAGCTTGTTTTCACTGATAGACATTGTGATTCGGATTCAGCATTTTCAGAGAAGAGTCGTGCTGTGTGTAATCTGGAGGCCTGTGTGAATTGGCCTTTATACTGTAAGTAAAAGTTCCTTTAAGGCCCTGACTGAGTCTGGTTTCAACCAAAGGTTTTTTCCTCCGCTGTTATGTCATCTGATGGAGGTTTGGTTCTTTGCCACTGTCGCCTTTGGCTTGTGCAGTTAGGGATTAAAAAACAATTACCGTATTTTCCGGACTATAAATCGCTCCGGAGTATAAGTCGCATCAGTCAAAAAATGCGTCATGAAGAGGAAAAAAACATATATAAGTCGCACTGGACTATAAGTCGCATTTGTTTAGAAATTGATTTCACAAAATCCAAGACCAAGAACAGACATTTAATCTGGAAAGGCAAGTTATTCAGCTACACAATAGCACACAGAACAACAGGCTGAATAGGTGTCTGGCATGTTAACGTAACTGCTACACAATAGCATAAAGAACATATACCTGGGAGGCTGAATAGGCTAAATTAACATAAGCCAGCGAGTCCAACAAGTTACCGGTAAGCAAGTTCACCAAGCTCCCGATCTCATTCCACATTACTGTACACTTCATCCTCGGTGTCGCTTCTGAACAACTCCTTTAACTAGCGCCCTCTCGCGGCTGTAGACGGTAATGTTTTCTCTTGGTTCATCTCAGTCAGTATGAATTAATTTTGATATATAAGTCGCACCTGACTATAAGTCGCAGGACCAGCCAAACTATGAAAAAAGTGCGACTTATAGTCTGAAAAATACTGTACTATTCAGTAGGTCTGGGAGAAAAAAATCGATTCACCGAGCTATCGCGATTTTTTTACGATTTTAAAATCTTTTTTTTTTTTTTACAGAATCAATATGAATCCAAATTAAATTGCTTTATTTTTGCCCTTGCTTATAGACGAGGTTGACAGAAGTTAGCCACTTTCGTTGCAACAGGATGAAATGTGTCGTTATCTATGAGCGTTTTGTGACGTAATATCCCGCGTGGAAGAAACGTGAGACTGAACGCACTGAAAAGCCCCCGTGCTACTTATATGCGGAGAGAGAGATAAGACAGCAGAGCTGCACGATTCATCTTTAAAATACTGTGATCTCGATTCAAACACCCACGAGATCTTCTTCCAATTCATCTGTCTATTAAACCTTTGACAAAACCATATCGCAACATCAAATCTAATGTGTTGCCGCTGCCCCGGAGAGATAGTCATGAAACAGCTTCACAAACAAACAAACAGCAGTTTAATGGATGCATGATATATTGGCCACCATATCGGTATCATTTTAATGTTATCATTATCGGCCCGATAAGAACATTTGGCTGATAGGTATAGCCAATAAATAATGGATTCTCTTTTTCAGCTGAGACACTTTATGTTCGCCATGATGGTTTTGAATTGCTTGAAATATCATTGGAATCACTTACATTTTTTTTTTTTTAAATATAGTTGAGTGCAACGTGTGAAAGTAAATTAATGAAAGTATGTCATATGAACTACATAAAATTATGATGAGAAAATAATTATAATTGTGTGCTTAGGACATGGAATTTAATGGTGAGAGATTTGGCTCTCAAAAATTACATACACATTTGGCTAGGCTATAGCTATAGCAGTTATGGGCTTTCAAATATTAAGTATTACCGGTTATTATAGTATCGGACCAAATGTTCACATCGGTGCATCCTTATTATTTAATGAGTTCCCAATGTACTCCACTATCCATTATCCTCAAAAGGGCTCCACCAATCAGTGGCAGAAGCAGAATTTGCAATTAGCTCAGCAACAACAACATATTTTTCTGATGAATATGCAAATGGTGCAGTTACGCCAGTCTCCCCGCACACTCAAACTACTTATATATTTGTACATATATATGAAACTGGTTGATTTGATTCATGCCTTATATACTTTTTATTCTATTGAGAAAAATGGTCCAGCCCATTTCAACATGACATCACTTCCTATGTCTAGTCCTGCTGCTTTACTAAAGAGCTCTCTTCCATGGCATGAGCATCATCCAACATGATTCGATTTGTGTTTAAAATCATCTTCTTCCTGAGCTGGTTTACAGGTATCTTGATTTTGTCAATTGTAAATTCCTGCAGATTATTATATAAAGGCTACAAAGACATCAAACTGCATGAGTTTTTGTGCCTAACAATATGTGATGTCTTCTCAGGTTGCCTGATCTGTGAGAAGGTGCACCAGTCCCCTTCAGACGTGCTGTGTGAACCCAAGGACTCTGTAGAGCTCACCTGCAAACATAAAATTACCAGCTATGACACAATATTGTGGTATAAGAGGTCCTATGGAGATTTTAGCCTGAAACTCATCGGTTATGCACGATACAGCAACTTAAAAGACTACGAGGAAGCGTATAAGGGTCATTTCAGTTTAACTGGAAATGGAGAAGAAGAAGTTACTTTAAAGATTCTTGAAGCACGACCAGACCAGGACAGTGCAGAGTATTTCTGTGCAGCGTCGTATGCACAATGTCACAAAAATCCTCTCCTCCGTGACAAAAACTGCTCTCTTATCTTCAACGCGTCGTGATACACCTGCATGAAACCACGCCAGCAAGTTCTAGAAAACATCACTGAACACAATAAGCCACCATGAATGAAGAGAAAACACATTTAAATGAATCATTTCATACAACGCATTTATTGTGTATATGTATGTTTTTAAAATACCTGTATGAAATTACATTGTAACTCATTTTGGTAGTTACATCCAGGGCTTAATTTGAGCCGGAACACGCCGGAACATGTTCCGTCACCTCAGACAGTGGATCCGGAACCTTTTTTATTGGATCCGGTGTTCTGACGGAACATCATACCCATCAGAATGGGATACCTTCGGTTAATGCGCATGCGCAGCAGTAAAATTTGTGGAATTGCGCATGCGTTCCATTTAAACCATAATTTCAGCATACCTAAGATTACAAGCGGTAAGTGTTTGTGTATTATATCGCATAATATATACACATTACCTAATTGAAGGGTATGCTGTTTTGATAGCCCCTGGTTTAATAAAAATACAGTTAATAAAGGGGTATGCTATGTTGATAGCCCCTTGTTTAATAAAAATACAGTTTCTACAGGGGTATCAAAACAGCATACCCCTGTAGAAACTCTATTTTTATTAAACCAGGGGCTTTAAAACAGCATACCCCTTTATAAACTGTATTTTTATTAAACCAGGGGCTATCAAAACAGCATACCCTTCACAAACACTGTATGCTTTTTTGATAAAGTAGGCTAAATTGACAGAACCTGCTATAAAACTCAACTTCCGGTATGCTATTCTGACAAAGTATGCTACATCGACAGAACACCGGCACCTCCTGTGTCACTAAAATAATGTCAAAAAGACAGGAAAGTTTGCTTAACTTTTTCAAATGTGCTGGACAGTCAGATCCCAAACAAGCAAAAATCGTTTCCGCTGATCAAAAAGGAGACCACGGTGGACACAGTAGCCTAGTATCGATATCTCGTTATTTCGACATAATAAGGGGACATTCTAATCTGCATTAAGCCACATTAAGCGTTCTTATAGCCTAATGGTTTTCTATGGGAGGAAAATGCTTAACCGTTCATATTATGGGCTCATCTGATTTTTTGTACATAGCATAGCCTATTTGTTAGGATTTTAGTATCATAATGATTAGGCTAATAAATGCACGCACAATTATCCGTGAACTTGATTTGAACAAATGCCTTTCAACTTGTGTGTGCAAAATTCAGAATTAAATTAATGTGCAGAAATTTGTACAAATAGAGAGTGCTATGTAGGCCTACTATAGCCTACTGTTGTAGCCATTAAAAAAGCGCATTTCATATTTGTTAAAATATTATAATGTTATTTATTTTTATTTTTTTCATTTATGTTGATTTATGAAAAGTGAACCGCACGACCGAGTAAGATGCCCAATATGAGACATGGAGCGGGTCAGACATGATTTTGACCGTTGAAGTTGAAGTTGTTATAGAAAGCCTTTCTTTAAAGTGAATTTCGTTTTGTATAAATTGTATCTTAATTTTAATCAATTTTTCATCAACCAATTGCCTGTATTTAATGAATAGGCCGACGAAACAAATATAACGGAGGCGCCCGCGCGCTCACTTGCATTGCACGTGAACTAGAGCACATCCTAACTTAACGAAACTCAGTGTATGCCTCACACAGACATGACAAATACATCAAATACACAAAGCTTGAAATGTCTTTAAACGAAATAATTCAAAACGAAAAAAGAAAAAGGCTACTCTCTGATAATCCATTATTAGGCTTATTTATGTGCATTTCTCTCTATAAGCGCGTTCACACGGAGATGGCGATCGTCAACTTTATCTTTGTAGTCGAGTCGACACTTTTAGAGAAAACACTTGTTTATTAATAAAAATCAATACACGCGTCACCGGATTTACAGATGCACGCACACATATTATTTCGAAATAACGAGATATTGTGTTGAAATAACATTATTATTAATAATAGCCTACATCTTTGTTAAAAGAATTTAACAAATGAACGTGAACTAGTTCATTTTTAGATGTGTGAACTTAGTTCATAAAAAAAAAAAAGAACTATGAACATGAACTAGTTCATTATCATATTATTATATATTATATATTACATATATATATATTATTATTTTTAGAAGCTACATAGGCAGTGTAATTTTTTTTGTTCCATTAGGGGAGACCGGGGACAGTTGCAACAAGGGATGGTTGCAACATGTCATTTTTCTCCAATCAGAAAGAAGCTAGAGTGATGACACTCACACTGCACATGCTCAGTTGGATGCCCCTCCCTTGCAGAGAAAAATCAAGGAGATTCCTGAGCTGCTACAGGATTTATTAAAAAAAAAACTGTTTTTGAGGTATGAAAGTATTTATTTTCTTGAGCTTTGTTTTTGTTAAAATGAGGTGATTGTTTTTTGTGATTCAGTTCAAACTTATATGGTTTAAATGAGTGGAATGTTAACTTTAAGCTAATATGGTTAACATGTTTCAATGCCACCTTGTTTAGCTAGCACATGAGGTTTTATCATGGCTGACAGGTAAGGGGACAGTTGCAACAACTGTTGCAACTGTCCCCGTACAATGCATAAATATAAAAACAGACCACATAGCAGTATTTTTAACATTTTAAAAGTTATTTCATATTTTTTCATTCATCTGCACACAAGTTTTTACTTAAATATAATATAGTTCATCAAGTTTTGAAAGTTGAAAATGATAAGTTATTGCTGTAAAGTTATCGTTAAAGTAGATGGAAGATGCAGTTATATTGTTGACATTACATTGTTAACCTTTGTTTTGCTAAAATGAAAAATGATAATAAAAAATATAGTTAAAAAAAAATGTTTTACATGACAATAGGCTAAATAAAAGTTAATTGCCTCACAAATCGTTCCATTCTTCTTATTTTACTAAAAGCCTACTGTATTTGATATCAATTTGAATATTTTACATCTGCACATAAGGCCTATTCATCTAGAAAAATCTATAATTGTCATTAATCAAAGCTGATGAATAAATATTTGATAATAATCATTTAGCTAAAACTGACATATATTCCTATTTGTAACACGTTGCAACCATCCCCAAACCGTGTTGCAATTGTCCCCGGGCACGGGGTCAGTTGCAACATCTGACTCCTTACATTCAAATGCAAATTGTGAAAAATGTAGATTCTGGAACAATCTTTAAATGGTTTAGACTATTAACAGACAGATGTAAGTTTATTGTATGAAAAATTGGTTTGTCTAATCCAAACTGTCTCCGAGTAACAGAGCCAAATGCAAAAAGTGTTGCAACTGTCCCCGGTCTCCCCCTACCTCCAACCCCCGTTTTGAGTCGCCGGATCCACCCCCCCTCTGCGCTCCGGGACCTCCCACTTTACAAATTAAGCACTGGTTACATCTATAATTAAACTGGTATCCAACCTCAATAAAGTTTTGCAATACAACAAACACAAAAAGTACATTGTATTTAACAATTATTTTTTATACAAGTTCATTGTAGACAGCGACACCTATGTAGTGTGAAAAAAAAACCTAAATGATGGCAGCCGTCCGTGTGGTCATTGTGGTGGTTTGTGATGTCATTTCCTGTCTACAAGAAATGAGCTCAATGCATCTCAGTGCAGTCGAGGACTCAACATGATGTCTCGCCTCTCCATCCAAATTTTGACAGCGCTTTTGCTAACAGGTGTCATATTTATTTACACACATATCAATCAATCAGTTTTTAGTTTCAGATTTCAATTTGACAATTTAAGAAAACAAATATATGAATTGATTTTGAAACTTTTCTGTAACGATGAAGGTCTTCTCTCTGTACAGTCCCGGCGGTGTGTAAAGACGTCGATCAGTCTCCAGCTTCAGTGTTGAGTCATCCTGACGGTCAGGTTGAACTGACATGCAGTCATTCCATCAAGAACTACGACACCATATTATGGTACCAGCGCTCTGCTGGAGACACGCAACTCAAACTTGTGGCTTATATGTACTATAAAACACCAAAGACTGAGGATCCATATAGAAATGGCTTTAATGTATCCGGTGATGGTGAAAAGTCTGCTTCGCTTCATATACAATGTAGAAAACAAGCCCAAGTCACGGGCATGTATTACTGCGCTGCCAGTATCACACAGTGCTGCAGGAGTTCAGCCCTCTCTACAATTACCTTCCTCTGGGTTCACAACACCTGCACAGACCAGCTCGGGCTCACACACACTCATCTGCTCATCACGTATCATTGTGCTTGTTACTGGTGTGTGTGAGCAGGAGGTTCATTGTAGATTAAACATGTGTCATAAGATAAACAATGACGATTGTCTTTTTATGGGAGACAATAGGTGTCTTGAATTCAGGATTTATATATAGGACTTAGGTAAACTGACTATCATCTACTTCATCAGTTTGTGGGATTATATTGGATCCTTCTTCAGTCATACTGGAAGTGTTATGGGCTTGAACTGATCCCACCTTTCACCCTATTAGTGAAAGCCCTGCAGAATATATATATTTTTTATTATTAATTTATTATTAAAATGAAAGTAAAATGAAATTTCAAAATAAATTTAGAATCGGTTTCACTTAATTTCGATGGTTCACTTAGGATATTCTACTAATAATATAACTTTGCAACTACATGCCAATGAACTCAATTACTACTGTAAATTAAACTGTTAGGGTTCGGCTTAGTGATAAGTTGACATGTATTTGCAAACTTACTTATAGTCAGTTGAATGTCTGTCTGGGAGCATCAAAATAAAGAGTTAGCAGATATTAAGTCTACTACCCTAATAAGAGTTAGTTGACATGTAGTTGCAAAGTTACTTGGTTAGTAAAATGTCTAAAGTGGACCATCCAAATAAAAGTTTTAACATTTTTTATTATTATTTCTCACTCACTGTACAATATTGTATAATATCAATGACCTGAATTAAAGTAATAAAAGTACATTTCACCACCTTGGAATTATAAGGTTCTATCTGCATTCTGACTGGTTTTGAGATATTGAGCTTTAAAGTTTTTGCATTCCATTCGATGTAGAAAGAACCTTTTTTATTTTCTAAATAAAAAGTTCCAAAATGTACACAACTTAAAAAACAACATCACATAATGTAAAGAAGTGGTCACAGAATAAGAATATGTGAATAATTAATTTTTACAAAAATGTCAGATATACATAGCTGCCATGTATATATGGGGGATGGGAGAAAAAAAAGGGAGAAAATTTCTCCCACATTTCTGTGTGTGGGAGAAAAAAAACTTGCATCACAATAAGTTGTGATTGTCAAAACATTTGGTAACTTATTTTTATTAAGTTTACTGACAACATGTTACAATGTTTAGCTGCATGGTTACAATTGCTGGCAGGTTACTGTATTTATTATTGCTTGACATCTTGATTTAATATCGATTCATTTTGGTAATAATTAGTAGTTACAGTAGATACATGTTAAAAACCTGTTAGCCTTCAGCGCCACTTTTGAAAAATCCCCAGAAATAGCATACCCAACCTAAAAAAGATTCAATTAATTGACCCTTTGTCCTAAAAGCTCAAGTACGGTCTTATTTGAAAGCTGACACCTGGCACTTTATTGGAAATGTAGAATGAATTATTGTCATAATGAAAAAAAAATTATGAATAGCTTCAAAGTTGTGTAAGTTATTAGAAATTTATTTTTATGAAACATCTTCATGAAAATTAAATTGAAGTTGGCCCGTCAGCACTCTAGAAATGCACTCCAGCTAAAGACACATGTCTGACCATGTTATATTTAAAATTTGAAGGTGATAAGTCTAAAACTCTGTATTTTGTTAAATGTTTTTCAAGATCATCTCAAATGACTTAATTTTGAATTGACTCTAAAATGCAAACTTGTGTTTATTGTCATCTATTAGCATCTATTCAGTCTATTGTCTCTATTGTTTTGTGGTGCAAACGAGCCCCATTCAGTGTCAGTCTCTCCTGCACACATTTACACCTTTCCAGCCTGCTTATGGCCATAAATATTCTTTTCCTTTGTCTCCATTATAATCGCTAACGACTGGCTAATCACGGTGTTTCACCCCCTAATTTCTTTCATAATCTTCACTTCACATTTGAAACTGTATCAAATGCCTTTCTTAAATAAAGAAATATTTCAGTAAGCATTCCGATTTAGAAAAAAAATCATAAAAAATAACAGCTAGATGGCAGGTGCAACTAGAGAGCTAGCTAGCATGTTAGCTTAGCACACCATCAATACACGACAATTTATGAGATTAAAACCCTTTTTGTGCTCCAAACTTACTTTATAGTGCAAGTCGAGTGTTTTAAATAATCTTCTATGAGCTTATTTGGCTTCAGAAAAGAAAATCAGACAGAAAATATATGATTTGATATTATTCTGCACTATTGTAAAGTCTATACCGATTAGCATTACATTATACATATAATCTATTATTATAAAAATACCTGACATGGCTCGAAGAACACAGGTAAATCAAATATCATTGCAATCATGTTTATTGTCTTCAAAACATCTTTATCTGCATGTTATAGCGATCTCTGAAAGCTAACGTTATCTGTTTATGTCAGTGACGTCCTGGAAGGTCACAGGTTATTTCTTCTTCGTGAGCTTTCATATTTGGAAAAAACTGTGCAAATGGCGCCCTCAGCCTGCTGTATGGATTGAAAACACAGTACATCAGAGTATCCAGCGCTCTTTATGTATACATCGACGCATTTGGATATAAATTCAATAAATATTATTCCTGTCTATAGAAATATGATGTAAACCTATGATAATATATCAATATTTCTCCAAATCTGCACATTTTTGAGCCAAAAGCCCTGAGGAACGTTGTTTTGTCACGCGTTCTCAAGACAACAGCACCGGAGTTTTTTTCTGAATGGAGCAGCTGACGCTCATAATTCATATTAAAGGTATCGACTCATTTTTTCATTACATAAATCCTGACACAAATTAAGACATAACTGTCACTATAAGTTTCTCAGAATACAATAGTGGTCAAATACTGAAACGTGAGACTTATATATTTTTAATGATGTATAGTTTGTCAAGGTAATAACATTAAATCTGATAGTAACTTTGAACTATTTAAAAAAAAAAAACGCTTCAGAGCGTCCTCGCTCTGGTGAAGGTTAACAGGTTTTAACAAATAAATCACTAATGCTGAAAACATAGAGAGCCCTATTTTTTTTATTAAAGGTTAAAAATAACAACTTAAAATATAATGCGTTCTTTATTATAATAACAACTTAATAATATTTTAATGATATAAGTGTAACATTATGTTAAAGATTCTTTACTAGCATTACTTAGTTCCCTTTAACAGGTATCTTAGAGGATTCAAAAAGAGGGAAAGACTGGTGTACAAAAATAGTTTTTTAGTTTATTATCACCACTAATGTGGTTAAAATATTGAAGGTCGACAAATAATACTGTCCAGAGGCACACAAATGGCCAACAGCAAGGCCTCGCTATCACACAGAAACACAGTGCATTAAATACCTCAATCTCAGTTAGCACAGCACCCCCAATAGGAAAACTCTGTACACAGCAAGCTCAAAAACACGTGTGAAACCACACCACATCTAAGTTAGAGACTGGCTTAGGGCAAGTGCTGCACAATGTTACAGTAATGCTCGTCAGACCCTTCAAAGAAAAAGGCAAAAAGAAAAGAACAAAACAAATAAACAAAATACACAATAAACCTTGGAGGTACAGTATAATTGATACGATTACAATAAGGGGGGAAAAGCGGCAATTACACCCAGAAGCACACCGTTTCTGTAACACAACACAAACATACCATAAGCAAGCACACATAGCATCAAATCAACTGTACAAGTTTCTTTCTATTAAATCAACTGTACAAGTTTCTTTCTATTTATGTTGTCCTTCCCTGAGTTACAAAATAGTATTTCACACGGAATAATATCACACCAAATAAATATCTAAAATCTATTTTTACCCACGGCAATAATTCAACACGTTTAAGCAGGGAAACCACAAACCAATCGCACAGTATATCCCACACTTATGAGTTAAATCATTATATAATTACATTAATGGATTACCTTGCACTAAGGATGCCCGCTCTTAGTTGTATTAACTACTAGTGCTCTGCTCGGCTACTAATCTTCCCGTTTGAGACCAAGGGGGCTGAGAATGAGGAGGATAGCTCCGTTAAAGTGCATCTTCAAATAACAAGCTTTCTAAATTTCATGCAACAGTCAACAACAGATGCTTACCGTCCCCGTTTACCGCTACAAACAGCAATACGTCGCCAGTGTGACGAAAAGCTCTCGTTGCTCCAGCTCACAGCTGAGAACAAGGAGAGAGACGTTTTAACGTGACTTAACTACATCGGTAGGCATCATGCTTTGTATATAAAATAAAACGCTTACCGTCCCTGCTCTCAGCTGCGAACAAAGGCGATGCGCCGACCAGTGTGAATGAATTACTCCCAACTTTTAAAAAGTTGTGCTTGACGCAGAAGAATGAGAGTTCTGATTTCCAATGTGACAAACGTTTACCAGCTCGCACTTGACGCACGCTAACCAGGCCAACTAAAAACAATCCCTCAACTCTGCACGCAGCTTTTAACCACTTCCTAGATCCAACCACGCCCTATAGGACCCGAGTGGGAAACTAAGCAAAGGAGGTTAGCCTGCATAGGTGTCTAGATCCTAACAAAACCACTTCATCTGGTCACATCCACCCCAGCTTTGAAAGCTCGCCGTCCCGGTGAGGATATCCCCAGTTCTAGTTATACCCACGGTCTAAATGTTACTAACAAGGGAGCAGGAGTTGTAAGTCTACCCTCAATTGAGTTAGTTTGGCCCACATTGCCAGAGACATGTCTAGGCAGATGGAATGGGTTACTATGTTGACCTGCTGTAGCCCTTGCTGAGCGCCTTACTACAGTGTCAGGGTTTGCGGGAAAACCTTGCTCAATATCCATTGTGGGGTGGACGTAGACCTCAAGGCGCATGTGGTCCCCTGTCCCATTGGACACGTTAGGGGGGCTGGGTGGATTTAATTGATGATCAGGAGGCGCATCACTGCTATTCTCCATGTTAGTCACTGGTTCCATCATCACGATCCCATCTTCAGAATCATTATCCTCTGCGAACTGGAACCTACTTGCTCCCGAATTCTCTGGGTCTTGACTATCCCGTACTCTGTGAAGTATTGTGGAGGGGTTCGGATCTGCCCGTGCCTTAGTTGGAATAACTCGAAGTTCTGATCTATGAATATTCTTTTCTGGCCCAGTCCCTTCCAGTGGGCGGATCTTGTACACTCTCCCATCCTGATCCAAGGCCTCTTGTACTCGATACACTGTAGCATCCCAAAAGTCTTGAATCTTATGGCGGCCCAAAGGGTGGTTCCTCCGGTGGACTAATGTGCCAGGGGTGAGTGGCTGACTCGCTGACGGGGTGACCTGCTGATTTCGACGCTCTGCTGAAAGGGTCAATCGGTCCCGTGCATGTGTGTAAATTGCCCTAAGATTTTGCTGATGGTGTATTATCCAATCGTGAGGGTGCCCAGGGCCAATTTCTTCTTCAGTACTGCCCAAAAGAAAATCCACCGGTAGTTGTACTTTCTGCCCAAACATCAGTTCAAAGGGTGAATGGCCAGTTGACGCGTGCTGGGTGGTGTTGTAAGCAAAGAGCATGTGAGGAAGTGCTTGGGGCCATTTACGTTTCTGTTCCGGTGGTAACGAGCGGAGTAGATCGTGTAACGTGCGATTAAATCTCTCGCACTGCCCGTTACCCTCGGGATGATATGGTGTCGTTCTACTCTTAGCGATGTTATACAACTGGCACAACTGTTTCATAAGGTCTCCCTCAAAACTTCTGCCCTGGTCACTATGAAGCCGCTTGGGTACTCCATAACGATAGAACCAACCCTCTGTGAGTAGTTTAGCTACTGTGCTGGCCTTCTGATCACGAGCTGGGTATGCCTGTGTGAACTTTGAGAACACGTCTGTTGCGATCAGAACATGTTCACGTCCATCTGTTGCTTTCTCCAAAGTGGTGAAATCGATGGCTACCACTTCCAGAGGTTTGGACGCAGTCAGGTTCCCCGGGAAAGTTCTCACCTGTGGGCGGACAGCTTTTGCCACAATGCAACGGCCACACTCTTGACAGTAATTCTCGATCTCTCGAGACATACCAGGCCAAAAACATCTTTCTCTAATAAGGCGGGTTGTGCGTTCTATACCTTGATGTCCATGGTCATCATGAAGACCTCTCAAGACTTCCTGTTTTAGGCACTGTGGCAAGATGAGCTGAAACGTCTCTCTACTGTACCCTGGCAGCCGAATGCTGCGGTAAAACACCCCATCCCGACACCGAATCCTTGGCCAATGCTTGAGCAGTTTCTGCGTCTCTGGAGGCAGTAGCATCCGTTCCGATTTTGTCGGGACTGCTCCTTGTTTCCAGAAATGGGTGAATGGCCCAATAGCCGGATCCTCCATCTGTAGGGCTTGCAAGTCAGCCTTCTGTCGGATTGGTAAGGCACTGGTCTCTTGGCACAGGGTTTGTGTCTTACAACCATCAACACTCAAGAGGACTTGAGGGACCTCTAGGCCTGGGGCCACAGCAGCGATGGGAACCGGGGCCGGCAGCCTGGAAAGCGCATCCACATTTCTGTTGGCAGAGCCTGGGCGGTATCTGATTTCAAAGTCAAACATTGCCAGTTCTGAGGCCCAGCGATGTTCTGCTGCCCCTAACTTAGCCGTCTGCAAATAACTTAATGGGTTATTGTCGGTAAAGACCACAAACTTTGCACCTAGAAGATACTCCCTAAACTTGCTGGTTATGGCCCATTTAAGGGCTAGAAGCTCTAGCTTACGGGAGCTATAGTTGGACATGTTTCTCTCAGTCGGGCGCAAACCTCTACTGGCAAAAGCAATAGGCTTCCTACGTCCATCTTGTTCTTGGGCTAGGACGGCACCGAGCCCAGCAAGGCTTGCATCAACTTCCAAGACGAACGGTTTCGTGAAATCCGCATACGCTAAGACGGGGGCGCTGATCAGGCAGCTTTTTAGAGTCTGAAAACTCTGCTGGCACTCTGGAGTCCAACAGTCTCCCAGTGCTTTGGCCCGGGACTTGGACCTGTTAGAGCCTGTCTCCACCTGAGCAACCAGTCTATGCAGTGGGGTGGCAATCTTTGCAAAGCCCTCCACAAAACGACGGTAATACGATGCAAACCCCAGAAAAGATCTTAGTTCCTTTGTAGTGGCCGGCTGTTTCCATTCTGCTACTGCTTTGACTTTGTCCGGATCAGTGGCTACCCCTGATGCAGAAACGACATGACCCAGATATTTTACCTCTCTTTGAAAGAAGTGGCATTTAGATGGTTTTAACTTGAGGTGGTTACTGTGCAGACGGTTAAAGACGAGTTCCAAGCGCTTCAAGTGTTCGTCAAAAGAGGTCGAGAAGATGATAATGTCATCCAAGTAAAGAAGTAGTGATTGAAAGCTTTGATCTCCGAAAATTCTCTCCATCAACCTCTGGAACGTGCTCGGCGAGTTACAAAGGCCAAACGGCATACGATTAAACTCAAAGAGTCCAAAAGGTGTACAAAATGCTGTCTTGGCCTTATCCCCTTCTGCAACTGGCACTTGGTTGTAACCACTAGCAAGATCTAAAGTTGAGAACCACTTCGCCCCAGTCAATGCATCCAAGGACTCATCGATCCGAGGAAGTGGATAAGCGTCCTTCCTCGTCTTTGCATTCAAGAGCCGGTAGTCAACACAGAGTCTAAGGTCACCCCCTTTCTTTTGCACGATCACTATAGGCGACGAGTAGGGACTAGAACTAGGTTTCACAACTCCGGTCTCCAACAACTGCTGGATATGGGCTTTGACTTGGTCGTACTGGGAAGGAGGCAGTCGACGGTATCTCTGCCTAATGGGGACATCATCAGTGAGGTGGATCTGATGCTCTACCACGGTGGTACACCCTATATCCCCCTCCCCCTGACTGAAAACATTACTGTGCTTCTGCAATAGTGCCTTTACTCTGTGTTCCTGAGCTGCAGATAGGGTTGGCCAAGACATGTTAGAACAATCAATTGAGGGAGTGGCTTTCATCTCAGCTGACTGAACTACGGCAACCTGTTCCCCACTACCCCCTTCCACAATGTTCACTGCACACCCTGAAGACATAACCTGAACAAGATGGAGTGCACCCAAAATGGTGTGCGGTTGCAACCATACATCTTGTAAGCTCACATTAGTGACTGGTATTTCTACCACCCCGTTCTTCACTGAAAGTAACGCCTTAGAGATCAAAATACCCACTGGCAACTGGGCTTCCTCTGTGACCGGCTCTACTAGGACAGAGTGGAGGGAAAGGTTAGCAGCGCTAGGACAAACTATGGAGATGAGTTTCAGAGACCCGGCAGGAATGCGTACTGCAGAACTCTGCACTCTAGCCTTGCCTAAACACCCTTTACTATGGAGGTTCTCAATGGACTGGCATGTGGTGAAAGCCTGTCGCCATACCCTACTGTCTTTGTCCACCAGAGAGAACTGGGCTGAGGTTGATGGTATATCGGCGAACAATTCTTTATAAAAGCTCTGGATGATGTTCATGCCTAATAAGCCGGGGACTGCACGCTTCTGTTGTTGAGTAAAAGGATCAGTTGGATCACGCACTACCAAAATACCCATGCTAGGGGAGGTTTTACCCAACACTGTCACATCCAGTTCAAGGTAACCCGAATATGGGATTTCATACCCATTAGCTGCTCGTAATTGGAGCCAACTGCAGGGTTTAAGGGCCCCCTCACGTGATTGAAAATTTTCCCCAAAAAATGTTTCCGTTATTGTGGAAACCATAGAGCCCGTGTCCAGCAAACATGCAACTACTTTTCCCCCCATCCTGACATGAACCACTGGACACTGGCCTATGAGATGGGTCATGTTGTCAAAGGCAGAGTAACAAGAGCCTAATTGAGCCCCCTTTGGTGTTTGGCTCTGCACACCAGAGGGCGCTAGTTTTCCTGCGGCTGCAGAGGAGCGGTTAATTCCACTAACTGATTATGAGCTACGGCCCTCTGCCCCACCCCCTGGGTTGCTACATTAGTCCAATTTGGATCGATACGGCAGTTTTTAGCAATGTGACCTGCTCTGTTGCATCGAATACAAATCGGCCTACCATCAGGATGGAACCGGTATGTTTTGGACTGACCTCCTACACTCCTCGAGTTAGCCTGTGGACGAGATGAATTTAATTGTGACAAGATGGCATCTAATTGGGCCTGCTGACGCCGTAAACATTCTTTTAGCTCAGTCATTTCAGTGTTGGTTGCCGATATTGCATTAGAATCTGCACCCCGACTACCCCCAACAGATCCATGAGTATCAAAAGAAAAAGCTCTAGGTCTAGTCCTCGTTCCTTGTTTCCCCTCATCTACCCATTTAATGGCTATGCTACGGAGTGTGACAAAACTCATCTCAGAGTCCAGTGCAAGCCGTCTTTTTAGTTCCCTTCTCAGCATGTCATCGTTTACATTTTCAGCAAATTGGTCACGTAGCACTAAGTCTTGATTTAAAATTCCACCAGGTGTCTTTTTTATTACAGCATCCATTAAGGACTTTAAAACATGAGAAAAATCACGTAGGGACTCTCCCTCTTTCTGGTGTCGCTGAAAGAAACACAACTGCGCGGCTACATAGGACTGGGAACAACTGAAATTTTCAGCAAGAATCTTAAAAATCTTTTCAGCTGTATCTCTATCTGAAGCTTCATGAAACTCAACCTCTGCTTTTGCCCCCCCATCAAGATGATCATACAGAAACAACACTTGTTCAGCATTAGGCATAGGCCTAGCCTCCAAGCATCTACGGACCTCTGTGACCCATTGATCTAAGGTGACTAGGTCAAAAGACAGTTTCCCAGTAAATTTAGAACATTTACGCTCACGTGGGACATAAACATAACGTGCATGGATCGAAGTAGACCCAGATGCATTACTAGATGTAGACTGTTCAGGATCAGTTGCGGCAGATGTTATACGAGCCTCACTGTTAGAAGCAGACGCATCAGTATCCCTGTTTCTGTCCAGTCCCTGTACCTTCAATTGTTCATTTTCAGCCTTAAGCTGACGAATTTGGTCCATTAGTTCCTGTAGTTCCATCATGCCTTGCGGGGAAGACATTTTCTCAGCTGCTCTTCAATAAGCACTGATGAGTCTCCCAACACGATCTCCCTGAAGATGGTGAACTGCCGCTTTTCCCCACCAACAAAACAACCTTGTACCTCCAAGTACCACAATGATATGTTAATGAAAAAAAAATGGAAAAAATAAATAAAAAATATATACCTATGCAACCAGCCTTAAACCCTGCCCGACTACGCCAGATGTAACATTATGTTAAAGATTCTTTACTAGCATTACTTAGTTCCCTTTAACAGGTATCTTAGAGGATTCAAAAAGAGGGAAAGACTGGTGTACAAAAATAGTTTTTTAGTTTATTATCACCACTAATGTGGTTAAAATATTGAAGGTCGACAAATAATACTGTCCAGAGGCACACAAATGGCCAACAGCAAGGCCTCGCTATCACACAGAAACACAGTGCATTAAATACCTCAATCTCAGTTAGCACAGCACCCCCAATAGGAAAACTCTGTACACAGCAAGCTCAAAAACACGTGTGAAACCACACCACATCTAAGTTAGAGACTGGCTTAGGGCAAGTGCTGCACAATGTTACAGTAATGCTCGTCAGACCCTTCAAAGAAAAAGGCAAAAAGAAAAGAACAAAACAAATAAACAAAATACACAATAAACCTTGGAGGTACAGTATAATTGATACGATTACAATAAGGGGGGAAAAGCGGCAATTACACCCAGAAGCACACCGTTTCTGTAACACAACACAAACATACCATAAGCAAGCACACATAGCATCAAATCAACTGTACAAGTTTCTTTCTATTAAATCAACTGTACAAGTTTCTTTCTATTTATGTTGTCCTTCCCTGAGTTACAAAATAGTATTTCACACGGAATAATATCACACCAAATAAATATCTAAAATCTATTTTTACCCACGGCAATAATTCAACACGTTTAAGCAGGGAAACCACAAACCAATCGCACAGTATATCCCACACTTATGAGTTAAATCATTATATAATTACATTAATGGATTACCTTGCACTAAGGATGCCCGCTCTTAGTTGTATTAACTACTAGTGCTCTGCTCGGCTACTAATCTTCCCGTTTGAGACCAAGGGGGCTGAGAATGAGGAGGATAGCTCCGTTAAAGTGCATCTTCAAATAACAAGCTTTCTAAATTTCATGCAACAGTCAACAACAGATGCTTACCGTCCCCGTTTACCGCTACAAACAGCAATACGTCGCCAGTGTGACGAAAAGCTCTCGTTGCTCCAGCTCACAGCTGAGAACAAGGAGAGAGACGTTTTAACGTGACTTAACTACATCGGTAGGCATCATGCTTTGTATATAAAATAAAACGCTTACCGTCCCTGCTCTCAGCTGCGAACAAAGGCGATGCGCCGACCAGTGTGAATGAATTACTCCCAACTTTTAAAAAGTTGTGCTTGACGCAGAAGAATGAGAGTTCTGATTTCCAATGTGACAAACGTTTACCAGCTCGCACTTGACGCACGCTAACCAGGCCAACTAAAAACAATCCCTCAACTCTGCACGCAGCTTTTAACCACTTCCTAGATCCAACCACGCCCTATAGGACCCGAGTGGGAAACTAAGCAAAGGAGGTTAGCCTGCATAGGTGTCTAGATCCTAACAAAACCACTTCATCTGGTCACATCAGTAAAAATATATGTAGCCTAATATAGTGGACATATTTAACAAAACTCTCTAGCTCATTTTTCCAGCCTATAAATGGTCATTAAATTGCTTTCCTGATGTAAATGTAACTTATGTGACATTGTTCTAGCCGACCTGTTTTGCAGTCCATTTACATTTAACATTTACCTGTTTTATTGACTTCTTACCGCGGTTGAAAAACACTGATTGATCCGAGGCATACATTTCGGTAAGTTCGGGTTTATTTACTAATATCTCTCAGCTGAGCTCAGATTCTCATCACCAGTCGTCGCGGTTTTCCCAAGGGGGTAATCCATCCGCCGGAAACTGAAGCCTCCGCGGGCGCCGCCATTGTAGCAGAACTTCACCTGCTGTTAGCATTCCATTGACTCCCATTCATTTTTGCGTCACTTTGACAGCGAATAACTTTACATCTGAGGCGTCCAAAGACTCCATTTGTCCATTATTTATTTTTAAAGAAACTCGACAATGTATAAAAGGCTCCATTACCTTGTACCTTACGTTATGGCCCCGTAGAAGCCGTTTTTGTAAAAATAGGCTAACGATTGCGTCATAACTCACGCGACTCTCTGTCGCACTGTAGAGAAATAAACCGTATAGACCGGCGGAGAAGCTCGCAGGCAATCGGGGGAACGTGGAGGCATTAAGTCCGATAAAGTGAAGGGAGTAGCCCACAGTTGATCCTGCTGCTAGCTCATGGACAGCTAATGCTCACGCTCTCCGTCTCTGCGAGATTCGGAAGGGAATGATTCAGATTTCTCTCGGCACAGCTACTAGAAGACAAACAGCTGTCAGACACGTTGCTCACGTGTTCAAGCTCAGTTTGAGCCTGCGCAGTTCGCCTGGCGATCAGGAAGTGAGTGCTTCAAATGGGCTTCACTTTTCTCCGTTGAAGTCTATGGGGTCGCTGTGTCCATCTTATATACTGTCTATGGGTTTTCCCCGCCGTCTTTCTTGTATCTCTTCTTCTGTTACTAAGTTCGGGGTGCAGCGCATAGGGTTCAGTGACGCTCATCAGCGCCATCTATGGTCGGGGAGTTTTTTCTTTTTTGCGTGAGAAATGTGATGTGTGGCGTGAGTGCGTGTGAAAACAGGCAAAACCGTGTGTCACACGGCGAAAGCGTGAGAGTTGGCAGCTCTGGATATAACCTTATAATTCCAAGGGGACGATTTGTTAAAATTACATAAAATTATTTAAATCAAAATAAATATTCTGATTAATGACATTATTTTTAAAAAAAAAATCTAAATTAGGGGTTGTTAGGCTTCATAATGTCAGTAGTTGTACTAAGTTAAATATCAGGAAACATTTCGCACACATTCTAAATATTTATTTATTTATTTTTATTCTATAAATATTTATCAATATGAAAATATTAACATACAGTATAACAATTGTCAAGCAAGTTGTAGCCTGACATGCACTTCAAACTGATGGTACATTTTCAACTAAAAACATTAAAAAAAAAGGATGCACTTTCGCCGTTCATTTACACAAGTGTTTTAGGGCCTGAAAATGCAAACGTTTAAAAACATGCATTTTCAACAAAAAGGCACATTTGTGAAAATGGTGACATCATGCTAATGTCTATAGGCGCGTAGTGTACCTATACAAAGTGACATCGCCAACTACTGGCCTGGCAGCAGAATACAGCGCTTTTAGTCGTTTTCACGGATCCGTGTGAACGGGGATCATTTTGACATTGTTGTCTGTTCGCAAAAGTAAAACCTTTTCCATTTTTAATACATCATTGTCATGAGTTGTACTCTGAGCCTGAAATTCAGTGATGAAATATCACTAAATTATACTACATTATGCATTATTACATTATTATAGACATAAATATATACTTATGTCATATTTGGAGCAAATTCAAACTTTACTAATGAGAAGCACCAATTTATGCATTTATATTCACTGCTCTTTATAGCCAGAACCCTTCAACAGACTTGTTTGTAGGAGGTGCACATTACCCATCACGCACTGCGGTACGTAATAATCCACTTTAAAAATGTCACATGCTGAATCTCCTCCTCACTGTTATGTGCACTCATATCTGGTCTTTGACATACAACATGACAGGATCTCTTGTTTCTACAACCACCGTGATTTGTTTAATAGGTAATACTATAAGATGTTTGGTCCTTTACAGTTATATCCTACTGTACTTTACTGTTATCTTTAAACATATTTGTTAATTTTACACTGTTTTTACACTGAAAGTGTAGCATTTGTCTTCATGTCTTCACAGGTTTTGTGTTTTCTAGTAAGGTTGATCAAACTCCTCCTGACATTTTTTGGAGTCCTGAACGACCGGCTGAAATGACCTGCCGTCATCAAATAAATAACTATGACACTTTACTGTGGTACCAGCGTTCACAGACAGACACGGAGCTGAAACTCATTGGTTATATGTACTATGATCAAAAAACTGTTGAGAAACCATTTGAGAAGCATTTTAATGTGAGCGGTCATGGTAAAACACACTCCACACTTCATCTCATCCAGCTGAGAAGATCTGAAGACAGTGCCGTATACTACTGTGCCGCGTATTACCACAGTGGGGTTTCCTCCCTTTCCATTTCACAAAAACCCAGCGTTAATAATCACATGACAGAGCAGTTCTGCACAGCCGTCACATGACACATGACAGGAACGTTGCGTTTAAACATTTTATTTCTCCCAGCTCAGAATCACCATAACCAGGCTTTTGAAAAGCAACATATTGTTTGGTGCACAGATGTGATTAAAGATGTCCGGCGTCTATAGATATAATTATAATATGCATTATTAAATGACCTAGTAACCCAGAACACATTAGCACACACATCCACCACACCACAACAAGCAATAGCCTAGCAACCAGTCAGAACTCCTTAGCAACAGCTCAGCAATGTCCTAGTAACCACCCAAAAAACATTACAACTTCCTAGTAACCACTCAGAACACAATAACAACCACCTATAGCAAGGATTATATAGTCTTCAAACTTTAAAGATCTCTTCAGATTTACTAAGTCAACGCAAACCCTCTTTTGGTGTTAAAAAACTACTGTCAGGATTTACTAAAGAATAATTTGTGCTGAAAAGGCGTGGACAATTATTTTTGCGGCTGATATTTATTTGTAGGATTTTCCCTTTCCCTTTCCCAGTACTTGAATCAAAGTGATTTATTAAGGTTTGCGGTAGTCAATTTACTGGTATTTGCGCCATTATTTACCACCCTCAAGTTGTTTCAAACCTGTATGAATTTATTTCTTCTGCTGAACACTAAGGAAGATATTTTGAAAAATGTCAGTAACCAAACAGTTAACTGGTCCCATTGACAAAAAATATATACTATGGAAGTCAATGGGACCAGTTAACTGTTTGGTTACTGACATTTTTCAAAATATCTTCCTTTGTGTTCAGCAGAAGAAAGAAATTCATACAGGTTTGAAACAACTTGAGGGTGATTATATGATGACAGAATTTTCATTTTAAAGTGAACTATCCCTTTAAACCAGACGCCAATTTGCGCTGCTCTTAGTAGATTGTGTTGGTCATCATGGAAATGATCCAGCTGTGTGCCATCTGCGCTTTAATAGGATTTCGTTCTCATTTTTGCCCTGTTTAGTAAATCTGGCCCTTACAGTCTTTTCCAAAAATAACTGTCTATAGGCAAAATCTGTCAAACCATTTAAAGTGTCAAACTTTCCTTTTCAATTGGTTTATTTTACTGTTAGAAAACAGGGTTGGACTATATTTTACAGTATATGCACTTACGTGTACTTACAGTGTACTTACACTCTAAAAAATGCTGGGTTGTTTCAACCCAATTTTGGGTAAAATATGGACAAATCCAGCCGTTGGGTTAAATTTTTACATTACATTTTTAACCCAACATTTGGGTTCGTCCATATTTTACCCAAAATTGGGTTGAAACAACCCAGCATTTTTTAGAGTGTACTTACCCACAAAAGTAATCAGTAATATAAGGTAACTGCATGGGTTAAGTTTAGGTTTAGGGGAATGTTCAGGGTTAGTACCTAGTTATTATTACCCAGTAAGTTTCATAACTACAATAAGTATGCTCATGCGAAACAGGACTGTAAAATAAAGTGCTACCGAAAATAGACTGTCCTATATGTCAACTGTTGTTATAACAGTAAATTATGCATAATTACATGCATCTAACCCTAAACTAAACCCTAAGTACATGTTACTTAATATTACTCGGTTCTTAAATGTACAGTTACACTGAGGACACCTTAAAATAAAGTGTGCTATCAAAACCGTTTTTATGATAGCATATTTTGCACACTAGAGGGCAGAAACTGTTTTCTCAACGATAAAAGTTATGATAACTTCCTTCCTGACATGAAAAAAAAGTTGAAGGATGGGTTGGTTTGTGCTACTGTATCTCATCATTTGTCTTCAGGTTCAACATGATTAGATATCTGATCAACACTGCTATATTGTTGCTCTTTTTTACAGGTAATGCAATGTATTTTAAACAGTCTTTATTCTGGATCAGGAGTTACAGTAGAGCTACCGTTACATCAGATGTATTGATCATTAATGAACAGTATTGTTACTGTAAACACTTCTTTCTCTTACCAGGCTTCTCCGTGAACTCTACTATCACACAGACCCCTTCTGCCCTACTCTCCAAAACCAACACAGAATCAGCGAGTCTTCACTGTTCTCACAGCAGTTCAAGCCTTAATGTCATCCTGTGGTACAAGCAGCCTCGTAATGGAGAAATGCAGCTCATGGGGTATCTATACAGAACAAATGACAACACAGAAGCAGCTTTCAAGGAGAAAATCCAGCTATCGGGGAATGGTGCGAGTAACAGCAATTTGACTCTGAAAAGCCTTTCCGCAGATGACAGTGCAATCTATTACTGTGCTGCGAGAGAACACAGTGCTGTGGGTTTCCTGAACTTCTGCACAAAAACCTTATCATGAATCTCCTATACATTACATCACAGTGTCACTCCTTTATGTACAGAGGGTAGGGTACAACAGGGCTAAAAGCGCACCGGGGTAAAAGGCGCATTGGACTTTATTCTCTTTTAAACCACTAGATGGCACAAACATTCGGCTCAGCACTTTTGATGCACGTGGAAATTAGCCTGATCCTGATTGCCGACAGTTGATTCTGCGCTAATTGGATCGAATAATCAGTGTCTTTCAAAATGTAGATTTATGTTGCAAATGAGAATCGATCAAATTATAGTCTATATTTTGAGAAAACGATCTTACTGTTTTTCAGTTTTGTTCAAGGTAATTAAAGCAACAGTTCTTCAATATCATAAACATATGTAAAAGTATGGTATTTGGGGTAAAAGGCACAATAATGAACATGATAATGAACAGCCAGTTGACTTTTCCATTTGTTAACATGACATGGTTAGATTCAGATGGTAAATAAATATCACATATTAAGTTGGGTGTCCACCTTAATAATGAAACCATCAAATTTAAATATATGATAATATCATATAGTAAAATATTTATTTGTTATACTGTAATTAAATCATTATGGGATCATATTCAATGCTTTCAGAATCTTTACTTTTTTAAATAATTTTGTTTCTGTATTTTTAAAATTAACATATTCTAATGATAGTATATTGAACAAATAGGAATTATTTTATTTATCAAAATAAATATTTATCATAATAAATGTTCAATTATAATAATAAAAAAAACTGCAATCATACACAAAAAAAAAAAGCAGTGAAAAGTGTGAAAAGCACATTATTCTTAGGGTGCACCTTTAGCCCAGTTGTACCCTTATAGTGAACAACATTTATTTTTAACATGTCAAATGTAAAAGGTTACAGGGCCGGGCCTATAGTTGTTATATACTGCAGTGAATAATTCTCAATGCACATTTTTTGACAACCATTTCTGTATAGTCACATCCTCTGGGTCTCAAGGTCCATGTATCCACCAGGGGGCAGCAGATGTAAAAACACACAGATGTGAACCGCATACACAGGCTCCACCCACGTATCCATTAAACCAGGCTTGCTCACTCATGAGTTCACATTTAAACCAGAATTCAACATGAGTGAATTTCCAGTCAAATGTTTCTTTCTTCAGTGTTGCATTGGTGAGGCGTGTGATATTACATGTGAACACTTATCTACAGCGTCACTGCGGTTTAACCTGTCTAACTGTCTCTCTACTGGCCTTACAGGGCTGTCTCTGGCTTTAAAAGTCACACAGACACCTATCGACCTTTTCTTAGTCATTGGAGACACCATGAACATCACCTGCAGTCACAATGACAAAAGCTATGACAAAATCTTCTGGTACCGGCAGCCAGACAAGCAAAGTCTCGAGTTCCTTGGCCTCCTTTCCTTCAAACAATCCTTGGCTGACAGCGAGGGTGTCACGATAACCGGAGATGCAGAGAGAGAGGCGAATCTGCTGGTGTCGTCTGTGAAAGCGGAGCACAGCGCGGTGTATCTCTGTGCAGTGAGTGATACACAGTGCTTCAAGTTTATACGAGACCGCGCTCAAAAACCCCTCCCCCATCACATGACATGTGCACCTGGACTGACAGCGCAGTCAGATGAGGTGAACAACAGTCTCAGCCTCGAGATACGAGATACTCTTGTGACTGCGTATATTTAGAGAGGCGCTGTGATTGTATTCTTCTGTTGCTTGCTTGAATGTTATCAGCATGATCAAAGCACTCATGTTAACCATAATCACTCTTTTCTGGTCAACAGGTAAGCATTCCCAGTGCAATGCAGTCTGCGTTAAATAATGTACATGCACTGAATGCTGTCCTCACCCTATTGTAGTGTGTGTGGTGTGTTCTCCTGTCATTCAGCAGTCTCCCAGACATCTTCTACAGACGGTGGAGGAGAAAGAGGCAAATCTTTCTTGTCATCACGGAGACGCCAGCTACACATACCTGTACTGGTATCAGCAGAGAAGCAATGGTGGATCTTTAGAACTGATTGGAATGCTCAGATTTGAAGATCCTTCTCCAGAGGATAAATTCAAATCCAGATTTACATTATCAGGACATGCTACAAAAGATGCATTCCTGCTCATCTCCAGCATGTCTGCTGAGGACAGCGCAGTGTATTTCTGTGCAGCTAGTGCGCACAGCCGTACAATTGGTTATAATCGCTGGCAAAAAACTGACTTTGCACCTGTTTGCATCTTCATGCCAGAACTGGTATAAGAACTTTTACAAGTAGAGGGCACTAATGAAAATGTTTAATGGAGAACAGCAGCATAATGCTTGTGCATTGCTCTCGACATACGATGAGCGGTTTTGGTCAATGGGATCGAGGTTCAAGACCAACCTGGGACATGTTCCAGTCCAGTTCCTCTTTCCTCTCGTACTTACCTGGCATCAAATGAAGGCAAATAGGCAATAAACTAAGAAAGAAAGAATGCTGGTCATTTTTTTATCCATTTTCATCACTGTTCAAAAACCATATTATAATTTATGGCGTGTCTATCAAGTGCAAATCATCTGTGAGAGACTTTGATTTTAAATAAAAATTAAGAAAATATTTGAAAAATGGAAATAAAGCACCTAAGGGATATTTAAAGGGACACTAAGTATCTTTTTAGGCATTTTATTATCTAAAATCAATATTTTTATTCACAAATATGTCCTCAATGGTGTACAAATACCTCGGCCAATTATCTGACTTATCCTTATAAATGAAGAATTAATTATCTTTATATACATGGGACGGGTAGGTCCACGGAGGCTTCCATGTAGTTCCGCCATC
Source organism: Phoxinus phoxinus (assembly GCF_949152265.1). NCBI lineage: Eukaryota > Metazoa > Chordata > Actinopteri > Cypriniformes > Leuciscidae > Phoxinus > Phoxinus phoxinus. The sequence continues at coordinate 31,362,875 of NC_136888.1, forward strand.
TTGCAAAACTATAATAGCAGAGAGGGACAAAAAGTACTAAGCCAACGCCTTTCCACAACGCGTTTTCGTTCAGAGCCAGCCGAAACCAGCAGAAGCGCAGGTGCAGAGCAGTGAGAGGCGCTTGAAACTGCACCGGCAAGTTTAAACGTCTGGATTGCATTGTTATTATGGACCATACATATGCCAAGCCACAGGAGAAGAAAACATCGTCGCCAAAAAAGAAAAAATAGAACGTAAAATGTGTGGGATTTCCCCCTTTCTGGTCAATGTATCACTGCCTCTGCTTAATTATTTTTATCCCCGGTGTGGATAAATTTATCCTCCCCTCAAAGTGATCATAGTGCTAACAGACGGATCACAAAACTTATCACGGATCCGTGGTTTGATTAAAGTCAATTTTATTTTAAAATGATTACTCACTCACTCACTCTTGAGCGTCTGGCGCGAGTGATTTCAATGTAAAGATGCGTTTATGCGCGTCTAGAGGTCCTGCGGCGCGGTGTTTACTCCAGTTTGCGCGAATGAGGCGAATTGCTATCACAGATAATGTCTTTTCTATCATTTCACTGTAGCTCAGCATCGCGATGTAAAGTTAACGCTATTGCATGATCACAGTTCATATGTGTGGGGAAAGATAAGCTATTAGAGTAAAAATATTGCGTTAGGCTACTTCAGTTAATAAGAAAAAATATTTTACAATTCCTGCACATGCAGTGATGAAGTTCATGTTCTCATGATTTATTTTTATGAATAACAATGTTTCAAAACATCCCCCCTCGACGAAGTGCTATTAGAAGACATCCTGTCAAAGCTTTTTGGTACATATCGCCTACCGTAGATGCAATGCGCATTTGAAAAAGCGAGGCGCTGGAGAGCAAAATTAGTTTGGATGCAAAATACGAATTCACCACTAGATGGGAGTAATTCCTACTTAGTGTCCCTTTAATAGTTGAAATAAAGTGTTTAACGGTTATGGTGTGGAGGGCTGTAGGGACAGGGACGAGTAATGACCCAATAAAGCAGCATCCATTATTGAGTTTAATAAATATAATCATTAACATGGAATATGTTGTTATTATTGCATACTGTTTTATAATATAGTACAATAAACTGAGGAGCAAACAGTATCAGCCACTATACACACCAAGTATAAATAACTATTTACACTTGGTGCAAATAAAATACAGCTATTTTTAGTTAGTGTAAGTAGCCGCTGCCAAACATTTATCATCAGGTTTGATGTTTATCTGAAGACCAGCCGTGTTAGCAGCCAACCCCTGCCTGCATTAATCATAAACATTTCACATAATCTACATCTCTATAGATACAGAACATATACAGTGTAATCTATAGAAGATGAAGGAAGATCCATTTAGTTGCACTGAAGGAGAACCCACAGCTATATAATGACTAAAATATCACAGACACTTGTGGGCGGGCTCTTATGACTTGGACCAATAAGCAAACACCGAACATCTAGCATTTTAGTGGTTGCTTTCCGAGGTGAACAACCGTCTCTGCCTCAAGATATCTGATCAGAGGAAACAATTTAGAGAAGCAACCATTACACTGTGAATTTTTTTCTTCTATTGCTAGGTTGAATGTTATCAGCATGATCAGAGCCACCATTATTACTACATTATGGTTAACAGGTAAGCATTCCCAGTGCAATGCAGTCCAAGTTCTTTATTTTATACACGCTGAATGCTGTCCTCACCCTATTGTAGTGTGTGTGGTGTGTTCTCCTGTCATTCAGCAGTCTCCCAGACATCTTCTACAGACGGTGGAGGAGAAAGAGGCAAAGCTTTCTTGTCATCACGGTGATGCCAGCTACACATACCTGTACTGGTATCAGCAGAGAAGCAATGGTGGATCTTTAGAACTGATTGGCATGCTCCAATATGAAGCTCCTTCTCCAGAGGATAAATTCAAATCCAGATTTACAATATCAGGACATGCTACAAAAGATGCATTCCTGCTCATCTCCAGCATGTCTGCTGAGGACAGCGCAGTGTATTTCTGTGCAGCTAGTGCGCACAGCCGTACAATGTGTTATAATCGCTGGCAAAAAACTGACTTCGCACCTGTTTGCATCTTCATGCCAGAACTGGTATAAGAACTTTTACAAGTAGAGGGCACTAATGAAAATGTTATGGTTCAGTGCATCTGTGTAAATGAGGAGTTTAATGGAGAACAGCAGCATAATGGCCTTCATCACAGTCTTGTGCATTGCTCTTGATATGTGAGGAGAAGTTTTGAGGTGGGATACGGGTAAGGTTAGGGACAGGTTTGGTGGTATGGTTAGGTTTAAGGATGGGTTAACATGTACGTGAAGGGTCAATATTGGAATTAGAAGTAATTACAGAAATTAATTACAGCTGAAATGACATGCAGGAAATATAATACAATGTAAAAACATTAATTGAAATGTTAGTTAATAGTAGTTAAAGACACCTAATATAAAGTGGGACCCAATTTATTGTAAAGTTTGATGTTTATCTGAAGACCAGCCGTGTTAGTAGCCGACTTCTGCCAGCATTAATCATAAACATTTCACATATTACATCTCTCTATAGAGACAGAACTGGATTGACCTTTGTCTGTGAACTGAAACAGAATTGAATAAATGCATAGACTTAGAAAGTAATGCACTTGAATTTGAGCATACACGAAGTATTAAAATTCAGCGTTTAACTCAACCTGTGCCGTTTGTACTACAGACAATGCCTTAAATTGTGGAGCTTTTTGCATAGAGGTGTGCTACTACTTTTCTATTGAAATATCACAGACACTTGTGGGCGGGCTCTTTTGACTTGGACCAATAAGCAAACACCGAACATCTAGCATTTTAGTGGTTGCTTTCTGAGGTGAACAACCGTCTCTGCCTCAAGATATCTGATAGTTGTTACATATATGCCAGCTGAGGAAACATTTCAGAGTGGAAAACTGCATTGTGAATTTAATGTTTTTTACTTTGTTGCTTGGTTATCAGCATGATCAGAGCAACCATTTTAACCATTATTTCAACATTATGGTTAACAGGTAAGCATTTCCAGTGCAATGCAGTCTAATTTCTTTATTTTATACACACTGAATGCTGTCCTCACCCTATTGTAGTGTGTGTGGTGTGTTCTCCTGTCATTCAGCAGTCTCCCAGACATCTTCTACAGACGGGGGAGGAGAAAGAGGCAAATCTTTCTTGTCATCACGGTGACAACGACTATCCATACCTGTACTGGTATCAGCAGAGAAGCAATGGTGGATCTTTAGAACTGATTGGAATGCTCAGTTATGAAGCTCCTTCTCCAGAGGATAAATTCAAATCCAGATTTACAATATCAGGACATGCAAAAAAGGATGCATTCCTGCTCATCTCCAGCATATCTGCGGAGGACAGCGCAGTGTATTTCTGTGCAGCTAGTGCGCACAGCCGTACAATTCATTACAACCACTGACAAAAAACTGTACAACTGTACACTTTGCACCTGTATGAATAAAAAAAAAGAAAAAAAAGAGACATGGTGGCTTTTTTTTTTCATGGCAAAGCTGGTAATAAAAAAAGTTTACAAGCAGAGGGCACTATAAAAATTGGTGTGATGTTTCAGTGTGCAAGTATTGAATGTACTAAATCAAAACAACCAGACTAAAGTTGAACAAAAAAAGAAAAAAAACAGAGTACAACTACTTTTTGCACTACATATTATATTTATATTTACAGTAATAACAGCAAATTAATTTAAGGGTCCGTAAATCGATGTATATTTACATTAATGGCAATAGTAATGCGTTAAAGATATTGCTCAGAAATGGTTTAATTTGATAGTTGTCTAAACATTTTAATTTGTGCATATTACGGTGTGTCATATGTGCACATCAGGTTTGTCCTACAGTACATCTTGACCTTAGAGTAAGTAAAACATTTTTTAGTTTAAATCCTATGAGGATCTCGCTGACAGGGTGGGACTTAAGCCACGGATGTCCAATCACAGATGAGAAGAAGTCACATGTTTCCTAAATGCTTTAGTTTCAGAGTCTGAATCACAATCAGACATTTATTCCAAGCAAGAATGATGCTGTTTATCTTCTATGAGCTGTTCTGGTTCACAGGTAACTTTTGTACTCTTCTTAATGAAGAATGTATATAAATGCAAATTAATTAAAAAAATATTGATTCGTTTGACATTTGATGGCATCGACCTGTGTTTTTCCCTGTAAAGATATTTCTCTGGGTGCATCCGTTACTCAGCCTGCTGTCATGATAACTCGTCTGGGAGAGTCTGTGAACATCAGCTGCACACACACTTACAGCAACTATTACTACCTTTACTGGTACCAACAACCAACACAAGAAATCTCCTTCAAACCACTTGGGCACCTTTACCTAACAAATTTTAATCCCGAGAAGGGCTATGATCGCTTTAATGTTTATGGAGACTCAAAAACCCAAGCAGCACTTGAGCTCTCCAGTGTTATTTCAGAAGACAGTGCAGTGTATTTCTGTGCTGTGAGTGACACAGTTCGACGAGAGACTGCGGTGTACAACAACATGCCTCCTCTTCTCACTGAGGCTCAGAGCATTTCCAAATCAACCGTATTCATAGCCGTAAACTAGCTAATTCTATTATGATTGTTATTTCATCATTTGTATTTATGTATGTGGCTATATGAAAACAAACATACAACATTTAATTCACTCAGTTCATCAGAGATCTTCAAGGATGTTGATGTTAAATCTTATCTATATATAAATATATAGGTATATAACCTATATATATATATATATATATATATATATATATATATATATATATATATATATATATATATATATATATATATGAGCAATATGAACTGTTTGTAGCTGTAGTTTCTCCTCTGTAATCATGATAATTCTAACAATTCGAAGTAATGCTATCATTGCTTTAATTACTTTAAAATAATGAAATAGTTATTGTCATTATATGTTACTTGCTGTATTAAATATGAAAGACTCACTGTTCCATATACTTCAGCCATATACTACTAATTACTGAATAACTTTTACAATTGCCCCAAACTCACAGCCATAATAAAATGATTCATGAAAGCTACCAATGACCGTTTTAACCCTTGAGGAAAAAAGTAAATTTTAACATAAGTTTAAAAAGAGTTCTTATTGCGGAAACAATATACTTTAAAGGAAAATACAAGTGCGAACTGAATTTTTTTTTTTTAAATGTCACTTAATTGCATGTTAATTGATATTAATTGAAAATGTATTACAGTTCAAATTAAACACAATTAGTTGAATTGAAGAGTGCTTTTTGACCCACTTAAGTAGAACTTAAGTTGTACATATTTATATATAATTTCATAATTATATTGTCTTTGAAATATTTGTTACTGTGTAACACTAACAAGCATTTATGGAGTACTGACAGTGTACTGACAAGAATTTATGGTAAACTAAAATATAATTTAATGTAGTTTCCATTGAAACTTTTTTTTACTTTATTTTGATGCTACTGTAGACTTTAGACATTCTCTCTTTAGACAACTATAAATAACTTTCCAACCACATGCCAACTAACTCTCATTGGAGTATTAGTAGACGGTTAGCTTCGGGTTAGTAGAATAAGTTGACTTTAGAATTAAGTAGTTGCAAAGTTGCTTATAGTCAGTTGAATGTCTGTTGGGGAACATCACAATAAAGAGCAGATATTAAGCACACTATTAAAGGAGAACTCCGGTCAATTTTAACATTGAGCTCATTTTTTTGTAAATTTGGAGTGCTGTCAATACAGAGAACAACGACAAAAATCGGTGTTGCCTACACCGTGTTATCCTCTTTTTAAAATTTGCACCCTATTGACTTCAAGGGGACAAATTTTAAACTTTACCAGTTCTTAGTAGGTTTAGTTACCTATGATCGCGCGCGTGAACTCGACAATCGACTATTTTGGACTTCGACCGAAAACAGGAACTAAATACAGGTATTTGCGCTGGCTGATATAACATCATTTTTATTCATATCTTTCACATCTACTGCAGTCAGATTCACTCGTGTTCACTCTGAAGGAACCATCTAACATGGCTGGGCACTTGTATGACACATCAAGGATGTTTTAGTTAAAATTTGCCCCATTGAAGTCAACAGGGAGCAAATTTTAAAAAGAGGATAACACGGTGTAGGCAACACCGATTTTTGTCGTTGTTCTCTGTATTGACAGCACTTCAAATTTACAAAAAAATGAGCTCAATGTTAAAATTGACCGGAGTTGTCCTTTAATACTCTGATGACTGACTGCTAGATGACATTGCAAAGTTACTCATAGTTATTAGAATGTCTAAAGTGGACTATCAAAATAAAGTGTTACCCATCTTACACATTTGGCCGATTTCTATTCTATCTGATCCCATTTCTAACATCTATTTACGGGACGCTTCAGATTCTAGAGAGTATTTGATTGGACAGTGTTTTAAAATTGACACTTTTAAAATTTGAAGTACAATTTGTACTTTTTGTTACAATTTGAAGTACAAAAGCACATTTATTATAATGATGCACACACGATTAAGTATCAGCCAATCATGTTAACTTTTAACTAACATATTAACTAGAAGTAAGGTTCAATTAAAAGGCACAAAACTTCAGACAGAGTACAACTAAATATTTAATTTTTCTGTTATTTATTTTATACACCAAAATAATAAAAGATTACTAAAAATAGCCTATATTGTTGTTTTAATAAGCATGGTTTAATAAGCAAGTGTACAGTCTGTGGTATTGCACATCTGCTTATCCACACCTCCAGAGCTTTGGGGTGTAGCAGACGGTAGGGGGAGGTGTACTTCTAGTGAATAAACTTACAGTAGAGGTGCTAATGTGCTGAATCTTACTCTCTCAACAGCTTCACGATAGAAGGATGTGCCGTGTTGCTTATAGACTAGGCATTTTTATCATCTTATATGCACGTATGATGTTCTTGAATTATTTTACTCTTTTAAAAAACTCACTTTCTATGAAAAAGATAACTTAATTTAATTTTCTTCATACAGGTCTGACAGACTGTGTTCGGTTTGATCAGCCTTTGTCTCTCTTCAGAAAGCAAGAAGAGAAGGCAGTGATCTCCTGTAGTCACAACGATAACAACTTAGATGTCATGTTATGGTATCAACAACTTCATGACAGCGAATCGCTGGCCCTCATCGGTTATGGCTATGATATGGCTGACCCAAACTATGAATCCGGATTCCAACAGAGATTCAAGCTGACCAGAAAGGACACCGTGACTGGAGCTTTGTTAATCTCTGACCTGAATTTGACAGATTCTGCTGTCTATTACTGTGCTGCTAAAAGGCACAGTGTTATATTCTCAATCACTTGCCTGACTAAAAACCTATGCATTAAAACAGGAAATGGTATCTGTGGTATTTTGGTTTTTAAAATTACAGTGTAGTTTATAATCTGATAAAGGGCTTTTAGCAGAGCTGAAATATGGTGATTATTGGCAGCTATAATTGCATCTCACATAGCCTTTTAATCTCATAAAAATTGTCAAGAAAAGTATGGAAGCTTGTTAAAAAAGGCAATTCTGACTTTATCTTACAAATCTGATTTTATTACTCACAATTGCAAGTTTACATCTCGCAATTCCAGAATTGCGTGATAAAAACTTGCAATTGTGAGTTATAAAGTCAGAATTGTGAGAATTTAACTTTTAAACTCACAGTTGCAAGTTTATATCTCACAACTCTAAGAAAACAAGTCATTATTGCGAGATATAAACTGGCAACGAAAAAAGTCTGAATTGTGAGATAAAAACGTGCAATTAATTTGTATTCCGCGGCAGAAACAAGCCATATAATTTTTTATAATTATAATTACTGATATACAATTAATTATTTTATTTATATATTTCTCGTTGGACTCCCCATATACTGTAATATGAAAATAAATATGAAATACTGTATGCAAGTTGTAAAATATTTATAAAATGTATATCATGTAAAATAGTATGTAATCTTTCCAGCCAATCTTTTGTTCTGGACTTAATTTTAGTAGAATTTAGATAGTAATTTTATCTGAATTATATATATATATATATTTTTATTAGATTCACCCAATTATATTCCATTTGAACCCAAGCATGATGTAATAAAGGGGCGTGGCTTATACATCTCTAGTTTGTCAAGTATAGTGTATTATAATAGAGGACCAGAGAACAGATCGCAGAGGGAAATTTAAATGGCAATGTTTCTTCTTCTATCACTGCTTTTTCTCAAAGGTATTAAACTGTAATTTAATACAAGATTTGTATGTTTGTTCTGATGTAGACTTTTATGGGATGACAAAGATGATCTATTATTGTATTTCCAGCAGATTTCAGTGACAGTGTTCTGATCACTCAATGGCCGAAGTACATATCCAGACTTCCAGGCTCTTCAGTTGAAATGCACTGTTACCAGAATGATACAGACTATGACTACAAATACTGGTACAGGCAAATAAAAGGTGAAGGGCCAGTGCTGGTTGGAAATATCGTCGGGACTGCTGATTCTCTCGAGAAGGACTTTGAAACTGGCTTTAAAGTGTCGGGAACAGAGAAAAAGAAATGGACCCTGACTGTGGATGTTAAGGAGGGGATTGATGCTGTGTATCTGTGTGCTGCTAGTTTACACAGTGAATGAAAGACAATAAAATATACGACAAAAAACTCTTTGGATGGCAACAGCAATCACACCTGCCTCAACCACAAATACATGAACCCATATCTTTACAGACAAGTCAGTGCCTGAGAATTCACATATACACTTGTATTGATGACGTTATACTCCTCCTTCCCCAAAAACACCTTCACAATAAGACCTCTTTGATACAGTCAGTAGGGGGAGATGTGTGTTGTATATATACATGTAGAAGTTTCCTCTCTTATCTTGAGTAAAGTCACACACACTCTCTCATCACATTATTTCGGCTGTGTTTGACCCGTGCATGTGTGCTTGAGTTTGCTTTAGAAGAATGTTTAGAGTTGTCTATAGTCTGTGCATTTTTATCTTCTTGTATATAGGTAAGATGTTTTGTGTGACAGCAATATATCTTTAAAATTTTTTGTTATTGTCTTTTGCTTTGAAATAGAATGCATCAAAATCTATTTTTTTTCCACAGGGAAGGCGAGGTGTGTGAACATTCAACAGAACCTGACAGCAATATTAGCCAATAAGAACAGTATAACAGAGGTAAAGTGTAGTCATGATGACACTAACATGTTATACATGTATTGGTATCAGCAAAAGGATACAGCCATGGTCTTAATCGTGTTCAGCTATGGTGCTACAAGTGACCCAACCTATGAGGATGCATTTAAAAAGAGGTTTAAATTGAAGAGAACAGATACACTGAATGGAGCTCTGGAAATCTCTGAACTCAATCTAACAGACTCTGCTGTTTATTACTGTGCTGTCAGTATACACAGTGCTGTAGTCTTTATTACCTGCCTTACTAAAAACCAAAACCACTAAACTTACAGGAAACACACACACAAAAGCAATATAACATCTGTAGGATTCATATAAAGTACATTTGAGTTTCTATTCAAAAGATTTGTTGCATGGTTTCATTTCTACATTAACAAAAGATGAGTGATCTTTCTCTCAATGTTTAATAGGGGACATAATCAGAGCTTCAATATGAAGAAATGAAGCGCTATCATATCAGGCAACATATCATTTAAAGATAACGCAATACTAGAGTTCACTGTAAAAATTAGGGCTGCACGATATGAGGAAAAGCTGCGATGTGCGATAACATTGTTTAATATTGCGATGACGATATGACTTGCGATAAATGTGATTGTTAACTATACTGTTCCCATGTCTTAGTGCTTTAATAGGTTCTTTGCGTGATAGGTCAAGCGTTTATTACCTGCCTGGTTCAGAATACACGATTTTAGCGCGATTTTGGCACGATCCGTTTGACGTATGGGTGTCGTGGAGATTCGTAATAACGACAACGGGCGTCGGGACGCAAGATTCGATCGTTTCATCTCATATAGTGTGTCATAGTGGGCGACAACCTACGTCGCGTCTGCGATGCTTCACGACAGAAAGACTATAGCATGTTTAATTCTTTAACGGTCCTCCACGACGGGTTGAATATGTGAGCGAGGCGAGACGTGAGTGAGTGCAACAGTGAGCGTGTGAGCTTATGTGTGTGTGTGTGTGTGTGTGTGTGTGTGTGTGCGTGCGTGCGTGCGTGAGTGAGCGAGGGACAGTGAGTGTGTGTGTTTGTGTGTTTGTGAATGTGTGTGTGTGACGGCACGCGATGACTGGTCGGAAAGCAACATGTAGTCTGACATGTTTCTTGTCCACGACAAGATTTTAGGAGTCAAAAACGTGTAAGTTAGTGCTAATCTGAACCAGGCATTATTCATCGTGTCAGGCTGTCTGTTGCGATGTGTTCATCGCGGGAGTTCATATCGCGATGACGATGAAAATTCGATGTATCGTTCAGCCCTAGTAAAAATCCCAGTGAAACAACTGAACCAAGATAGTGGACAGAGTCAAGACATATTTTGACAATAAATACTTAAATTGGATGCAACATATCAATAAGAGTAGTTAGTAAAATAGTATATATATATATATATATATCACAGAAGCAACTCTTGTAGTCTAATCAGTCTCATTGATTTTCAGAAAAAAAAAAAGATTCCCAGAGTAATAATGCTTTTTTACAACATTTTGACAAGTCATTAACGAGTAACTTACATTTTTGACACAATGTTTATGGCAACTTCACTTTTTTTTGCTTTGTCAATGAAAAAAAAAAGTTTCAATCAAAGTCACAGCACAATGTTCAGTTGCTCTGACCCTCTCCAAGCAACACACAGTAGTGGCGTTCAAGAATTAGCTAGTTGGTTGAGTGAATGATTCAATGATTCACTCATAAAGACAGTAGCTGAATTTGGAATAGCATGCATGCTACTCTAATGTTTCTCCCATATATTTATATGGCACAAATAGTAAGAGTATTGTGCTAGAATATTTGTATCTGTTGGATGACGGTCACCATCTATAGACAAATTGAAGTTATCTGTAATCTTGAGTATTACAGTTTCCTATTAAATGACTACTTGTTCGATCTCCTGTTTCAAGTCTCTTTGGATTGTAAGACTGTGACAGGCAGCAACTAACGATTATTTTGATAATTGACTAATCTGTCGATTATATTTTAAATTAATCGGATGCAAAATATAAAAATGATCACACAAGAAAAAAAAAAAAAAATCCTTTTAATCCATTATTTTAAACAATGTTATTCCACATAGTTGTTGCAGCCCTAATATATGCGTGCTCGCGTGCATTTGATACGCAATTCATTGCGTGTAATACACACGCACCCCACACACCACTAATTCTACCCAAACATACGCACCTCATGGGGTTTAGCTAAACCTACCCAAACCAACCCATGCATATGCACGTAAAAACTCATTTTCGCATATAAATTGCATGATAAACACACTGCGTGATATAGAGACACATTTAGTGTGATCGGGTTGGTTTGCCACTTATCCATTATTGATAAAGCACACTTCCTATGATCGTTTAGAAGGGGAATCTATGGAGGAAATAAAAGCCAATAGACCTTTACTGCCCACATAACATGAACACACGTAGAGGGAGAATGACACGACCACACTCAGACATGCTTTTTATAAAGCCTCAGTGATTGCGCCGCACATGTGTGCTCAATGTCAAGATGCAGCGTCAGTGGCCGTTTCTTCTCATTTGAGAGGAACACAACCATTAAGATGTAAAAACTAATTCTAATGAACCAAGAGCCAAAGAAACTATTAAAAACACTCAACCTGTCACACATGGAAAACTGCAGAAATTACATTTTAATAACTTTAGGTAAATTTCCAAGCCAAAAAACAAAACAAAACATTAAAACATTTTAAACTTGTGTAAAATGTAATATATATTCATAGTCCATATTTGTGTCTGCTATATTTATTCTTATTATAGCATTAGCTTTGCAAAATGCTAATGTTGAACTCCACTGGCATCCGCTGTTTCTGTTGTGGACTGAGTTGTGCATATTAAGTGCATTTGAAATCAGTCATTTTAAAGGAGGCAGCTGCATAGACGACAGGTTTTGAAACAGAACAAAAGGGTCATTTTTGTCACTTAGCAACCAAGGGGTGTGTCTCAAAGAAAGAACAATAGTTTTTTGTCTTTGTGTCATTAACAGAACATTATAGAACATCATATTTCATGAATAGCATCTCTAAATGGACTCCTTTCTACTTCTATTCACATTGCTTTGTCTTAAAGGTAATAAACTATAACTTAAAATATGAACTGATAGTGACGTTTGTGCTTTTGATCAAATGCAGATTTATAATAAACAGCATAACCTGTGTTCGCTAACATATCTTTGTATTTCCAGTAGATTTCAGTGACAGTGTTCTGATCACTCAATGGCCGAAGTACATATCCAGACTTCCAGGCTCTTCAGTTGAAATGAACTGTTACCAGAATGACACAAACTATGACTACAAATACTGGTACAGGCATATAAAAGGTGAAGGGCCAGTGCTTGTTGGAAGCTACATTGTTAACTCTCCTTCTAATGAGAAGGGTTTTGAAACTGGCTTTAAAGTGTCGGGTACAGAGAAAAAGAAATGGACCCTGACTGTGGATGTTAAGGAGGGGATTGATGCTGTGTATCTGTGTGCTGCTAGTTTACACAGTGAATAAAAGACAATAAACTATATGACAAAATCTTTTTGGATGGCAACTGCAATCACACCTGCCTCAACCACAAATAAATGAACCCATATCTTTACAGACAAGTCAGTGCCTGAGAACTCGCATATACACTTGTATTGATGACGTTATACTCCTCCTTCCCCAAAAACACTTTTGCATCGTTGATACAGTCAGTAGAGGGAGATGTGACTGTTTATTTACTGTAGAGTTTTATCTCTCTCTCTCTTTTTTAGTTAAGTCTCACACACCGTCTCTCGTCACTTTATCTTTGCTGTGTTTATCACCAGTTTTTCTCTCCCTTTTTTAGAAGGATGTCTGAAGCTGCATATGGACTGTGCATATTTTTCTTATTGTATATTGGTAAGATGTTCTTTGTTAGCAAAATGATCAGTAATTATAATTCTTTATCATGTTTGTTATTGTCCTTTGCTTTGAAGCAGAATATCTCTAAATGCTTATCTTCTTTTTTTCCCCCACAGGGAAGGGGAGATGTGTGAACGTTCAACAGAACCTGACACCAATATTAGCCAACAAGAACAATAAAGCAGAGATAAAGTGTAGTTATGATGACAGTGGCAAGCCGTATATGTTATGGTATCAGCAAAAGGATACAGCCATGACCTTAATATTGCTAAGTTATGGTGCTACAAGTGACCCAACCTACGAGGATGCATTTAAAAAGCGGTTTAAATTGAAGAGAACAGATACACTGAATGGAGCTCTGGAAATCTCTGAACTCAATCTAACAGACTCTGCTGTTTATTACTGTGCTGTCAGTATACACAGTGCTGTAGTCTTTATTACTTGCCTTACTAAAAACCAAAACCACTAAACTTACAGGAAATACACACATTTATACACACATCTTTTCTTTTCTTTTGTCTTGTATTAATTAATACCTGTGGAAAAAGTGACGCTCATTTGATTGATAATTATGTATAAAGGGTAGGCTTAATAAGCAGAGGCTTCAGCCTACACCTTTTTCAGTTATTATGTATAGCTTTATTTTATTTGTTTGAAAAGTGCTTATCTGTGAGGACCGAAAAATAAAAAAACATTTGTGGGATTCATGAAAATTACATTTAGGTTTATTTTCACAAGGCTTGTCACAGAATTTCTTGTTTCTATATTAAAAATATACATTTGTTTAATTTTCAATATTTAATAGAGGACACAAACAGAAGATAAAAGCTTTGTTTCAAAACTTAGTAAACTGTCTAATTTAGAGGTCGTCTTCTCCTGGAGAGTTTCCAAACCGTTCTCTAACATGCCTGCCTGTAATTTTCAAGGAGCTTGTCCCAATACCCAGACTTGTGGTGTTTGCCCTTAACCACCTGTCTACTTGCATGACGTATTTCCGGAGTTTGGCCAAAGTGTTAAAGTGGGTGTACGCTGTTAAAAAAACAACAAAACAAAGTTGCTGCCTTACATTTTAAGTACAATCAACTGGGCTGTAAAAGTAATTTCATCTTAAACTATATTAAAGCTGCAGTCCGTAACTTTATCTAAAATATTTTTTTGAGCAAGTACATAACCAGCCAGTGTTCAAAACGGTCTGCTTGCCTTAACTCGATTCAAAACGGTAAACTTGTAATAATGTTTTTAATTCCAGTGGTACTGGTGGATTTCCGCGGGAAATTCGAGCATGTCTTTGCGTCATTACGTCACATCTGTACATATAAAGAAGAGTCTCGGCTAGTCGGCTATATTGCGTGTGAGGATGTTGGAGGTGGAGATGTATATAGCCTTTTCTCACAGCACTTGATACAATTAAACATCAATTTGATGGTGGATCCAGAAAGGTTCAAACAACAATCACCGGTGACGACTGGAGATTCACCCGATGTAAAGTGGCTACAGAAAAAAAGAGACTGCAACCGGCCCATGCGAAAACGAGGATAAATATCGGAAGGGCATTAAATGTATCACGCAATGCTGATGTTGTTAACGTTAACAATTTGAGAACAAAGTATAATTTGCACAGTTGTACGTGATATAAGAGATAGTCAGATTTAATCAGCGCGATTTACTGCAATGCTTTTTTCCCCTTAGTTGGTCAGAACAAAAGTGGATGTTACTTGTTCAGATGACATTTTCCGGTGAAAATTCTTATGTTGCTCATACTTCCAAAAAGTATAATCTGTGATTCTGAATGACAGTATCCACACCGGCGCAGCGACTGACAGCCGCACATTCTCCTCAGAACACCGGATTCATCCACGCGATGCCGTGCCGAGGCACAACTCACGTAAAGTTCCATCCATCCATCCATCCATCCATCCATCCATCTTCTTCCGCTTATCCGGGGCCGGGTCGCGGGGGCAGCAGTCTAAGCAGAGATGCCCAGACTTCCCTCTCCCTAGCCACTTCCTCTAGCTCTTCCGGGGGGACTCCGTTCCCAGGCCAGCCGGGAGACATAGTCTCTCCAGCGTGTCCTAGGTCTTCCCCGGGGTCTCCTCCCGGTGGGACGCGCCCGGAACACCTTCCCGGGAAGGCGTCCAGGAGGCATCCGTAACAGATGCCCGAGCCACCTCAGCTGACCCCTCTCGATGTGGAGGAGCAGCGGCTCTACTCTGAGCTCCTCCCGAGTGACCGAGCTCCTCACCCTATCTCTAAGGGATCGCCCAGCCACCCTGCGGAGAAAGCTCATTTCGGCCGCCTGTATCCGGGATCTTGTTCTTTCGGTCATGACCCAAAGCTCATGACCATAGGTGAGAGTAGGAACGTAGATTGACCGGTAAATCGAGAGCTTCGCCTTGCGGCTCAGCCCTTTCTTCATCACTACAGACCGGTACATCGACCGCATTACTGCAGAAGCTGCACCGAACCGTCTGTCAATCTCACATAAAGTTGATAACTACAATTGCAGATTTCGAACAGAGATGGCGACAAAGAGGAAAAACTACAGACTGCAGCTTTAAACAAACTTAAAAAAACTAAAAGTTGAATCTTGTATAACTTATTGACTTATTTTGATGAGTTAAAGTAATGTAAAAACTTATGTTGTCATGACTTATATAGTGAAGTGTTTTAAGACGTTTGGTTACTTAATGGGAAATACTTAACCAGTGTGTGATTGTGGTGCTTCATTTGCAAACATTTCTCAAAATACATAGAATATTTGCAGTCTCTGCAACAATAAAATGTCCAACACTTTTACGTTTTACAGCCAAATTATATGTAGCATCTAATTAATTTAACTTAAACTTGAAGTTTAAGATATAAGTTTTAGATATGACGCGAAATCTGGGAACATAAGATCCTGAACGGGATGAATGGTGGGAAATGCTTAGCCTCAAAGACCACTCCAAAACAGTATTAGAGATAGTGTGGATTTAGTGTGCTTTAAGTGTACAGCGGTTTGACATTTTTCAGACCTGGCACAGTCTTGCGCACCTACTTCCTGTCACATGCACACGCTGTCAAGTGGCCAAGACCGCAAGTGTGGTTATTGGGACAGGTCCAAGTAATCCTGAACACCTTGATTAGCTGGTTCGGGCTTGTTTGTCTGAGGTTGGAGCTGAACTCTGCAGGACGGTGGCTCTCCAGGAGAAGGGGTTGAGACCCCTGTTCTAATTAATTAACTTTTAAGATATCATGTGTGCTTCTGACATGTAGGCAGTTCCAAAAGTTAGGCAACAACATTATGTTGTCTTATAATTTGACCGAAATGAGGTGTCTTATAAGGTAGCACTGCACGTGTCTTTCAAAGATAAAACAATACCAGAATGCATTGCAACAAGCTCAGTGAAACATCCAAGATAGCGGATTGAGTTAAGAAAATTGTTGACAAATACATTTAATGTAATAGCGAAACATCAATAAAATAGTCAATATCACACATGTAAAAGTACTCTTGTGGCCTTGTGCTGCAGGTAATCACAACTGTGTCGATTTTCTGAAAAACACCAACAAATTGTGAGTGCGTTTATACAAAGGTTGAGTGGATGATTCAATGATTCACTCATAACTACAACAAGCCTAATACAGAATATTATACTATTCCTATTATTTGTGTCATATAGTAGTTTTATAGTATTATTTCCAATTTAGCCAGTCACTTGTTTCATTCTTCAATGAATCAGCATTTTGAACTCAGTTGAGTGAATGATTCAATTAATCTCACAGATAAATGTCCACTTGACACCACTTACTGGCGTATCAACAACTTGCAACTTGAAAAATCCCCATCACTAATGTACAGATTCTTTCTGCAATGTGCAAACACAGAGAAGAAGAGTGATACCAACTGAGAATGTCCAGTACTGTTATATCAGAACTCTTGGAAAGGGACCCTTTTCACAGTCCCAAGACTTATCATATATTAATGAAAATAATTATTTCAATTTATAATACTATAATGTGTGCCAAATTACAGAGGGATTAATTAAATTACAAAAATAGTAGAAGAGTCTTTTCTGCTGAGAAATCATGGAAATCATGGAAACACAAAATTAGATTTTTTTCTTTCACCGTTGGAGCAAATGTGGATGCAAAAATTATATGTGCGCCATTGTTTCCCATTTCTCTACTATTAGAAGTTTACACAGCAACAGTTTACTTTAATGTTCTAAACCCACAAATGTGAAAATGGTCCAAATACGGTATCTACATGTGCTACAATATGTATTATTTATTCTCATTACAGCATTATCTCTGCATTATCTCTGCAACATGCTAAGGTCAAAGTACACTGGTGTTGCGTATACATCTGTAATCATGGCATTATACTCCTCCCCCAACAACACTTTTACATCGTTGATGTGATACAGTCAGTAGAGGGAGATGTGACTGTATTTACTGTAGAGTTTTTCCTCTCTTAGTTAAGTCTCACACACCGTCTCTCTTGTCACTTTATCTTTGCTGTGTTTATCACCAGGGTTTTTCTAATCCTGTTTTAGAAGGATGTCTGAAGCTGCATATGGACTGTGCATATTTTTCTTATTGTATATTGGTAAGATGTACATTGTTAGCACAATGATCAGTAATTATAATTCTTTATCATGTTTGTTATTGTCCTTTACTTTGAAGTAGAATATCTCTAAATCTAAATATTTTTTCCCCCACAGGGAAGGGGAGATGTGTGAACGTTCAACAGAACCTGACACCAATATTAGCCAACAAGAACAGTATAGCAGAGATAAAATGTAGTTATGATGACAATAGCAAGCCGTATATGTTATGGTATCAGCAAAAGGATACAGCCATGGCCTTAATAGCGTTCAGCTATGGTGCTACAAGTGACCCAACCTATGAGGATGGATTTACAAAGCGGTTTAAATTGAAGAGAACAGATACACTGAATGGAGCTCTGGAAATCTCTGAACTCAATCTAACAGACTCTGCTGTTTATTACTGTGCTGTCAGTATACACAGTGCTGTAGTCTTTATTACTTGCCTTACTAGAAACCAAACCACTAAACTTACAGGAAATACACACACACACAAACAAAAATCTATTACACAAACAAGGGTACACTTGAGGTCTTGTGCCGCAGGTAATCATAGCCATGTTGATTTTCTGGGAAAAAAAACACATTTTGTGACAGCAATATACGGTAAATATATGGGAGAAATGGTATGAGTAGTATGCTAATACTATTTCCACTTTAGTCAGCGATTTTTTTGTACAACTCAGACAAATTATTCAATGACTCAATCTTTTCAGTATCATCCTTGCAACATGCTACTGTCAAACTACACTGGTGTCCACTACTCCAGTGTGACTCAAGCACTATTTTGGCCGAGTTGCTGTCTATGTCGAGCACTTGTATTCAGTCACTCGGAAAGATCCGTTCTAGGGCGCTGGTTCAGAATACAGCTGACTATGAGGGCAAGAGCTTCTGGAAAAGAAGAATAGTGTCATCCTTTTTCCACCAATGACTAAGCAACAAAGGGGTGTGTCTTACATAAAGATCCACACATTTTTGTCTGAACATCAGAGAATAATTCACAAAAAACATCTCTAAATGGAGTCCTTTCTTCTCCTATTCACTTTGCTTTGTCTTAAAGGTATTACTTTAACTTACAGTGATTCCCTTCGTTTTAACCAAATGTAGATTTTTTAATGAACAACATATCTTGATTTTGATATCATATCTTTGTATTTCCAGCAGATTTCAGTGACAGTGTTCTGATCACTCAATGGCCGAAGTACATATCCAGACTTCCAGGCTCTTCAGTTGAAATGCACTGTTACCAGAATGATACAGACTATGACTACAAATACTGGTACAGGCAAATAAAAGGTGAAGGGCCAGTGCTGGTTGGAAGCAACCATTTTAACACCCCCTCTAATGAGAAGGGTTTTGAAACTGGCTTTAAAGTGTCGGGGACAGAGAAAAAGAAATGGACCCTGACTGTGGATGTTAAGGAGGGGATTGATGCTGTGTATCTGTGTGCTGCTAGTTTACACAGTGAATAAAAGACAATAAACTATACGACAAAAAACTCTTTGGATGGCAACAGCTTCACACCTGTCTCAACCACAGATACATGAACCCATATCTTTACAGACAAGTCAGTGCCTGAGAACACACATATACACTTGTATTGATGACGTTATACTCCCTTCCACCAATAACACCTTCACACACATCAAGGTCTCTGATGTAATACAGTCAGTAGGGGGAGATGTTACTGTTTATTTTAATACAGAGGTTTCCCACTCTTTACTAAAGACTCATACACTGTCTTGTCACATTATTTTTGCTGCATGCATGAGTTTTTGAAACCCTAGTTTAGAAGGATGTTAAGAGCTGCATATGGACTGTGCATATTTTTCTTCTTTTACATGGGTAAGAATGAATTTGAGATAGCAATCAATATTTTTTATCAATACTTCATAGATGTTTGAAGTGGAATTTGGTTAATTTGAAGCGGAACGTTTCTTAAAGCCTGAATTTTCTTTTCATAGGGAAGGCGAGATGTGTGAATGTTCAACAGAAGGTGACATCCTTATTTGCCAACAAAAATGACAAAACAGAGATGGAGTGTAGTCATGATGACAGTAGCATGCTAGTTATGCTATGGTATCAACAGAAGAATACAGGAATGTTTCTAATCGGTTACACCTATGGTGTGAGTGAGCCCAACAATGAGGATGCATTTAAAAAGGGGTTTAAATTGAAAAGAACACATACACTGAATGGAGCTCTGGAAATCTCTGAACTCAATCTAACAGACTCTGCTGTTTATTACTGTGCTGTCAGTATGCACAGTGCCACAGACTAAAACTGCTGCTCAACTAAAACTCAAGCACACAGGAAACCAAAACATTTGTTATGCATGTAAGCGATATGTGCATCCAGACAGTTATTATCACAGAATAAACCCCTTCAGGATCTTTATTCTGCGATAATAACTGTCTTGATGTTGATTATCCCTGATTACACGGCTATTTCCCCACATGACATAAGTAAATAATTGGAGACAATATACATATACATATATTTTAAATATTTAATTAGCTCACTAAACGCAAAGCTTCCGCGAAGAAAACAGTTGCTAGCAAGCAACGTTTAGCCAAGACAACTGAACAATTTCAAACTAGACAGACATTTAAAGCAACTCAACTTTACTTTTATTTATAAAGAACTTTCAAAACCATTAAAATGGACCAAGGTGCTGTCCATAAGTAGTAAATAACTCTAAAATACATAGAAAAATAAAATGACATCAAGACATGACACCAAGAGAATAAAACAACAAATCACTCACAGTTCTCAGACCAAATCAAACGCCAAAAGCTTGATAAAATAAATACGTTTTCAAGTCCTTTTTAAAAATATCCATGCTTGACGAGGATTTTAAAGATAATGGCAACACATTCCAAAGTGCAGGAGCCGCAACAGAATTTAGCAACACTAAAGAAGATTTTTTACCTTAAAATAATGTTTCCAAAATGGTTTCAGCGGTTCATCCAAGTCGTAACAGGGTGAAAGGCACTTCTGCCTCCGCTTTGCGGTCCTTTATCTGCTATAACCACACTATGTAAGTTTGCTAGATCGGGTCGTGTTTCTGTAGTTGGAATGAGACATAAAAAAAACAAAAAATTTGGCTTGCTTTACATCAAGCGTTACAATAGTTATTTAGTTTTTCTTCGTTTCTGATGTCGCAATACATCATACTTTCATAAAATCATGCAACATACTCTACCTTGCCTGTGGACATCGTTCATTCCAAAGCCGGTGCTGGATAAACAGCGAGCCTGTGTGCGACAATAGCTGGTGGTAGGTTCAATTATTTACGGTAATGGACAATTCCGCTTCCAACCTGTAGGGCGACCAAAGAGGAAAAGTTCTTTAGTGTTGCTTTAAGGGATGAAGTACAGTCATACCACTTATTACACAGCTTTTAACCACAAGCAAGAGCGAGTCCGCCGTGTGATACGAGAAACATGAAGGACATGCAGGCTTCAGACACGGATGGGCGGTATGTCATTCAGCGTTGCTATTGACGACAAGAATCGGGGAATAACATACCTCGGAATGTCACAATTGACCAATCAGAATCAAGTATTCCAGAGAGCAATGTAATAATATACTTTATTACACGGCTCTGTGGAATACTTGATTCTGATTGGTCAATAGCGCCATCCAGCGGTAAGTTATTCCCAGATGACAACCGCTCAAAACATAACGCAGGTTCATCCGGGTCACTGAAGTCGGTTTTTCTTCGTGGAAGTTCTGCGTTTGGTGAGCTAATAAAAAATTTAAACTCAGTCGAATCAATACTTTGTGTACAGTTATTTAATCATAGCATCCAGTATCGTGGACTCGCTCTCTCGTTTCATACAAAAGCAGCTGCTGCCATTTTGTGACTATTGTTTTGTACACCGTTGGATTATGATTTTAAAACAGTTTAATCTGAAATCAATATGTTTTATCCCCATAATTATTTCTGTGTCGAAATGCTGTGTAATAAGTGATATGAATGACTGTATACCGTATACTGTATCTTAAAAGTCCGTTTAGTTTGAACTTGCCGCCCTGCAACTGCTCTCTCCATGGAAGCTTTGCGTTTAAAGACCTAATAAAATATTTCAACTCAGATCAATATTTTGTGTCTAATTATTTACTTATCTGGCAAGTAGCCGTGTAATAAGCGGGATAATGTACATCTATCGGGGGTTATTTAGATTATTATGTACATTATCCCGTACTTAAACTAGTGTTTCTCAATCTTTTGACTCGAAGTCAGCCATTGTCCATCACAATATTTGAAGGCCCACCCTCACACAGACTAAAATATTTTTTTTATGAACAGAAACTGGAAGTGATTAATGTTGTGATTCCACTAGTTTTAAATGTACATCTTGACATTTCAATTAAGTTTCACCTTATCCTTAATCCTGGGGGCCCCTTGGAAACTTACTGAGGCCCCATTGTTGAGAACCACTGCTTTAAACCCTCACAATAATAGTTAGTCACAGATTCTGCCATCAACATTTACAAAAGTGACACTTAATTCATGCACTACATTTTAATGATGCCGTTGGTGATCATTCACAATTTGTTTTATTCCTCTGTTGAGGGGTGGGGTTATTAGACACACAGCATAATTATAGATAATAATAGACTTGTACAGACAAATATATTTTAAATAATGCTGAGAAACATGAAAATGATTGGAATACATGAAACTGTGGGCCAACAGGGGGAGATGTAACACGGGTAAAAAAAAAAAAACTGGGAAGTGACAGTTACAATACAGGATATTACAATCTTTCCTCTCTCTCGAATGTCTCTAAGCATCTCTACAACACTTTCATTCTCCATAACACTGTACTTCAGAGATGTGTGGGGTTGCTTTTAGGCTGGGCTTTTTTTTCATCATGTTTTTAAGTACGCTTTTAAAGTAATATAAATACACAATTTATTGAATCAATTTTGACAGAATGTTGATTTTTTCCCCCCCAGAATGTTTACTAATATTTTCTCCACAGGGACTGCAGATTGTGTACAGTTTGAACAGTCTCCACATATGATTGCCAATCAAAATGGCAAGGCTGAGATCAACTGCACGCACGATGACAGTAACTTAATTGTTATGCTATGGTATCGACAACAGAGAAGCATGTCTCTAGATCTAATCGGCTACGGTTACTCAGGATCTCCACCAAACTCTGAGCCTGGATTCACAGAGAGATTTACACAAACTAGACAGGGCACATTGACAGGATCTCTAACCATCTCAGCACTCACTCCGGCAGACTCGGCTCTTTATTATTGTGCTGCTAGTACACAGTGCTCTAAAATCAATTATTACTAGCAGAAAAACCCTCTACCTCTATCTAAGATATGTTTTATTTTTTTCAATTTTTTGTTACTGTAAAAGATTGAGTGGTGAACCACTATCAGGTGTGTTACATGACTAACTGCCAGTACTAAATGAGCTTCCTTTCAGGTGAGAAGTAAACAAAAAGCAATGGAAAATTCACTAAGAATGAATTGTGTTTGCTGATAGTGCTGTTTATGTGCACATGCTCATGCCTTCTGTCTTATTTAAGTGTCCGATTTATTGAAGAAATTATGGAAGGCACCGTTTTTGACCTTGTAGCCAGATCTGAGTGCTAGATTGTGGAGGATGCAGATAAAAGTATGACTAGTAAAGGTATAAGTTCACTTGAGGGAAATAGTTATAGTACAAACGAAAAACATTGTAAACTAGTTGTGTACTCAAAGTTTACACTTAAAGTAGCCTATACACTTTTTATACACAATAAAGTGGGCCAATTTAGTCCCAAGTATTGAAACAGTACACATATCAATATACTTCAAGTACATTGATATTAGTATACGTACTACATAAAGTATACTTAAAAATATACTTTAACTTTACTAAGTATACTTCATAAAATTATATAACTTGATATAAATGAAAGAAAGTGTTTGGCTTATATGAGACGTGCCTCAATATAGTCTCATCTCCTGAATTGAATCCATTTGCTTTTTGAGAAGTTGTAAAACAGAGGTTTACATACTTTTTTTCAGCCTGCCTTGTCAATATAGATGTATGTTATTAGTTTAATCAAATTATATTTCTCTTTAATTGTAACTTAGATGAAGTTAAGTTGAGTAATCAATGGAGAAATTTAGATATTTTAAATATTACATGTGAAGAAACCAAGTCTTAAGCATTAGATTTAAAACTCAGCTGGGTGATAAATGCAATTTTTTCGCAATGTTACTCAATTTCTCACAACATGACTTAACATAATATTTTTTGCTAGATTAAATGTACAATGCAATAAATGCTGCGCACATAAACAGAATTTGAATATTCTGTATATTTACAAGTTAACAAAATGAGAAAACACACACACACACACACACACACACACACACACACACACACACACACACACACACACACACACACACACACACACACACACACACACACACACACACACACACTTATACAAACTGAAGTTATGTTGTGCCCCGCTCTCACCTGCTTGTGATTTTCATTTATGTCTCTCTTAACATTTTTATACTTTTTTTTCATTTGTTCAGTTTTTTTAGCAATGGCCACCAATCATCATCCACAAAGCACAGCTCCTCCTCTTAGAGTCTGTTCCTTCTTTCTTCTTTACATTTCCACTTGATCTTGGCTCAATCTACTGAAAGATGAGGAACAGCCGCATCTCAATACTTCTACTGAAATGGCTCCTAATTATCTGTAAAAGTGAGTTTGATATCTGAAATTTGGATATTTACACATGCAGACAACAGAAGCGTGTCAAATTTTGAATCCCTTTTTTATTTATTCAAGTCAAAAAACTAGCCGAGCCATCCACTATGCATGACTTTATTCATTAAAATAAGTGCCGGTTCAGTGTTTAGTTATCTAACATTTGTTTATTTCTGTAGGTCAGACATGGGCTCACACCGTGCTTCAGTCGACACGTTTCATATCAGCGCCAGCAGGAGCTGGAGTGACTATAGACTGCAGCATGGCAGCAGGACTGAGCATGGGTAGTTACACTATGCTTTGGTACAGGCAAGTCCACTATGGACAACCTGTAGAATATATTATAAAAGAGTATGAAAAAACAACACAGAACTTCGAAGCCATTCTAAACACAAAGGACAACTTGTTCAGCCTGATGGTTTCGAACCTCACTGCACAGGACAGCGGCACATATTACTGTGCAGCGAGACACAGTGAAGCCAGACCTGAGCACACTCCAACAAGAAGCGACACCTGGTCTAAGAGGAACTTTGCTCTAAGGATATCCTGGTTGAAAGGCGTTGTGGTTATAAGACATGGAAAATTTGTGTTGGGGAGCTATAAATAAAAGAAATGCTAACACTGGAAATAAAAATTTTGGTCAGAGTTGTCATTGGAGTAACAGACAATTTTGAGATGTCAATCATGTAGTGAAGTTCTAAACATAAGTTTGGAGGAGGCTGATCTTTCGGTCCTGCCAATCATCATCATAAGCTCATATCTTCTAACATTCCTTTTTGAGCCCAAATCCTCTATTCCAATTTACCTCATTTGATCAAATTTCAGAGTCTGCAGATCAGCTCACCAAAAGGCTAATCATTAATTACCGATATGTGTCTGATGTTGTGTAGAGCGACACATAAAATGCATTACCATTCCGATACATGATCGACTTGTATTTGAGCCTGTATAACTCACTTTTCCACTTCTGGATCAGTTTCTGGTTCAAACATGGCTGAATTAAACCAGCATTTCCACTTGCCATCGTGCAGCGTTTCCTAAAGTTGACAGAGTGGATCAGGTGTGGAGGATTAGGGAGTGGAGGCGGGGACTTATTTGCATATTCACGTTCTACATATACTAAATGAAGCAAAGGTTTAGTTACATTCAAGCTATTATAAGGCTTAACTTTTTTTCTTTTTTCTTTTCTTTCAAAAAACGTTTAAATATGTCAGTTTGGTGATCAAAAATGAGTTTTAAAGGATACAATTATTGACTACAAGGGGACAATGCTGCTTTTCATCATATTTTCAACTCAGGATTTATTAGAATTTATTATAAATATATCCCCTCTGTTCAATACACTGAGGTCTTTATTTATTTGACATCTTATTAGCTAAATGTATTATTAGCCACATTTTTAGAAACTTGCAGTCTACTTCTCTGAAAAATGGTGGGGTATTGTACTTTAAATATGCATATATGTGACCCTGGACCACAAAACCAGTCATGAGTCGCACGGGTATATTTGTGGCAATAGCCAACAATACATCGTATGGGTCAAAATTATCGTTTTTTCTTTTATGCCAAAAATCATTAGGATATTAAGTAAAGATCATGTTCCATGAAGATATTTTGTAAATTTCCTACCGTAAATGTATAAAACATTTATTTTTGTAAGTGAATGCAGCAAAATTGCGAACTTAAATGGACAGTTAGATAGATAGTTGTATCGCGACAAATATTGTTCTATCCTAACAAACCATACATCAATGGAAATATTATTTATTCAGCTTTCAGATGATGTATCATGTACATCGATGTATCTCAATTTTAAAAAAATGTACCCATGTGACTGGTTTTGTGGTCCAGGGTCACATATATAATTTTTTTTTTTTTTTTTACTAGAAATTATGAGTAGTTTGGGGTGTAGCTCATGAGCGCTGAAGAGGTGTGTTGTTGGCGCACGTGCTTTTCTTTTCACAGGAAGTTGACATCTGCCATACTGCAGACTCATAACTGTACAGGAAGTCAGTCCCAGCATCACGGAGAACACCTCATTCATTCACGGGACAGAATGGAGATCAGCTGGCTCATATTCACATTACTGCTGACTGTCTGTAAGACTATTGGATTTAGATTTTTTTTCTTCAAACTTTTATATATTTATACATTTCCTTGTGTAGAAGTACACCTTAGCATAAGAGCATTTACGGAAATAATATACTTTATATATTCTTGTGAAGTGAATTTCAAGTTTTCAGACAATTAATTGCATGTTATTTTTGCAATTAAATAAAAATGTTGTATAGTTTAAATTTATATTAAATGCAATTAGTTGAACTTTAGAGTGCTTCTTTACATAATTAGGACAATTGCTTTTACCGTTTTTGAAATATGAAAGTACTGGCAAGCATTATTGGTGAACCTAATTATATTTTAATGTCATTTCTTTTGAAACTTGTAATGTATTTAAATATTTGTAACATTTGTATGTTTAGCCACTTTAAAAATGTCACGTTAAATTCATGTTACTTGCCGTTTCTTTATAATTATTTGTAGAATTTACTCGCAATGTCTGAGTGAAACATTTTTCAAAGTAAATACTTCACCAATTTTTTTCAGTGTATATTATCTTGAAGTAACTTTTTTATAAATACTTTTTAATATTCGAATTACACTACAAGTGCACATTCAGTACAATAAAGTGCACTTCTTTTTCACAAGGGTTACCAACAACATGAGCAGTTATCTTTAATCCTGTTTTCCAGATAAATCCAATGGAGAGATTCGTCAACAGCCAGACATCTTTGCCAGCAATTCTAATGTGACATTAACATGTGAACATGATAATCTCGATCACTACAGACTGTACTGGTACAAGCAAACAAAGGTGGATGTGGGTTTGACTTTACTGATATTTTCTGCTGGCCAAAATATGGTGGAGGTTGAAGCACCATTTAATATTAATAAGTATAAAGCAACCCGTCCTGAAATAAAGACATCCACACTGCAGATTATGAAACTTGAGATTGAAGACTCGGCTCTGTATTATTGTGCCACAAGCACACAGTATCACACTACAGCTGCACTGCTAAACAACAACCACAACCACAACTCCAACACTGCGCCGAGAACAGGAGGATGAAGCATTAATATATATCAGTTAGAGAATAATGATGTGAAGATGTAATTACTTTCAAAGGTTGATGGTTGAAGACATGAAACCATTGCTTTACCATTTTGGAAAGTGGTAAATCTACTCAAAGGAGTTCACTTTCAATTAAAATTTCCTGATAATTTACTCACCCCATGTCATCCAAGATGTTCATGTCTTTCTTTCTTCAGTTGAAAATAAATTAAGGTTTTTGAGGAAAACATTGCAGGATTTTTCACCATGGATTTCAACGGCAATCAACGGGTTGAAGGTCCAAATGTCAGTTTCAGTGCAGCTTCAAAATCTCGACACGATCCCAGTGGAGAAATAAGGGTCGTATCTAGCGAAACGATCAGCCATTTTCTAAAAATAAATACAATTATATACTTTTTAACCACAAATGCCCGTCTTGTACCATCTCTGAGATGCGCCACGCATTACGTCATCACGTTGGAAAGGTCACGCGTGACATCGTTAAACATCCAGGATATGAACTCGTAAGTACCATTTTAAACAATAAAATTACATAAATACACATAAATATGTGTCATTCAACATACAATAATTTTGAACAGTCCTCCTACTCCAAACTCATAAACACTGGGTCAGTACTGAATCCGACTGCGTCACGCGTGACCTTTCCAACATGATGACGTAATGCGTGGCGCATCTCAGAGATAGTACAAGACGGGCATCTGTGGTTAAAAAGTATATAATTTTTATTTTTATTAGAAAATGGCCGATCCATTATTTCTCGGCTGGGATTGTGTCGAAACTTTGAAGCTGCACTGAAACTGACATTTGAACCTTCAAACCGTTGGTTGCCGTTGAAGTCCTTCAATATTAATCCTTATTATTAATAATATGAATCTTTAATAATTGGTGTTTTTTAATGCACCACAATGTAGAATAAGGAAGAAGGAAGAGGGGAGAAAGGAAGGAAAGGGAGGGAGGAAAGGAAGAAGAAAAAAAAAAAAAAAAAAAAAAAAGTTTACATATGTATACATTGAAAAATAAATAATCACAATCACTCAGGCAGGCAAGACAGGCGAGAAGTGGTTTCTATGGGACAGTATTTCTGTCCCATGTTGAGACACTCTCACACTGTACCCCTTCTTTTAATGCACCTTAGACACTACACATAACATACAAAAGGAGGAAAGAAAGAGAAAGAGAAAGAAAAAAAAAGTATAGGAGAAAATAGGGACTGAAGAGATGTGGGGGAGGGTTATCTTGTATCTTATTATATTGTATTTTAAAATTTGACTAATGCAATGTTGGCAGTAAGATGGTAGTGATGGTAATGAAGATGGTAATAAATAATAAATGGCTACTTTATATACACACACACACACACACACACACACACACACACACACACACACACACACACACACACACACACACACACACACACACACACACACACACACACACACACACACACACACACACACACACACACACACACACACACACACACACACACACACAATTTTATTTCAATTATGGAATTACCAGATTGTTTGTTAATGCACTACTTTGGTCTGCATGTTGTTTGTTAATAAAAAAAATAAATAAAAAAAAATTGGTGTTTTTGTTTGTAAGTTGTAATCAAATAATTCAAGTAAAAAACTAGTTTAATAGGACTGAATCAGACTTCATTATAGGTTAGAAAAAGGGAATTTATCGAAATATCGCAAATGTATATATCACAATATGCATATCGCAACAGCTTGCAATAAATTGGGTCATGAACAAAATAAAGGTTTTTTTAGCTTTAATAAGTATCAGGATATATTTAAACTATATATTTATATTTAAACATACAGTGAAAACTAAGCAATGTTTTATTTTTATATTTTATGATTCAGTATCTTTTATTAAATAAACCTAATGTAAGATTAGACCTGAAACCCTGTGGTTTACACTGATGTTAAAATAACACTTCTTATGCTACAGTAAAACACTGATGTTCACTTTCACAAGTTATAAGGATGTTTTCTTGTCATAAAAAGAATGTGAAACACATGTAGGTTATATCATTTTAAATATATTTGAAAGATAATTTAAGTTTATTTTACACACTTTAAGCATTATCGTATCGCATTATTTAAGGAGTTATCGCATATCGCATTTTTCTTCAATATCGCACAGCCCTAACCTGCAGTGTTTCACTTGTATGTACACCACACATATATGCAAGGCTTTCATATGTCATTTCCTGTTTCTTTTGTTCACTCACTAAATAGTGCAGTCAAATCTAGAAGGGGTGAGAGACATCAAGGGGTCGATTCTCTTCTTTTGTGTCATGGGACTGCTGTGTTTGGGGTTTATTTTCCTCATAGTAATTAGTAAGTTTATCCTGTAATCAAACATGTAGAAATCTATTGTTGTTATGCAAGTTGATATAATCAATTGTTTTCTACTCCACAGAGTCATTAGCCGCAATAACCATCACTCAGAATGATCAAGTTAGTAAAACTCAAGTGATTACCCAACGGGATCAACCGGTTATTCTCAAATGTAACCATGATGATGGCAGCTATTATTATATGTACTGGTACAGACAGAGAAGTCAAGGGGAACTGTCACTGGTTGCCATTTCTCTGGGAAAAGATACAGTAGAAATAGTTGCCCCGTTCACAGACACCAAATACACAATGAAACGTCCTGAGATTAAAGAGTCTTCGCTGGAGATCAAGGATCTAGTAGAGGAGGACTCAGGCATTTATTTCTGTGCCTCTAGCATTACACAGTACATTACCTTAACCAAGCACCTGAACAATAACCCCAATCTGAGCCACAGTGATCAGCGGGAAACACACATGATAATAAATGTGGCTGTGGGATATCATATCTTTGATCTCACTAATCATATGGCAAAGGGGACAAATCATAAATATAAAAAATCTAAAATCTAAATATACATATATTATAAATAGGCTATATGTATGAAATTATGAATATATTAGTTAAACTGAATGTGAATGTAAATCCTGAAAAGTAGTTTTAAGATTTAATATTATCTACACTAAATTTATTCATGCATATTATAAATCAAAATAAACCTATATGTCACTTCATTTTGAAATGTATGTTGCGAAGCTCTTTCAAATAGAGGAGTTTGAGGAATAATTACATAAAATAAGCAACTCATAAATAAATATAATATAAATGACCATATTTTTACTTATATGCATGTGTTAATATAACATATTTATTATGAATTTAAGTTAAATTAGAAAGCTCTGAACTGAATGATAAATGTCTGTTGCACTGCTTAGTGCTTAATATGTTTAATGTCTACACAGTTATGAACAAATATCTATCTACCTTAAAGGTACACTGACTACGTAACCGTTGGCCCTCTAGCGGTTAAAAAACAAAACTGCATTCATTTTGTTGAAGAACTTGATTTGGTTGTGCTTCAGATCTACTGTATGGATGAATATGGTTCTTTCTCATAAAAAAATGATATATATATACATATAGAGCTATATTTATATGTACAACATTCACTACTAAGAGATATAACCAGTTTATGGAAGGGATATCAAGCTGACTACCTGAAGATGTTACTGTAGCTTTACACATTAATAAACGCACTTCCTTCTTGCAAAAATTTTCGAACACAGCGCTACACAACCATAATGAAATGACCCTCGGCCTTCACAATAGACAATGCTTTACAATGAACTATGTTGAGAGCTATATGGCAATTTATCTGTTCAATAAAATACCTTACTCACCTGTTGAGATGAAAACACCATCATCTCCGCATCGCTTTTACAACATTTCAAATCCCTCAGTTCGCGCATCTCCGAAAAGCCAAGCCAATGTCGGTCCTCGTTGTATTAAGAGCTCTGTCTTCTCTTGTCGTTTTCTCTATTGTTTAAAACGGAATCACCCGGAGGTTCATGATTTTTAGTTGCTCCATCATGTCAAGCTTTATCGCTCGTTGTGACAACTATCGAACGACACCATACACGCCTTTGAGCAACTTTTCATTATTTACGGATATGACGAAGCACCCAGGGGCGAGTGACGTGTGTACGCAATTTCCCGCGAAAATCACCCCGTCAGGTCTAAAATATAAACACTGCTTACCATAGTAAATCGGAGTAAGACATAAACACGTCTTGGAAAAGGATTTGATGATGTATTCATTATTTAAAATTTGTTAATTTTAAATAAAAGGTTACATAGTGTAGGCCTACCTATCCTTAATCTTTTTTTTTTTATCTTTTTTTTTTTTTTTTTTTACATTTATAACATTTGGCATTAAATTGTAATATTGATGACATCTTTATATCATGGCCGGTATAATTCATGTTTTCCTCTTTTGGAAATGAATAAAAATAGCCTACAACACATTAAAATAGTGTCCAAAGTGGAAAGTGTCCATGTAGCCTACAAGAAAAAAACAGCAATGTATGGGTTGCTCAATGCTTTGGTAAACAGACCGAATCTGTGTTTTTTTTATGTAATTATTCAATGAATTGCTCAAAAAGACGGTAATTTGGTGCCATCTACACTTGAGCAAAAAAAAAAAAGTAACCTGCAGAAATAAAAACATCCGAAAAACAACAGAAAAATCCCTGTCTCTAAAGCCTAATTCCTAATACACAGACAGACGAACAATAAAAAAATCCCAGTGCTTATCCATGGACTAAATTTACGTTCTCTTGGAAAGCTGTTCAGAATTAAAGTGACTTAATACAATTATCTATTTGGGTTCACAATTCTATTTTCAGTTTTTTCAATGTTTTTTTTTTTTTTTTTTTTAATTAATGTATTTTATCATTTTTTTTTTTTTGCTAATTCATTGATAAAATGTCATTCAGGGGAGCTCTTGATCACATGAGCCCCACAACAGCTTGACTTTGGAAATCATTATAATCATTTGCAATCTTATCTCTTGATCTGCACATGTGTTCATAATACAAAACAGATGCATGTATAATTCATGAAATATTTCTTATAATCCACATAGCCGTGTGCTCGTCATGCTGTTTTCTGACATTAATAGAGACAACTTGCCGAAGAACAGTAAAGTTTAATATGAATTAATCATCGTCTGGATTAAAGATCATATGCTGACCTCTGCAGGATGATATGAGTAACTTTAGGAAGGTTTTTATACTGTATTTTACAGAGGCAGATGACATGATAATCTTTATGTATTTCCACATTCACCACTGTAATCTCTGATTATGTAATCATCAGCAATAAAGATGTTTAAATGTTGCTCTTGTTTTGCTTCTGATTTATGTTTCTTATATTGCCAGAATGGATAAAGTAATCATTATTTATCATATTATATGTTAAGCTACAATAATTCTGTTACTTAACTGAGAGAAAAAAGTCAATGAAACACAATTTATGTAATTCTTTAAAGGATGCTGTATGTAATATTTTAGAAAGATTGAGATCTTTAAAAAACTGCGAGCAGGTATTAAAGAGTTATTAACAGAACTATATTTGATTCCTCTGTGGTCATTGTTATCATATGGCAGTTGTTTTATTTAGAGAGGACTCGTGCTGAAGTGCATCATAAACTGCAATATTAAATGCATTTCTGCAAATTTCTTTTACATTGATTTTTTTTTGTCTTTAAGTTAAATAGATGGTTTAATTTGTCTAACATGGAATTACACAATATTGAGAAATATATAAATGTTCCTAGTGCATAATATATCATTACAGTAAGCCTACTGCATTTCTTCAGCTTTTAAAGATACATGCAACCGTTATTTTATTGCAGACATTAATTTATTTGGAAATGTTTACAGCAATACACATGTATTCTGTTCACAATTGTTATATGTATTAATGCATTTAACAATTTTGATTCATGTTTTTTTTTTTTTTTTTTTTTGAAAGGGCAAAATCTGTTTTAAAAGAATATTAAATGCTGATCATAGTTGATTTAGAAGTGAATTTTATTCCGATTTCCATTAAGTACATAACTACACTCTAAAAAATGCTGGGTTGTTTTAACCCAATTTTGGGTCAAATATGGACAAACCCAGCCATTGGGTTAAATTTTTAAATGGCATTTTTGATCCAAACTTTGGGTTTGTCCATATTTGACCCAAAATTGGGTTAAAACAACCCAGCATTTTTTAGAGTGTAGATGGCAACAATATTTATGTATTTAGTTTTTATAAAATATTTTTCTTGGCTATTCCATGTCCTTAATTCAGTGTTATTAATAATACATTTAAGTACTGAGTAATATTAACTAACAACATGTTGGCTAGGGTTAGGGTTTGGAATTGGTTTATGGTTAGTTGCATACCTACCTACATACCTACCTACCTACCTATCTATCTATCTATCTATCTATCTATCTATCTATCTATCTATCTATCTATCTATCTATCTATCTATCTATCTATCTATCTATCTATCTATCTATCTATCTATCTATCTATCTATCTATCTATCTATCTATCTATCTGACTATCTATCTATCTATCTATCTATCTATCTATCTATCTATCTATCTATCTATCTATCTATCTATCTATCTATCTATCTATCTATCTATCTATCTATCTATCTACCTACCTACCTACCTATCTATCTATCTATCTATCTATCTATCTATCTATCTATCTATCTATCTATCTATCTATCTATCTATCTATCTATCTATCTATCTATCTATCTATCTATCTATCTATCTATCTATCTATCTATCTATCTACCTACCGATCGATCTCCTATCCATCCTTCCATCCATCCATCCATCCATCCATCCATCCATCCATCCATCCATCCATCCATCCATCCATCCATCCATCCATCCATCCATCCATCCATCCATCCATCCATCCATCCATCCATCCATCCATCCATCCATCCATCTTACGTAACATTAGTTACTGTAATACAAATACAAGAGTTAATTTTTAGTTCATGTTAGTTCAGGACTACTTGTGACTTTAGTATACTGTAAGTAAACTTTGAGATTAACATCAACTAAGATTAAGAATGATAAGATTTACATTTTTAGTTCATGTTACTGTAACTAATTTAGTCAACTAATGTTAAACAAATAGAAAAAATATATGTATTTTTTTTACGAAAAATTATTTTAAAAAATGAATCTAAATTCACTGGTTTAACTCAAGTCCAAAAATATTTTTTTAATATCAACCTAAATTAATATGCAAACACTATTGATTTTGAGTTGAATCAAGTAAAAAATAGCTCTTTAAGGTATCAGCTGCAGGTTACCACTTCTTACAATGTTATTGTAAAGTGTTACCAAAGTGCCTACAGACTCAAAACATTGAACAGATCTAGTTCTCGTATTGTTCCCACACTCTGGTGATTATTACATGAGGATGTGGGAGGGGTCGGCAAACTGTCATTGAGACATTTTTAGGTGGAGGAATCTGCACCTGCCCAAATTCTCAGTAATCACAGAAATAGCAACATAGACTTTATACAGACAGACATAAAAAAAGAACATGTGCAAGAGAATGATGAAAAATAAAGATAAAATGGGGGACGGGGGGAGAGTAGGGGGGAAGAGAGCAAGAGAATGTTTCGTTTTTGTATAATGTTTTAGCACCGTGGGGACAGGGGGCCACGGTGATACAATCCCATAGAGCCGCTGTACAAAAACCTCCCGCCATGTACAGTCAATGTACAGGAGACAGAGAATACAAACACTGCGCAGATTTCCATTGGATTTCAACATTAAATATAATAGATATCTAGGACAGAAGGAGCAATCATATTTTGAGTTATTTCCACATTTTAATGAATTTGATCACATTTTATTGGCGGTAAATACATGTACGTGTTCTTGAGGTTGGACTTGATTGGGTAATTTGATATTTTTCCTGAAATATATATTTCACATTTACACGCTTTTACATTGAACAGCCTTCTGGGAGACAACTATTATGGAATTAATGGACTTTTATATGACCGTGGAAAAAGAGGAATTCTAATGCAAATTTCGGAGCACTCGTTTACAATGTGTCTCTGGCTCACAAGCATACTTTGGAAATGGAACAAAACTAACCGTTTTAGGTAAGTTTATTTGATTTAATATCTGACCAGTGTTCAATAGACTAATGTTGTCCTTTCATATATTTATTATGACTTAACTATGAAAGCAGTAGGGAAGAGGCCCATTCAAAAACGCTTTAACTATTCATAACATAGTTTTTGTCATAAATCTGTGCATACCATCTCACTGTGACAATGCTTATCAAGCTCACTTTGGAGATGGAACAAAATTAACAGTTGTTGGTAAGAAACACTTTTAACTATGCTAATATGTAGGCCTACATGGGAATATTAGACAGTTACAAAACTATGTGTCTGATGATTGTCAGGTAAGTCTATCCTGACAATTTGTGTAAAATACAGTGCGATTTTCAATTTGGGGCTGTTTTTGACATGACATTCGTATGCTGTGCCAATTATCAAGCCTATTTTGGTGACGGCACCAAATTAACTGTTCTTGGTAAGTAGTGCTTCAGCTTCGATTGGAAACTTTTACAAATATGCTGTGCAACTCTTTTATGAGTTGATCATTTAAACTAAAATGAGTGAAAATATCAAACGAGTCATGTGGGAAAACAGAGAGCACAAATATATCACAATACAATCGAAAAGAACCACATATAAGATTAGTAAATGTGAGGGTTAGGCAGTCGAAGTTATTTTATCAGTGAGCCTGCATGCTGTGCTTTGGATCCGGCCAGGCTTTCTTTGGCGAAGGGACACGATTGACTGTTTTAGGTAAGCAAATGTAAAAGACAATGCAAATAATGCATTGGACACATAATTACCAATGGGAATTGCATAATGTAGTGGAGTAAGATTTGGTAGGGTAGAAGTTAGTGATACGGTCTTGATACTCTGTGCTCAAACACGCAAGCATATTTTGGAAACGGCACCAAACTTACTGTTTTAGGTAAGAAAAATTATGATTCTAACTTTAAATCTTCTAGAAATACTAAGTGTAATTACACAAACAGTATCAAAACATCAGAAATAGTTGCCAAAGCAATGTCTTCATTGTGCTTGAATTTTTTCGTGACCAGGATTTTGCTAAATATTTTTAGCCAGTGTGTTGGTATCATTTCTATTCATCGTGAACTATTGTTTAAGTCGTTCCTTATAGAGGATGTTATAGCCAGTGCCAGTTGGATGTAGTTAGTATAAAATCTTTAGTGGAGTTTTTTACCATCGCTAGACATCAGTGTAACCAGTTCAGTCCTGCACACTTCGGCAGTGGAACTAAACTTACAGTAACAGGTGAGACATTTTTGACTGAATTTGTTGGATTAGTATTATGAGGTACTGAATTTTAAAGATAATTCATTTGGAAAAAAGTCTATTGATCAATGTCCAGACGTGGCACATATCCTAGACATTTTATTAGTGCATACGTGTGCTGTGTCTACCACTTCTCAGGCTTATTTTGGTGAAGGAACGAAGTTAACTGTACTTGGTAAGAAACACACCTCATACTATTTAAATGATAGAGCTTTATCAAATGTAAGGCTTCTATTCAAAATTGCTGATTACATTTGTATGTACAGTAGACATTGGTCAATTCTACTATATATCAGAGTTAATGCATTTCAAGGACCAAAAACTCTTTGTTGTTAATTTGCTCTTTATTGTGATAATTAATGATGGCATGTATGGTATTAAGAGTAGAGGAGGTTTTATCTGTAGCGCAGAATCAGTGTGAACAACTACAACCCTGCATACTTTGGTTATGGCACCAAACTCACAGTACTAGGTAAGAAATATTTTGATCTAATTTTGAATAGCTTGGTTTATCATTGCAAGAAAACTAAGAAAAAATGTCTCTGATGACACTTCAAGAAACATTGTGTAATTTTATGATTCGTAAACTAGGTCAAATTAGTAAAAATCATCTTCCCCAGCGTAGATAAAATGGCTAAGTAGCATTTCTGAAGCTTCAATCTTTAGACTTAAGTCCACAAAGTCGCAGTAATTTTATTATTGCACATGCGTGCTGTGACTCTGGTGGAGGTAGACAAGCGTACTTCGGCAATGGAACAAAGTTAACAGTTCTTGGTAAGACATTAAACTAAAAGCTGACTTTTGCAAAAATGTTGTACTGTAAATATTAGAAATGCCTTGTACTGTAGCTCAACAAACAAAAGAGGCTTGTTGCATTTTCTGAACACTCTTTAGTGTTAGACAGTGTGTGTAGACATTTGATTGTCAATTGTTATACCATACTGAGAAGTGTTGGTGTTCTCCAATTACTGGGGAAAAAAACCAATTAAATATGTAAGAAAGAGCTTGAGGAGGTTTCATCTGTAGCACAGAATCAGTGTGATCAATACGACCCTGCATACTTTGGAAAAGGCACTAAACTTACAGTTCTAGGTAAGTCAAGTATATTGATGTTCAGGCCTAAAGAAATGTTATTTATTGAGTACACAATGTCAAATCTTCAAAATAATATTGCGTGAATGGCATCGATAGCATTTGCTTTGGCGTTTTGAGTGAATTTGTTAGTGCACATGTGCACTGTGACTCTGGGACTTCTCAGGCTTACTTTGGCAATGGAACAAAGTTAACTGTGTTAGGTAAGAAAAATCTATTTTTATAATTATCTCGGATAATACGAGTGGCAAAGTTTACGTGATCTTGATAGCTTGAGGTTTTAACTGTTGCTTGGTATCAGTGTGAACACTGGCAATCCTGCATACTTTGGTAATGGCACTAAACTTACAGTCCTAGGTGAGTAAGTCAAGTATATTGATGTTCAGGTCCAAAGAAATGTTATTTATTGAGTACACATGTAGAATCTTCAATATAATATTGCGTGAATGGCATCGATAGCATTTGCTTTGGCGTCTTGAGTGAATTTGTTAGTGCACGTGTGCACTGTGACTCTGGTGCTTCTCAGGCTTACTTTGGCAATGGAACAAAGTTAACTGTGTTAGGTAAGAAAAATCTATAATCTATACGAGTGGCAAAGTCTTCATGATCTTGATAGCTTGAGGTTTTAACTGTAGCTTAGTATCAGTGTGAACACTGGCGATCCTGCATACTTTGGTAATGGCACTAAACTTACAGTCCTAGGTGAGTAATTTCAGCATTCTGTGTGATATGTAAAAACTTATCAAGATATTACAAAAATGAAGCTTTGTGATGTTTAGGTATTTACTGACTTTGATATCCAATGAATCTTCTAAGTTATGCTGTTCGTGTATTATATTTATGAAATGACTTAAATGAGCACGCTATAAATGAAGTAAATTTGACTGATGTAGTTGAGCAGCATTCATGAGGCATTTAAGTTAAAACTGAACTTGCATTTGCCGCCCTGGGTGAATTTGTGAGTGCACATGAGTGCTGTGACACTGGTAGTTATCCAGCTTACTTCGGCAATGGGACAAAGCTAACTGTTCTGGGTAAGCATATTCAAAATAATTGAATTCTACTTCATTGATTGCCATTGACATGTCGATGCTAAACAGAAAAGCACAATGGACTTGTGTCAAATGGAAGTTAATGTGTTATCTAAAATTATATTAAATGTAAATAAATTGAATTGGAATACTTCTCAGTAATCTTGAGATAATCATCCTTTAAAATTAAGTTAGGTGTATAGAGGTATAAAGTAGCATAATTTATGATTTTGACTATCTGAGGTATTAACAGTTGCATAGAATCAGTGTGACCATGGGTAGTGAAGCACACTTTGGCGAAGGTACTAAACTTACGGTCCTAGGTGAGTAATTTGCTTAATATTTATAAACTTACAAGCATTTTTAGTAACATATCCAGCTTATGTGTTGTTCAGATCTAAAATGATGCTATTTTTTGAGAGCTTTCAAAATTACATTGTTTTGTATGTCTCAAATGTAAATGACTATGCTAAATTACTACAAGTATTTGTTATATATAGTAGATATTGTTATGATAATCTCAAGGCGTTCAAGTAAAAACAGATGCTTGGGTTTTAGCATCTGGTGTCTTGGGTAAATTTGTTAGTGCACATGTGTGCTGTGACACTGGTCTTGGTCAGGCTTATTTCGGCAATGGAACAAAGTTAACTGTACTGGGTAAGAAACATCATTCTATGCTATTTCATTAACAAAAGTAAAATGGCCATATTGATGAATTGGTATTGGATGAACTGGCAGTTCTCGAGAATCTAATTATGTCTTTAAAATAGGTTAGACATAGTGGGATAGTAGCACTGTTTATATGAATCCAACTGTAGCGTAGGTTTTAACTGTTGCATAGAATCAGTGTGAACTCTGGATATGCTGCATACTTTGGCAATGGCACTAAACTTACGGTTTTAGGTGAGTAATTTAAGCATTATGTGGGATTTGTAGAACTTCTGATACTCAAGAAAGTTAGGATTGTGGTGTCCTCATGAATTAGAAGAACTGGAATAGTCTTTAAAAATGTAGATTGGGATATGAGGCAATGTTCACATGCTCTGCTGTAAAGTTGAAGTTTTAACTGTAGCTTGGAATCATTGTGAGCAATCGCAGCCTGCATACTTTGGCAATGGCACTAAACTAACAGTCCTAGGTGAGTAAATTTAGTATCATGTGTGATATTTATAATCTAATATTTTGATAGAATATCTAATTTTGGTATTCAGATGCATCAGAAGAACTGGAATAGCTGTAATCTTTAAAAAATGAAGTTAGAAATAAGTTAGTCAATGTTCACATGCTCTGCAGTAAAGTTGAAGTTTTAACTGTAGCTTGGAATCATTGTGAACAATCGCAGCCCTGCATACTTTGGCAATGGCACTAAACTAACAGTCCTAGGTGAGTAAATTTAGTATCATGTGTGATATTTATAACCTAATATTTTAATAGAATATCTAATTTTGGTATTCACATGCATCAGAAGAGCTGTAATCTTTAAAAATGAAGTTAGAAATAAGTTAGTCAATGTACACATGATCTCTATAGCTGAGGTTTTAACTGTAGCTTGGAATCATTGTGAACAATCTCAGTCCTGCATACTTTGGCATTGGCACTAAACTAACAGTCCTAGGTGAGTAAATCTGGTATTCTGCTATTTAAAAGGGGTTTTATCAGGATATCTAAAAATTATGGTAAATTGGAAGAATAGGACTAGTTAACTCATCTTTAAGAATAAATAAATAGTGGGATAAGTGGCAATGTTCACATAAACTACACCATAGCTGAGGTTTTAACAGTGGCATATAATCAGTGTGAACAATGCCAATCCTGCATACTTTGGCAATGGCACAAAACTTACAGTTCTAGGTGAGTAAACTGAACATCTGATCTTTAAGAACTTAAATGATTTAGTAGTATATCTAAAATGATGATGTTAATTAGAAGAAGAGTTAGATAAGCGTCAGTATTACATGATCTCTATAGCTGAGGTTTTAACTGCAGCTGAGAATCAGTGTGAACTACAACAGCCCTGCATACTTTGGCAACGGCACCAAACTTACGGTTTTAGGTAAGAATATGTATTTTTGTTTGCTTGTCTCTTGGTATTTACCATCAGTTTATAAGTATGTTCTGTGAATGTGTTGGTAAAAATAATTGTAATAAGTGAATGAGGTGTGTTGGAAATAGAGTAGAAAGTCGAGTAGAAATATTCTGTGCTAAAAGTAGTGCTGAGTCCAGAATCACAGGTTTAGATTATAAACTGCCTTTAGACAAGCTATTTGAAATCCTTCATAATGTTTAATTTGGTGATATGGAAGCTTGTTGTTTTTTCTGAAAAGTTTTGATATATATTTATTGCATATGGTATTGAAAATCTATGTTATTGGTCTACAGCAGTGTTTAAAATCTTTATTGAGTCTAATAATGCATATAATGCAGTCAGGTTAAAGTGATAGGAAGAGTTTTACTGTAGCTGTTGAGCAGTGTGAACAACAGACCTGCATACTTTGGCCAGGGGACCAAACTCACTGTTCTAGGTAAGAAGTACATTTTCTGAGTTCGTTTGGGATAATTGTGAAGTACTTTGCATTGTCAGAGTAGCATTGTCAGTGCCAATAACTGAATATATATATGATATATGTACAGTTATAGTTTCTCTAGATCTGAGTGTTGCACCTGTTCATTGGAAACTCTTGTTGTTGTGCACTATATGAATCAGTGTTTTTATAAACCTGTATTACTGTTGCTATTCTGTATGCTCTATAAAGTAAGATATGAGCTGTATGTAACTGTGAGCTGGTGGGTGCAGATACAGCAGTTTCATGTAAAGTTGTCTGTGGTTTTCCTGTTGCAGAAGCAATTGAGCACATAAACTGTAGAAATGCAACCTACCAGCTTCCTTGCAGTAAAATGCACGGAGTTGAGTGTAATATGGTAACATTAGCCCCAAAATGTGGTTAATTTTTTTTTTTTTTACTCTTAATGTTCTTTGCATAATTTTGGCTCCCACTTTATATTAAGTATCTTTAACTATATGTTCTATCATTTAAATTAATAGTTTGATACAATGCACTTTTTTTTTTTGCATTACATATATTATTATAAAACCTGCATGTAATTAAATCTGTAATTCATTTCTGTACTTACATTTCTGTAATTGCATTTATAGTTACACTGTTGACACTTCCCGGTAACACTTTATTTTACAGTGTCCTTGTTACACATGTTACATGTATTCTATAATAATAACTACATATTGTGCATAATTACACGCAACTAACCCTGAACCAAAACCTAATCCTAACCCTATAGTAAGTACATGTAGTTAATTATTATAACTCTGTACTTACAGTAGCGTATAATTACACTGTACAAGGACACCTTAAACATAATAATAATAATAAAAAAGTTAACTTCATAAAACTGAATACAGTTACACTTTGTAATTATATATTTAAGTACTAAGTAATATTAAGCAACTACATGTACTTACTATAGGGTTAGGGTAGGATTAGGGTTTGGTTGAGGGTTAGTTGCATGTAATTGTGCATAATTTACTGTTATTACTACAGTAAGTACATGTAACATATGTAACAAGGACACTGTATACAAATAAAGTGTTACCCTAAATAATTCAAGATTCAAAATTGTTAATGTAAATATGAATAAATTACGCATTTCTGACTGTCATATGCTTGTAATATTATTTTTTACAGATCCTAAAATTAAAGTCAGTGAACGAAATGACATAAATGTCACAATTATACAACCCTCTGAAAAGGAGCTCTGTAAGAAGACGGTCACTCTTGTGTGTGTGGCCAATAACTTCTACCCAGACCACGTCAGCATAACATGGACGGTTGGAGGCAAAAACAGAACCGATGGAGTAGCGACAGACCCTCATGCCACCCAAGACAAAACATCAGGAACGTTCTCCATATCCAGCAGACTTAAAGTCCCTAAAAAAGAATGGAAAAACGCAAAAAACGAATTCAGCTGTAAATTTAACTTCTACAATGGAAAAGAAAATTGGGAAATTCCCATTAACAATACGGTCTTTGGAATTGGAGGTATGCATTAGAGATAAATATATGAAGAAAATAAAATAAAGAAACTGCTGACTGTGAATATAATATGTTTACCTATTTTAATATTTGGGTCTTATAATTATTTATCATCTAATTGCAGGGAGTGATTATACCCGAGGTAAGGATATACTCTTTTCTATTTGTATGACTATGTGCACGAGATGGATATTAGGAATTAGGGTCAGAGGTCAAAAGTTGATCAGTATTGCTATGTATAAATATAATATTATAATATAATTTGTTCTCTTCATCTCCAGAGGACTATGTCAAATCATATCAGGTGGTCAAGCTCTCATATGGCATAGTCATTGCTAAGAGTGCACTGTATGGCCTTGTCATCTTTGTGTTTGTATGGAGAAAGGTAAGGCTGATTAACTTCTAGTTTTAATTATTCCTAACATAAGTATTGGAAGGATGTTAACATCATAAGCAACTTGTTGTGTTTGGTTACAAGTGTATTTGTTACAATTTTTTTTTACTACAGACAGACAGACAGACAGACAGACAGACAGACAGACAGACAGACAGACAGACAGACAGATAGATAGATAGATAGATAGATAGACTGTAGATAGATAGATAGATAGATAGATAGATAGATAGATAGATAGATAGATAGATAGATAGATAGATAGAGATAGACAGACGGACAGACAGACAGACAGACAGACAGACAGAAAGATAGATAGACTGCAGATAGATAGATAGATAGATAGATAGATAGATAGATAGATAGATAGATAGAGATAGACAGACAGACAGACAGACAGACAGACAGACAGACAGACTGATAGATATAAAGATAGATAGATAGATAGAAAGATAGTCAGATATATATAGATAGAGAGAGAGAGAGAGAGAGAGAGAGAGAGATAGACAGATAGATAGATAGATAGATAGAGAGATAGACAGATAGATAGATAGAGAGAGAGAGAGAGATAGATAGATAGATAGATAGATAGATAGATAGAGAGATAGACAGATAGATAGATAGATAGATAGATAGATAGATAGATAGATAGATAGATAGATAGATAGATAGATAGATAGATAGATAGATAGATAGACATATTTTTTTTCTGAATGTCTTAATGTTTCTGTTATATTTGTTTTACAGGGTTCACATGGAAAGTGAAAGAACTGCACATGTCTGGTTTGACGAAGTCACCAAGAAAACTCTCTCCATTTACTTCATCCGGAGAAGAGATGCTGTATATATGACTGAAGATTCTCTCCAGTTTTTATTTCTCTCTTTCTGCTCTTTTCTAGTTTTCAAGTGTGAAGATGCTTAAGATCAGGTTAATCATAAAATCTAGTTGTGTTACTGGTTTGATATTTTTTTGTTTTGCTTGTTTCCTTGCTATTTAGTAATAATTTGATAGCAATAGCATACGAATAAACTATAAAAATAGACTTAACAGAAGTAAAAATAATTAAGATTTAATGTATTTTGTTTTTATTTTAATCTGTATTATAGCCTATACATAATACAAATAAAATATATGATGCATGGATATTATCCCCAAAGAAAATTCTCATTTATTTCATAGGGACCTTTTTTTTTTTTTTTTGCTGTAGCAAACTGGTGGAGTAGATGGCACTAGTAATGCCAAGGTCATAGGTTTGATTTCTAGGAAAAACAAATAAATTGTATATACTGTACCTTAAGAAGTCCCTACTCAATAACTTTTATAGGACTTACTACACTGATCTCCACACTGATGAAATTTGAATCAAGTAATAACATGGTAACAATGATATAAGTGGTTGTTTATATTCTGTAGCGTACAGTATGTGGTCTATGAGAAGCCCTCTATAGTGAATACACTGTTACTGAGCACTAAACATTATTATTAGCAATACATAACTTTTATTGAT
Source organism: Phoxinus phoxinus (assembly GCF_949152265.1). Classification (NCBI taxonomy): domain Eukaryota; kingdom Metazoa; phylum Chordata; class Actinopteri; order Cypriniformes; family Leuciscidae; genus Phoxinus; species Phoxinus phoxinus. Next base: position 31,407,853 of record NC_136888.1, read on the forward strand.
CCCACTTCGACTCCTACCTTGAAGAAACATGTTCTGGCTTCTTTAAGTTATTAACTGCAGGATAATTGTTCTATCGTCTGAATGAAAATGAAAGCAACGAAAAGCACATAGCACATGTGTATTATTATTATTATTATTATTATTATTCCAGATTAGACTCCCACCACTTAATAAGGGTTTATGAATGCTGCAGACGTGTACCTTGCCACTTTATGAAGGTTTTTCTCAATCTATACATCCCATACAATGCAGACACTTTGTGATTGTCAAACATAAAAAGAAGATGTTCAAAGTTAATATGATGAACTACACCTGTGGTTACCCTACCTGTGTGAACTTGAGTGCAACTGACTACATATCCACCAAAACTGGACGCCCAGTTCAATTAATTGGAAAAAATATGATAAGAACAGCGAGGTTACTTCTAAAAAAATCTCTAGCTTAATTTCCCTGCAGATGCTATTTGATATTTTATCCAATGCAGTGACATTCATCTATACATCCAGCCACTGTATATACATTTTTGTTAGATTTAATTAGTTGCACATTAGACAATCTACATGTGAGTCGATACCTTCAGCTCAGGAGAGGCCTCTCTGGGTAACAGCTGGGAGGCCACTATGGCTTTCATGGTCTCAAACTGAAAAGGGGCCCCAAAAACAGTGTACCATTGCCCATCATTAGCTGCTAGTTGTTGAGGTTTGGGTAACGAGATAAATCATCGTGTACTAGCTACGCCAAACTAGAATTTGGAGAAGGGACTAAACTGACGGTTCTGGGTAAGTTTGAATTTTTTAACTCTGAAATAGTAAGTAGACATATTTCAATAAATGCACTTGTTTGATGTGTGAAATGCAGTAAGATTGGTCATAATGTACATGGCATGCAAAATGAAAATAGATTGGAAAAAGAAGCAAGGACCATAGGCCACTAGAAATTGTTTAAAATGTTTATTTCATAATTAACTTACGAATGATCAGTGTTTTTATTATTAATAAAATATTAATTTCCTATCTATTTTCAATGAGTAAATTGGGGAACATTTCCGCTGAAATAATACTGTAACTATCTACATAACTGTAATAATAAAAGGATTTACAATAAACTACAGGTGTTAAAAGCGTAAAACTATAGAAAACAGTATGCAAATGAAATCATCTAAACATTTAAATGTGTGTTTAAACAAAACATCTAGATTATGTAAGTTGCTATGTGCACTTTGGGATGGATACAGTATTTCATCCACATACTGTATTAGCATAAATCACAAAATACATGAAAGTAGCATCAGTGTGTTGTCATGAAAAATCAATGTACAAAAAAAAAATGACCATGGTGCGATTGATCAATTAAAATCAAGCATTTCATTGAGCCATTTAATAATGACAGCAGTAATAACATAGTAATTGTTGTATAATAAACACTTTGTAAGACTTTAACACTGGTAACACTTTATTTTAGTGTCCTTGTTACACGTTACATCTACTATAGTAATTACTATAAATTGTGCACAATTACATGCAACTAACCCTAAACCACACCCTAATCCTAACCCTATAGTCGGTACATGTAGTGGATTATTATTACTCAGTAAATGCATTACACTGTAACAGACACCTTACAAATAAAGTATAACCAAACTTCCTAACACTGTGCTCTCCTTCTCAAGCTACAAACATCACTCTACCTAAAGTCAATATCCTACCAGCATCTCCAAGAGAAATCTGTTCCCAGAAACGGACAGATTCAAATCTAACGTTAGTGTGTGTGGCGACGGGCTTTTATCCCGATCATGTGAGTTTGACCTGGAAAGTGAACGGAAAAGAGAGAGAGGACAGTGTGTCAACTGACTCCACAGCCCAACAGGACAATGCCACATTACTGTACCAGATCAGCAGCAGAATTAAAGTTTCTAAAAACGACTGGATGGATCCCAGAAGTAATTTCACCTGTACTGTTCGATTCTACAACGGAGAAGATTATCTCAATGTCACAAACACCATACATGGTCAAAAAGGTTTGTGAAAATGCACCAAATCGATATAAACAGGTTATTAGACTGTAATGCTTGGATGTGATTGAAAAAAATTGCACGGAAAGTTTTGTGAAATATCTAGCAGATAGATATTAGATCTGCAGATTAGTTTGATAGCTTTATCTAGTGAGATTGATAGTGTTTCCTATATCTTTTTCAGGCCTGTATGAGACAACATAGATTATTGATATTTAATTGACAGTCATTGCATTCATGACTTCAAGTGATGTATCAGACATGGTTGTGTGTTGGTGTTTTTAGAGAAGCCAAAGGGATTGAAAGTGCTTGGCTTTGGCTACGTCGTGTTGCTCTGCAAGAGCCTGCTGTATGCGCTGATCATGTCTGGTGTAGTGTGGAAACTCAAGGTAATCCCTGATAAACATAATGCTCATCTCACACATCAAATATGTATTTGAGATATATGACTTAGGGTACAGTACATTTGCACGACAACACGGATCCGCAAAAATCTTTACAAAAGCTGTATTCTGCAGTATTCAGTAGTTGCCGATGTCAATTTTTAAATAAAAACTCTGCGCCTATAGACTGAACATGTAATTTGTCACTGTTTTCACAAATTCGCATTTTTGTAGTTTACAGAGCAACGATAAAGGTATAATTTCCGAAAACGTGCACTTTGAAACACGCTTTCAAAAGTTTGCATTTTCAGGCCCCCTAAACACTATTGTCGTGTAAATGAAAGGCCAAAACTCATATTAAGTTTTAAGTTTTTAGTTGAAAAATGTGTAAACGAAAGACAGATACGTTATATCCCTTACGTTAATATGAATTTATTTCCCTACAGTTTTCAATGAAGATGAAACCATTACCAGAGGACTGACCATGATCGTGTCCACAAACTTTCTCCTTGAGAGGCCAGAAGCGTCTTTCTGTATTATTGACGAAATGTGTAAGATTTCTGTGTATTTTATATTTGACTAGATTCATGTAGACTTCAAATCACACATATTATTTTATTTTTCTAATTTTGATTAAAATATTAATTTGTACAAATACCTTCTAAATCCTGAACATGTTTTTGCTTGTAACGCACATGTACCACAAAAGTTGAATGCATAAGTGACTAGTTATAGCCTGAAACTTTAATCAGGAATGAACTATACTAACAATGAGAAACATATTAGGCAGAATGTAAAGGAAGTTTTCGGTTCTACTTTCTGCGATGACTAAAACATCCTGTATTTAACTTGTAGACCTTTGATTTTATGAGAATCAGAGGATATTTGCATGTGTTTTGTGCAGTGGAAAATATGTGCTTTTGGAAAGTGTGGGTTGTTATCTCAGTTGTGTAAGAATCTTCCACGGCAATAAGAAAATAAGACTTTATTGTGACCTCGACATTTCTCTTATCTGAGCTCTAAAGCTTTTCTATAATTACTGGAACAAGGCACATCAAAAGTACTGAGAACAACGACTGCAACTGAAAATAACTCAACAATAACAGAAAAAAGGTTAACTTTTATTTTGATGGTTCACTTTAGACATTCTAATAACTATAAGTAACATTGCGACATGCAAAGTTATGGTCAGTAGGCCTATATGTTGGCATCAAAATAAGTGTTAGCAGATATTTAACAGACAGTCTATGAATACTCTAATGACTGGAAGTTAACATGTTGCAAAGTTACTTATAGTTAGTCAAATGTCTCCATCGAAATAAAGTGGTACTAAAAATATTGGTGTTTTTTACTCTCATTTGAGAGCGTGAATACAATGATGAAGGATTGTAGTTTGAATGATGAGTGTAAGCATCAGGTTGCTGTAGTTGAACGCAGGATGTGGTGTCAGCTCTTTTTGAGCAGTGTGAAGGTGTTGAGGAGGATGTGGTCGAGATGTTCATGCTCAATCCTGCATCTTTCACACACCTGCCGCTGCACACAAGCCTCAAAGCTCATACACGTCTACTGACTAAACCAATCAGAAAGAGAAGAGCTGTTGGAAACTGGTGCAGAGCTGATTCATTCGAGGAGCGTGTTTGCATGTTCTTGTGTCCACATTCTGCACCACACACCCACACATCTGTGTTGTTTTTCTGGAACATGTGTAACTCATGCATCGTGAATCACTTGCTCAGTCTGAGTAAAATGAAGCCTTACACATTAAAATGTTTTTTTGAAAACACTGGTGGTCTTTTAATAAAGTTTTTTATTCAATCACTAATCTTATATGTTTAAAATGAATTACGTTTCCAATTAATTATATTCATAATAAAATGTTATACACATATATTTACATGCTAGATTTTTTTTATTGATGTACACAATGTAGCAGTTGCATATTTGGGTTTGATTACCATATTTTTTACTGTAAAATCTCAATTATATAATTCAAATGGGGTTTGATTAGGTTGGAGAAACATATTTAAAGAATTTGAAGAGAAAATAAGTTAAGAAGGTTAAATTGATTATTGTTTTACACATGAATCATCTGGGTCTTTGGGACCTCAAATATAAAAACAGTGAAGTGAATGTCAACACAAGAGTTACATTTAGCTGTAGATGATAAAAAAAAGAAAATAATGTCAGATCTTTGTCAACTAAATCTCATTTGAGTATTAGTAGACTGATAGTGTCCTTTAGAGTTAGGGTTAATAAGGTGACATAGTTGCAAATGTCTTAATAGTCAGTAGAACGTCTGTTGTGGAGCATCAAAATAAAGTTGAAAGGAAAAATAGGGATGTGTCACTTCTTTCAATCAAGCAATTTAAGGCAAGGCCTCAAATTACATTCAAATTAACTCAAAAAGTGGTTTTCATCTGAGGGGCTGTTTACACCTGGTATTAAGATGGTCGATCGGATCACAAGTGGATGACGCTAAATACAGGTGGTCTAAAACGTTTTGAGCTTGTCCACTTTCGACCACTTCTAGAGGTAGTTGAAAACGCATTCGACCGGATTGCTTTCGTAGTGTAAACGCTCATGTGGTCGAATGTGTTCGAACAGCCACAAAAGACCGTCTACTCTCCTCCTACTGACCTAATGCGTAAATTAGCCAGCTTTGTCGGCTGGAGACCCAAGTTTAGTACGTACCAAGCACAATGTTCTCTTACCATCTAACACACACTCACAGAGATCGGCTGGTCTTGCAGCTGTCAGAGCAGAAACTAAAGCTGATGCTCTCTGTATGTTTTTCCGTCTCCGGCAGCGTTCATATGTACATTGAGTGAGCTTATTTCATCCATTAGATCAAAAAACCTTACATTTACCCGACCATAGACTCCCCTTGATGAAATCAGGACAGAAGTGGTTGAAAGTGGTTGAAAGTGGACAAAAGAGACGGACTAAAACACCAGGTGTAAAAGGGAACGTGTCTCCAATGTCTATATGATCTGATCGACCAAAACCATCCTAATACCAGGTGTAAACACGCAGGGCCTTAGAGTTTTTGTACAGCTTTCACTATAGTCTGTCACGCTGTGGGAACTGGCTGCACAATACCATACAGCAGAACCAATATGGGTTACACTCTTGGACTCCAGCAGTATCTGAAGAGACCCTGGTCTGTTAGACGAAAAATCCCCCACGCTTTCTGGATCCACCTGTCCTTTACCCAAAGAACTGAACATCAGCTTGAAACCGTCTGTTGGGGTCCAACGGTACCAGTACAGGTTTGGGTTATCAGTGCCTGTGATGGAGCAGGTGACTTCAAGAGGTACACCTGGTAGAAGAATAAGCTCCAATGGGTTTTGGTTTACCTGAAGACCTGAAATAAAAAGAATTGGAATGAGTAATTTCAGATTTAAAACATTGTAAAGCTGGTTTTGAGCAAATCAACAGCTTACACAGAGTGGCAGGCCATTGTAATGATACAAAAAAGATGGCAAAATGCAAATTCATCATGAATAGCTGAACTTAGCAGAGTCTTGAGGCTTAAATAAACATGGTGTGCCTCTAGAGGCGAGGTTGGGTGCTGTAGTTTAGTGGATAAAGATCTAGGTTGGTCTAGGGGAAATACATCGACTATCAGCACTTGACTTGAGAACGAATCTGAACCCCAGGTTGGTCAAGGGGGATGTTCATGTATAAAGTGTACTATTCTGTAAGTCTTTTTTTTTTTATACAAAGTGACAATCACTTAGTGTACCTTTTTTACTCATAAAAGGAAAAAAAGAGTGTGTTACTTGCTCAATACAATAAAAACAAGGTGAATTTAGAGCAAGATTGAATTTACGGCATAATTACATCCATCTTAGTATAAATGAAAGAAGAACCTTCTTATCTTATGTGGTCTGAGCAATAACAGCAGTGCATTTCTATATTTTAAATTGCGTAGTGTTTGATTGGCTCTTTTTAAAAAAAACTCAGTATTTTGCTAAACTTAGATATGTGGTTATTAATTCAGTGAGATAAGTAATTCAGAGATGAATGCTTGAATACTGCAAAAACAATTATTAAGCTGCACTCTAATATATAGTAACTTTAACAATGATATGTATGCATCCCCTTTACCTCATCCCATTAAATATTGTCCAAATATTTAGTTTCTAAAATTCAGATTAATTAAACATTACAACATGAAACAATTGTTTTTGTATTTATTTTAGAACTCAGTTTCACAAATAATGTGGAGAACAGATGGTAATTTACAAGATTACACAAATGTGTTACTTGTAGTTAACTGCTTGAATATTACCTGTAGTTCTCTGCTTGAATATTAATTGTACTGTAGTTAACTGATTAAATATTACTTGTAGTTACTGTAACTGCTTAAACATATTACTTGTACTGTAGTTAACTGCTTAAATATTACTTGTAGTTACTGTAACTGCTTAAACATATTACTTGTACTGTAGTTAACTGCTTAAATTTTACTTGTAGTTACTGTAACTGCTTAAACATATTACTTGTACTGTAGTTAACTGCTTGGATATTACTTGTAATTAACTGCTTAAATATTACTTGTAGTTACTGTAACTGCTTAAATATATTACTTGTACTGTAGTTAACTGCTTGGATATTACTTGTAATTAACTGCTTAAATATTACTTGTAGTTAACTGCCATCTAATTTGCTACAAGGAACTTTTCCAACTAGGTGTGACAAGCTTTTTCATATACAGTCTGCAGAAAAAAAAACATGACAAAAGCCTCTACTCTACGCCTACTACTTCTCAGCAGAACAAAGAGGCCTTAGTATAATGACAACTAAATAACATAACATTTTGATGTCTAAAAAGCATGTAAGCAATAATCATAATGTTTGATTATACCCATAATAGAGATAGTAAAGAACACCAAATAAGGCTGGTGGTAACTTTATCAGTGCATGGCCTGCCCTGTACAGGAATAATGGTTAGGACTGGATAGAACTAGATCCACAAGGTTACCCCCCCCACACACAAAAAAAAAATATCACGTGACACTATGTTTCCTCTTACTAACTGAGATGTTACAGCAATCTGATTTCCGTGAGCCGCTTCCAAGTCCATAATATTGGTAATGTTATATGTTAGTGCCATCTGCTGGATTCATGTCTTATTGCAGCTCAAATATATGAAGGCAAAGACTCTGCTACGTGACCTTGCATATTTTTATGCATAATTAGTACAAATTAGTTATTATTTCATATAGGTGATTTTCAGTTACATTTTTCCTTTTGATTAATTTATTGACTTGCTTTATGAGAGGGGTGTCTAAACTCGGTCCTGCAGGGCCACTGTCCTGAGAGTTTAGCTTCAACGTGCCTCAACACAGCAGCCTGGCAGTTTCTAGCATGCCTGGTAAGAGCTTGAACAGGTTCGGCTGTGTTTAATTGGGATTGGAGCTGAACTGCAGGACAGTGGCCCTTCAGGACTGAGCTGGGACACTTTATGAACTTGCTGTGTAAATGGTTTGTGATATTCCTCATTTATAAATCTCTTTGGATAAAAGCAAATGTATGTATGTACTTATATTTATTTTCCTAAAAAGTCACAATATTTGTAGGCTGGTCGCATATATAGCCTAATACAGTTCTTTGTGGTTCATACTCTGCAGTGTCGTTTTATGGTATGTTATGAAGTTAAAGAAGATATGATGTTAGTCATCTTGTAATAGGTTTTTGTACAGCAGCAAAGCAAGTCTGTGTCACTGTGTTCACTCACGGCACAGAAATACACACCACTGTCGTCAGGCTCCAGCTTACTCACTGTGAAAGATCCACGTTCAGCTACAGTCTTATCGGCTGAGTATTTATCTGGAGAAAATTCACCAAAGTCTGGATTGTTGTTTGCCATTGTGAACGCAATGAGTCTCATTGTCTCTCCCTGTCGTTGTCTGTACCAGTTCATGTAGAAATATGTTGCACCCTTAGTATGACTGCAGTTTATTTGTGCAGATTCCCCTTGTGGAGCCCATAATATTGGAGTCTGTGTAACATCACTGGCTTTTTTTCTCCAGTTAAGTCCAAACCAACGATATAGGAAGTTAATGACATCCTACCTGAAATATGTAGCAGAATGATCAGTTTAATGATTATTAGCATAATCATGTTGGTTATCTGGCTAGACTAGAAATGCCATAAATAGAAGGAAATCATGAATGCTTTAATGGAGAGGCACAGGATGTGACATCACTACGACTGAGTCTTTTTTTTTTTTTTTTGCAGACTCAATGAGATATTTCAAAAATAGCTTGTACCAAAGTACAAGTGTTGTGAAAATACTCCATTCACAAAGTATCAACATTAAATTTGTCCAGATTCGGTTGGACTTGAAAATTAGAATATATTATAATCGGACACTAATTTGCTGTTCAACGATATACAATAGGTCATGAGCTCCCCCTATTGTTTTCATGTAAAATGACAGGTGTTTTCAGCTGTAAGGAAAATGATGTTTTAAGGAAAAACCAGATAGCACACAGGCACAGCCATACTACTAGCATTACTACAGAACGCAGTATTTACTCTATACATTAAATACAGTACCTGGATGATGGTCCGATGATGCATTTCCCCAAAATGTGCAGTAAGCTATACAACAGCACATGTCATCTATCCCATGATGCAATATGCTTGACTAATGAACTGGAGATATCAGGCACAATATATTATATAATATTATTGTTGTAGTTGACATTGCATACCGTATAAAATTATACAGTAGACTAGTTGACCCAATCATTTGATTTAACCCAGACTTGAACAACTATGATTTCTCCCAACAAATTCACCATGTTTAAAATAAAGATTCAGAATCACAGAATGATTGTGAACAGTTCAATAAACAAAACATTAATAATAAGTAAAACATTTGAAGCAGAAAACGTGTTCTATTGATGTCAAGCAGAAAGTGTCCAGATATCTTTATTTTGGACATAGTCATCAATCTATTTGATTTATTAATTTCTTTGAAATCTGTTTGCTTAATACGTTTTCTATTTTTCTTAAGAATATAGTATAATTGACATTTCAGGTGCAAGCCAGAATTCAAAGGTCTGCCCTCTGAGTGACCCATAGTGTTTTGATCAGTGTTGTTTACATTAGATGAAATATTTCTGGCGGTTTGCTGCTTATTTTCTTGGAAAGTAATTAGGTATAACAAGCACATGCTTCACATGACTAAGTGACTGGATCTCCTCACGAAAGCTGACAGTTTCAAACGCTTCTCATTATTGGACTATGAGGGACTGTTAAGAAATGCTGCTATATTTTACAGGTCTACTTAATTGAGCTGTAAAACTCTGTGGCTTCTTTCGAGTGCATTTCATTGTTCTACAGTGAAGACCGTGTTTGTTCTAATATGTATTTTTAACGGGTTCTGCTAACGAGAAATTCTCTCTGTTCTTGTTATCTTGTAATTAGCTTGTTATGACAACATGCAACAAGAGAGCGAGTTTTTTCTTCTTCTTCGAGTTCACAAGATGTCCACAATGTCATGTCTTTACCTTTTCAGTTAGTGGGGTTTCTGGATGTTTCCGAAGAAAGAAAGAAAGAAAGAAAGAAAGAAAGAAAGAAAGAAAGAAAGAAAGAAAGAAAGAAAGAAAGAAAGAAGGAAAGAAAGAAAGAAAGAAAGAAAGAAGGAAAGAAAGAAAGAAAGAAAGAAAGAAAGAAAGAAAGAAAGAAAGAAGGTAAAAAAGAAAGAAAGAGACAAATACGAGAGAGATAAATTAGAGCAATGTGTAGCACTTCTTGGTAATTTGGAACAAAATGCTGAAATGTTCAATCTTTTATTTCATGTTTACAATCATATTCACATGTTCTATCAACGTTTAAATGGGAAAAAAATGTGGACTGCTCTGAAACACATTGCGAATATCTCAAAGAATGCATATAAATCAAAAACAGTTTACAGGGATTTCCTAACAAATATTTATCAAGTAGTTTTGCTGCTATTACCCATCCAAGTTCCTGATGAAATTAGTCAGATTGTTTGGTAAACTTGGATAACCACATAGATGTCTGGCAAGAGTGCACAAACCAGAGAGTTTAGAGATTTCACAGTGCGATAAAAACTTATAAAGTTTATGTTTTGTCTTAAAACGTCTTAGTGTTTTAGAATATGTAAGGTTAACATTTCCTGATTAGATATTCTATGCAGAATCCTTAATATATATATCAAAACTCATTCATATGTTGCATAAACAGACCAGTTGCATTTGAGTTGATCACTGTTTACTGGTCCCAATAACCCAAAAGCTTAAAGTGATCAGGTAAAAGTGTTAAATGTGGTCTTGTCATGTAGTGGAATGCCTTCGGCCCCACGAAACTCAGCCGCAATGTCATCAAAAGTGCGTCCCTTGGTCTCCGGAAGACGAAACATGGTGTAGGTGAAGGCGAGCAAGGCCATACACATGAAGAGGAGGTAGACGTATGCCCCACACACTTTCTGCAAACAAGGTTCAGCTGTTAAAGTAAACTAGGCTATATAAATGTGCAATACAGATCTTCTGTGCTGAAAATAAGAGATGCTCATACCAGCAGAGGTGGAAACAGCAGTGCTAGTAAAAACTTCCCCCCCCAGTTGAGCATACTAGTGAAGGCCATGGCAATGGGACGAGCCGACTGGTCGAAAAGCTCAGCGGCAATGAACCAAGAGATTGGCCCAGGCCCCACTTCATAAGCTGAGATCAGGAAGAAAACCACCAGCACCTGAATATTACGGATGTCTGGAACTATGGTCTGAGGATAGAGAAGAGAGACGAGTAAAAGTCATTTTGATTCATCTCTGGTGTTTGGAAACAAGATGGATGCTCAATCTCACCATTATGGAATATGTGATGGTCATGAGTAGGTTGCAGATCGCTAGTGACAGAAATCCAGCAAGCAACAACTTCCTGCGTCCCGCTCTCTCCACCAAAAATAACTTTGCAGAAGGGAAAAAAATATATATTTAAAATCTTTTATTTAAATATTTTACTTTTAAAGGGCTCAAAGAAACCTTTTCTACAATACATTTTAAAAGAGCTAAATAGCACATCATAGTCTCATGATCAAATGATTTAAAAGACAATTAATATTTAGTCAATGTCATGTTATGTCAGTGTTTTGGTTCCATTTGTGTCTCCTTGTTTTCTTCGTTCATGTTCCCACTTGTCCTCGGTTGTCTTTGGTTCTTCATTGTTTGATTGATTTCTTACACCTGTCCCTCATTAGTTCAATTGTTCTCTGTGTATTTAAAGTATTTAAACATTTGTTTTGCTTTTAGTATGTTAGCCTTAAGGTTATCCATAAGCTAGTGTGCTCCAAAACAACGTCAAAATGTGCATTTAGAAGATATAAGCATTCAAAACGTACAGTCTCTCACCTCCGCCAATATGAATCAACGATTCGATGACATCACTCTGCACTTCAGCTTCTTGTCAGGTTTTCTGTCCAATCAAATGCTCTCTAAAGTCTGAAGCTCCGCCCCTACACTATAAATAGAGACTAAAGCTGCGGCTGAAATCGGTCACTTGCTCACACAATTACTATGTTCTACATGGTGAATGGCACATAGTGCACTATAGGGAATAGGGAACGATTCAGACAGTGTAAATATGCTTTCCGTTGGGGCAAGTAAAGTCTGGTTTCATGTTAGCGTCACATACAGTCTGCTCCGGTCCAGAGACACGAGAGCACAGAGCGGCTCATATGCGCGAGTCGACGCGGACCACAAAACTTATAGGACCCATTTGAATTCTGCACAGTATGCTATATTTTAAAGCGATATGGAGGAGATCAGGAGGAGAAACAGACTCAGCATTATAAACAGCACTGACAAGTAGAAGAGGTAACGCCAATGCCATGCACCAACATAAGTTACACACTTTTCAAACTTCAGCATGATTATATGTTCACTGTTCTGCTTTAGTAACAGTTTCACATTAAATCTATTAGACTGTGGCTATCATAAAGTGTCAACTGCGGCTTTGCCAAGCTCAACAGCTCTGGCCGAGCTGTGATATAAACAATAAAAAGGGGAAGAGCTACTCTATGCCGTGTCTTCCTCAGTGGATATTACAACAACACATTGAATAATGCTGTGAGTTTCAAGGCATTTCACTGAGGCTTTAATGCATTCAGTTCAGTCATTATTTATCCGGTGTTGTTTGTGTTCATCACACTGTTATGTTGCCTTTCTCTTATGTTGTATTATCGTTATGTTGAAATATACTCTTGTTTTTGTTAAATAACGTTCACGCTGCATTTTAAGATCCTCTGTGTCTCATATTCATCATGCAACATGATATTGAACTGATACTGAATTGAATCAACATTGAGCTGACTTGAACTGAATAAAGAGCTGCTCATAGCTGAACTGAATTGGTTTAATAAACTTTGCAACAGTGACACACTAAACTGAGCTGAATAATTAAATAAAAAAATGATTTTGTTTCATAACTGATAATTTTTACAACATTAACACTGTTATTTTCCTGTTTAATGTGAAGCATTATATTGTAAAATATATACACTTTAATATATATTGTAAAAAGCACTATATAAATAAATTCACATGATCACTCCTATTATTTCACTTTTCTATCTTGAAAAAAAAAGAACAGCTAAAACTATAGGCCAGTAAAACATTAACAATACTGACAATAAAATAAGGATTCTTTGAACAAATAACAGTACTCACCAATACCAGAATCTGTAGATCATGTAATGAATACTCACTGCTACTATGGTGAATGCCACATTGACGGCCCCAACCCCTAGTGTCAGATATTTGGCTTCATCAAAATTGGACTGGGCAAACATTTTTGTAGAATAATTTATGATCTGGAAGAAAAGTAAAAGACATGGGAAAGAGTTATTCTGGGCAATTGTACTTTGCTTGCAAACCCTTTGGAGAATCCGTATGAGAAAACATTAGAAGCACTTTCAGCTTGTTCTAATTTGAGATCAGATTCTTGATGAAAACTTTAGTGGAATTGGCACTGGAATTTGCTAAAATATGGAATACATTACTTGTTCTAGAGACATTGGACTGCTAAAAAATGGGGTACAGAACAACAAAAATAAATGCTCAAGTACAAGGGATATATGTCAACTAAATCAGATACAAAAATAGTGTGTAAGTCAAGCCTTGCATTTAACTAGTTAACTTAGCATTTAACTAAGAAGGAAATACAGGTGAACTCGAAAAAGTAGAATATCGTGCAAAAGTTCATGTATTTCAGTAATTCAACTTAAAAGGTGAAATTAATATATTATATAGACTCATTACATACAAAGTGAGATATTTCAAGCCTTTATTTGTTATAATTTTGATGATTATGGCTTACAGATATGAAAATCTTTTCACAATATTCTAATTTTGAATTTGGGGTTTTCATAAGCTGTAAGCCATAATCATCAAAATTATATCAAATAAAGGCTTGAAATATCTCACTTGGCATGTAATGAGTCTATATAGTATATTAGTTTCACATTTTAAGTTGAATTACTGAAATAAATGAGCTTTTGCATGATATTCACATTTTTTCAAGTTTCACCTGTATTTTCAGCCCCATCCATTAAATTTGCCTACACCATCAGACTCATTGAGATATGGAAAGAGGAATAAAAAAGCGTCACACATTTCATGAATCAGAACTCAAAATGTAGCCTAGAAAAATTAAATATGGTTATACAGAGATATTGCAGTGATGGACATTCAGGCAAAGGAATGATTTTTCAGTTGGAACACCAACCGCATTGAATCCAGATAACTGGCTGCCCAGGTTTATGATAAGCACAAGTATTATCGGCTGCCTGTAGCGCTTCTTCTTGAGGAATTCTCTCACAGTCACTCCTGTTTCACTGTGGGCTGCTTCCTCTCTCATCTCCTCCATTTCTTTCATCACCATCTCTGGATTTCCCCGAAGTTTTCTCAGGGCTGACAAAAGAAAGAAAGAAAGAAGGATGCTGGTCTGCTGGATCGAACTTCTCTTCACACTAGGTTCAACATGTTTGAGTCATGAGTCAACACTCGGTCCCAACGGAACTGTGATTAACTCACCCGCCTCTGCTTCTTTTTCTTTGCCCTTGTTGATGAAGAGGAAGCGGGGGCTTTTAGGGCAAAAAGGAAGGCTTACATACTGGAGCGTTGCAGGAATAAGGGACAGAGACAACATCAGGGACCAGTATTTCTCTGTACCCAATACCGTTTCCAGGCCCACCACCTGAGATGTACACACAACAAACCGTCATGCTTGCATTGATGAGATCCAGGCCTGCATTTACGATTCATGTAACTTTTAAGGGCAAAGCTGGGAACGGAATGGGAGCAGGTGTGTCTCACCATGCCCAGCAGAATGCCTGAGGCGAAGGAGACCTGGTTCAGGGTTGCAAAGGCACCGCGGAGGTTTGTGGGCGAGACACCCTGAATGTACAGCGGGTTCAGACTCATCACCAGGCCGCAGAACAAACCAAAGATCAGCCGACCCACGATAAGCACTTCAAATGACCCTGTGGCTTTGCTCATGAACATCAGAGAGGCACCCACCACCGATAAAGCATTCACTATCAGAATTGCATTACGCCTGCAAGGAAATGTATTGATAGAATTATTTCAAAATAGCACTCACATATTGTACCACTGTGGGTTGGCCAATTGACCGTTCGCAAAGACCCGCCCCCCTTAGTTACTGTCGCTATGTCCGACAAGCTACACCGCTCTCACGCCACACCATGTTCTCACACAGTGAAAAATACATTGCGGAGCAGAGAGGAGACTGACAACACACTGACAGACAGGACAGACCAGGTCACTTTTGATATTAAACATATTAAACAAAGTCTCACCTTTCAAATTTGGTCATTTTTAAAAAGAAATTTAAACAATAAATACCATTTTGTGGCTCTTTAATGTGCCGTGACAGATCGCTGTAGAGCATCAGATAAAGCTGTTCGTGAACCGATCATCTCTTCCTTCTAGTTCATTTATAGCATCAAATAAACATGAATGAACATCAGAAGGAATGTTGTTTTAACCGCGGAAAGGCGTCAGTACACTCCGCTTCTCAAGTTCAAATCCTCCCATGTTAATCTACTAACTCTCCTGACTGCTTTGCCGGACAAAATGGCGGATGGCGAAGTATGATTGGTCAGATCACCTGTCAATCAAGCTCCCTGCGAAGGGTCAATTAATAATATACTTTCTCTTTAATAATAATATAATTTTGCTTTATCAGTAGCTATCTCACTTAGCTATTTCATGTGTTCACACTCTGAATTTAATTTGGAGTAACAAAGAGTATTAGTAGACTGTATGCTTATTATCTGGTAACACTTTATTTTGATGCTCCCCAAACAGACATTCTACTGACTATACATTTGCAAGTACATCTACTTATCTCAACTTTAATCAACTTATTCTACTAACTAACCCTAACTTAACAGTCTACTAATACTCTAATGAGTTATTTAGTTGCAAATAAATGAGAGTTAGTTGAAAAGTAGTTACAAAGTTACTTAGAGTTAGTACAATGTCTGAAGTGGAGTATCAAAATAAAGTTCAACCAAAAGCATAAAGTACAAATTGTGAACATTGTAGAGTCATGAAGTGATTGGTGTCAGAAAGATGTTTGTAAAGAGAAATGCAATGGGTTCTTCATGGATGGATGGAAGGAATGGGATGGATGGGATTGGATGGATGTTTATCATTAACCCTAATGCTATATGTCTGTAATATTTTGATCCAAATACATACATGCATACATAAATATCCAGGCAAAAATGGGATTGTTTACCCCCCCTGAGAGTGGGATTCTTGAAGCACAAGTTTTCTCACCTCCCAAAAGTGTCAGCAAGACCTTTCACCCCAAGTGAACCAAGCAGTGCTCCAAAGTCCTTAATACTAACAGAGAGGGACCACAGGAACGTGAGACTGTGCTCTGGCATTGACTGATTGTGTCTGGATCTCCATGTTGAGTTGAAAAACTCCTCAATGACCTCAATGAAGAAAACCAAAAGGATGTAAATAAGATACAGTACATGTACCACAACTTGCTACATGCTCTCACACACACTTGCATGATACAGTACATAGTCCGACAATCATTGTTGATTCAGCAAAACTGTTGTGCATGAACACACCAAATATAGGCATTTGGGTTTCAAAAATATAGATTGCATCATAGTCAATACTTTCATTTCAGACACTTCATAATACATCAACAAGCAAACAGCATACGTAATGCTAACACTGACAAAAACTCAGAGCAGCCTGTCATTTTAATACTTTACTCTGAATTTCACCTGCTTGAAAGACATGACTAATATCTTGAGACCAGTCCCAATGTTTTCATAATGAAAAAACGACCGGAGGGAACTGGACTATATCCACACACAGATGATAAATCAACACAAGCTAGACATCATAGCTACCTGTGCGCAAATATGGAGCGTTCCAAATCCAGCGCTGGCTGAAGAGAAATATTCTGAGACTTGGTAAAGTTTATTCAGTGTTTTATGAGGGCCCTGAGAAGTTTGTATGTAAACTGAGAAACCATGCTAACCAGCGGCTGGCCCCCAAAGTCAACTCTACTCACTCGGGCTGGGGCATTGATGTTGCCTGTGTGGTATCCTATCTGGAGGGAGCCGAGCACCGCTGCCACGACGGAGGTCAGCAGCGGGACGGTCAGCTGATTCTGAGGCCAAGGATGAGGTTTATTGATTCAACAGGGCAAACACATACAAGGCATTCTTGGTAGTGCTCGAACTATACACAGGTATACAGTTTATTATAAAGGGTGAAATGAATGAGTTACTGATATGCACTAACCTCTTTAAAAGTCATCGGCTTTAAATGAATCTCACCGCCTAAAATGAAGGGGGTAAAAATTAATTTTTACATTGAATTTTGCATGAGTTTCTTAAATTGCATTATGAAGTGCAAGCAAATTACTTGTGAAAATGGTCCAAACATTTAAAGATGCTCAAGTGGTTGCTTAGTTGAAATATAATGCAATATTTATTTAATGATTTTTAAGTTCATTCATATCCATTGTCAGGGTTGGTTTTGGGTTTTGTTATCACTTTTATGTCTCATGTCTTTTATTTTGTAATTCTCACTGCCATGCTTCCTGGTTCCGTGTCATGTGATTCCTTGCCCTCATGTGATCATATCTTGTGCTTCTCTTGTCTTATGTGTCATGTTTTGAATGGTTGATCGTCTTTATTGCTCACAGGTGTTTCTTGTTAGTCATTAGTCTTCTTGTATAAATAGCCCTCATGTTTCCATTGTATCTTGTCTAGCTTTGTTCTTGTAACCACTATTTGGTGAGTTTTATGTGTCTGGCCAAGTTTATGTTTAGGATTAGATAAATTGCACATGGATTCAGTTAACACACCTAAAGTGTTTACTTACAACCATCATGTGACGTGTACATTGATAAAAAATTGTGTAGAAACTATTTTCTATCATAATGTCTAGTATATATCACACATCTGCAAGTAAAGCATTCACTATAAGAAAAGTTGCTGGCTTCAATTTGTAAGTACAATCAACTTGGATGTTTAAGTCATTTCAAATTAAATTACTTTAAACTGACTTAAAAAAATACTTTAATCTTGTATAACTTATAAAAAAAAACAGTGTTGAATTATGTGAAATTTTAAAGTGGAATGACTGAAACAGCATTTCTTGTAAAATCTACTCTAATAATGTTTTATTTACAGTGTAACATGACCATCAGAAGCAGTTTCAAACTATTCAAATGTCTAATATCACTTAATTTGATAGCATACAGAGTTGATGTTTTTATTCCCAAAATAATGTCACTGAAGTATTTGTGCTGACAAGTTCTCTTCAATAACAAAATAACATATCGCTTACCGGTGCGTAACAGTCGGGATCGGTTATGGATGCCAACAGCTCTGCTCAGAAATGGCTGACAGTGGCTCAAAAATGTCCTCACTGTTCCCTGGCACCTCTTGTGTATGTCTCGACTTCATCCATGAAATTACACCTCACTGAAGCACCATTGGTGACCGGCGTTCTGCAGAATGGCATCCATCTATCCCAAACTGTCTCTGAAACCCCCCACACCCTTCTCTTTTTCCTCCCCCTTCCACCTACGGTGAGCCGTCCCTCACACCCCTGCACATACCGGGACTCACACCACCGTCTCTGGGACCCCTGAGAGCCGCGATGAAGTCACACCGGCCTGGTGAATTTGAGCTGAGTCTGATGGAATTGCAGCAATGAACCTTCACTGCTCATGGAGCTCTGGGCCTTTGCACCAGGCCAGCATAAGCGTTTACACATCTGGTGTTTTATCTATATTACATCAGTTTTGCTAAAACATACATAGACATAAACACTTAATCTCAAGAACCATTAAGTAAAAAGATGAGCTAACATCAGCACACAACAAATAACTAACCTCATGACATACATAGCATAAATAAAGTCAGTATTTATGGTCAGCAACATTGTTTGATATGAAATGGACAGACACACTATTAGTTGTCTATGTATTGTCCATATTGAGGTAGAAAATAATATAAAATAGAAGCATTTTTGTAGTGTCAGACTTTGGACTTGATTATGTGGATGTGAATGATATCGTCATAAGTTGCGTCATATTGCTTGTGCAAACTAAGGACTGCTTTGGTTCGATGGTGCCATTGTTGCTTCAACCACTGTAACACAGTCAGCAGAGCTGTAAATTAGTGCATAAGTATTATTGTGTGTCTATGAGTGAGTCCGTATAGGTCTCATGCATTTCACATGAACATGCAACAATTCACAACCTTTAGGGTTTAGTTCAGTTAATGAGTGAGTGTTTGAACCGCTTCATTTGCAATGTATGCAAATGTTTCAACGTTATTTTCATTTCACTTTTAAGCAATGACAACTTTTGCACTGTTGAAGTGCCAAACAAAATTTTGCCGAATTAATGTTTGAAATTCGATTTGTTCTGTCAGCAGTGTCCATTCATTTTGACTCATCTCTCAATTTTGTTTGCTGCTGTTCAGATGAACTTCTGCATTACCTATTTGATAAATTCATGACATACCACTTTAATCATTTACACCTATGTAACATTTAAATCATTTTTCATGTTTTGTTATCTTAAACCCCCAAAATGTCAGGTGGTGCAACTTTCCGGACAAATAAACAGACTAAGAAACTATTTAAAAGTGTGTCTTAACAATAAACAATTAGAAACTAAATACTGTGGCATCATTTTAAGTTTGAAACCTTTAATATAAACACATTTGATAAATATCAGTAGGTTTAAAGCTGTTGAGATTATTTAAAAACTTTTGTCCAGCATACTTTTGTATGTCAGGGTGGCACAACTGAAAACACATTATGAATTGACATAACAGGTAATAACAGTAAACATTATAAGGCATCATCCAGACGACCCCAACTGATCCTTGTGAGTGAACGGTAGGTTGGTTCACTTTCCATGTCAGATGGTACAACTAGCCTATACACGATTCAATACATCCATCATGACTCAAAAATATGCATTACATCAGTTTTTTTAAAGAGTAAAAAAAACACTTTTTTTTGGTCAAAAACCCATTAATATCTTGTCTGGTTGTTCTTTGGCAACATTTAATTCTGAGGGGTTAAATGGTGAAAAACCCATCTGGAAATGGAGTTTGAGAATGCTGCCTCCGCGCGCTCCTACAGTTTTAGATTAATTTAAAAAAAAAAAATTGGTAAATCTTAATACTGACTAGTAACATATATACGTTCAAGACTCCTTGTATAATAAAAGAACAAAATAATCACCCCAAACACGTTTCAAATGTGCGAATTTGCATTTGCAAAAGTTACAATCCCCATGTGCTGTAATGCCTAAGTAATTTATCTCAATATAGACTCCTACACATCACACATTTATCTTTTCCTAAATGAATCAAGTGTTCAATCTGAGACAAGGTATCCTTATAGTGTGAAAGAAAATGCCAAACCAATTGGAGTTGAACATGTGGGCTGCTTCATCTGTAGCCAGATGTATCTACTCATTAAGACTTCAGATCATGATTTACTGTACACTTCATGCACTGAGGAAATGAAGCCAATTGGGAGGCGATGAATTCCCAGGGTACTTCATATGAGCAGCCAATCCAAGAGAATAAAAAGGGGAGGCCAAACACAGTAGGATAATGAAGAGAGGTGAAGAGGCATTCCTGCGCACAGACCACATCACAAGTGGGCAGAAACAGCAGGACAATAAAAGTGGGTGAAAACACTATAAAGTCAGAGTGCCCTCTGTGTGCCCTCAGGGATGTTGAGTTCCAGGTACACCTCAGCGAAGCATGTGACTCACTGTTAGCGCAGAAACCACGTCATTCGGCTGCTCTCCTGTTTCATTGTGCTTAGATTGCTTGAAATAAAATTATAATTGAACTGCTTCACTGATTTCATTTCAAGGAGTTTTGAGAAAGTGGATATTTTAACTCAATGTTTGACTTTCATTCTCCCATCAGAGGCCAAAAGTAAAATTGGACGCATGTTTTTTCAATTGTCCCCCAACAGGGGGCCTACGTTCACACAGAATGACTTGCCCTTCTATAAATACTGCCACAGATCTACAGTAAAGTTGCTGTTATTCAATTTTAATCATAACGTACATTTCATAAATGAGCTTTTCTTGTTTATGATCTTCAACATAAGAACTAAACAAACAAATTCTGTAATCTTGAATTTGTAGCAGTACTCATTGTATTTAGAATGAAGCTGGACTAAAGTTAATGATTTGCAATGAGAGTGGATTATGTGATCAAAAACCCAATATAATACCCAATCCTTTTTTGTTTTAACTACAGAAATTCATAAGCAGAAAACATTTTCCATTTTTTCCGAACTGGCAATGCTGATAAAATTGTTGATCCATTGCAGTAAATGGGGAAATTTGAGACAATCAGAATACAGTTATATATATATATATATCCCATTAAAAAAAAATATATATATATATATATTTTAATGGGAACGCAGGACTGGAACTCAGGTCATGGATGCTGCTGCTGCACCTGCACACAAGGCTATGGCTCCGACTTTTCCACCTGTTATATCGTACGCTAGGAAAAAAAAAAGTTTGTTTATACGTTTTCATTATATCAGGTATCATGTATGTAGCACAAAAGGTGCAAGACGAATTAAGTGCAGAAGTTTAATACTTATGTTTATTCAAGTTATGTTTAACTTGAACTTTCATTTCCAGTCTGATGAACCAGAAGTCTATCTCCGTCCGTCCGTCCGTCCGTCCGTCCGTCCGTCCGTCCGTCCGTCCGTCCATCCGTCCATCCGTCCATCCGTCCATCCATCCATCCATCCATCCATCCATCCATCCATCCATCCATCCATCCATCCATCCATCCATCCATCCATCCATCCATCTATCTATCTATCTATCTATCTATCTATCTATCTATCTATACTCCTTTAGTATTGCATTCGGATGCGTAGCTCAAGATGAAGGGTAAAAAAGGACAGACACCTGCCCTGATTAGTCCAGCTGTGTTCTCAATCACACATCACGCCTGTCTGGGATATGACCTTTGACCTCAGTTAGGCCTGCTGGCAGGTGACCCCTGACCCTGGAGAGCATGGCCTGTTAGGCAGGTGCTCCAGACAGACAGACAGCAGTGTGTTACACACAAATGGTTCACACTGCTAGACCTAACATGCCCCTTTCTAATTTCACAAGGTATTTTGCTTTAACTATTAAGTGCATTATTGTCTAAATGACTGCCCTCCACGAGCTCTAATGTGCTTTATAATGGCTTACAGAGTTCTGCATGTGTGGAACTGCTTATGTAAGATCCTTATTTCACACCAGTGTATCACAATATTTGGACTGACTCCAACAAAATAATGCATTAAAAGTATTAAACGGTCAGTTTCTTTTAATCAAATATGGCTATTTTTCTTTAGTCCATTGAAATACAGTAAAATACTGTTTTTGGAGCTCACACTAGACTGCTGAAACGTCTTTACCTTTATTTTTATATCAGACTTTTAGCTTATTATGAAAGAAAGAACACTCTTTCAAAGAACGGATTGTTTAATTTAATTCAAATAAATATGCAAAATCAGCCAACAAAAATTCAACATACAATGGCTTGTGGCCAATATGAGAGTTTTAAATACTGGATTTTGTCCAAACCCATATAATATACACTCAATATACACCTAATACTATATATATATTTTCCTTTTTATAAAAGGTTGTCCACTTTAAACATTCTACTAACTATAAATACAACTACATGTCAACTAACTCTCATTAGAATATTATTAGACTGTTAGGTTTGGGTTAGTAAAGAATAAGATGGCATGTATTTGCAAAGATATATATAGTAGATTGTCTGAGGAGCATCAAAATAAAGAGTTAGCAGATATTAAGCAGACAGTCTACTAATACTCTAATGAGAGTTAGTTGACATGTAGTTGAAACGTTACTTATAGTCAGTAGATGTCTAAAGTTATGCTTTATTTTAATTAAAAATTGTCTGATCTTATAAGCTAGTATTGTTTTAAACCTAACATCTTGCATAAATTATTCTATAATCAAGTAAGTTTTGTCCCTTCACCATAGAAACATATAAAAACTTTTAAATTTTTTAATTTTGATATAATTTAAGAGGAAATTATATTTACAGCCAATTTGTTTATATATTTTTTTTTCAGTGTATATGTTTTGCAACCAAAAAATGTAATACATTAAAGTATAAAGTGGTGTAACTCAGAGCTCGTAATCTGAAGGTTGCTGATTTGATTCTCACAAACGGAGGACATAGCATGTATTACATAACCTGTCTTCTAAATGGCTATACTTTCAGTACATCATTATTATTTTTCTTTCATTATGTGAACTTGATGATAATAAATGATTAATTGATATTTAAATGAATAAAGCATGACTGAAGTTAATTAACAGCATGAAACCACTCAACATGACATTTCTAAGTAATTCAATAGGTTTCTTAAGAACAATGGAAATCTATTATCCTCCTCCGCAAAGCACCCGCACACACACTCTTTCATGTACACATCCCTAAGCAGCTGCGTCATTAGAAAACTTCTTTTGAACTTCACACTGAAAGTCAAATGCCACATGTGTCCGTGTTAGACACATGCGTCCCAGCTGCGTTACAACCCTTATTTCATTTCTCCACCCCCGCTATCACCCAAATCCTTGACCCCGCCTCTGACACCATCCTTATCTCCGTGCTTCTGCTTCCAAGGGAAGATCAAACTTTGGTACCTCAATGCTCGACTGCATTTCAACAATGATCTCACATCCTCTTTGGATCTGTCCTTGTTCGATATGCATCACTAGACATCTGATCAGTTGTGCACCTGGGAACAGGGAGTTGCCTCTTTTATAGAAGTTCTCGCTTTCATTGCCATTCCGAACAATTCTGAACATGTGGCCTTTCTTTACAGTGGACCTTCGAATGGCGATGGTTTAGGTCAATTTGGTGGTTGGGCGACTGGTTTAGGCCCATTCCCATTCTAAATAAAAAAAAATTTTTGAGGCACCCTCTGTCCATCTGTGATATTAACAGTAATCTATGCCTCTCTCCAGATTGGCCGCCTCGTTTGATTGGCCGTGATTACAGCTCAAGCGATTTGAAACATTTAAAATGTGATGAGGCCTCGGCTGAGGTCTGGAAGTACTTCACGGGACGCACAGACCTGCGTTTCAGGTGGGCGTAAAAGAGAAAATGGGCGGCAGCTGTGAGCAAGGGTGTGTTTACTTCTCTATTCAAAAACTCAGTTGTCCCAGGACTACCATTGACATTCAGAAGTATGACTGAATGTGAACCATTAAACCGGCAGGCCTGCTTAAAACACACTTAACATTGAATATTCTGGTTAATACATCCTGAACTGATGAAAGAGAAATTTAAATTCTTATATAAAAAGTTGCTTATTAAAATAATTTTAAAAGTAAAGAAGAGGTTAATTTAATCAAATTTAAAGTTTAGGATAAAGCCTTGTGAAAAATAAGTGTACTCATTAAATGTGTACTTGTGGTGTACTTGAATATCAAAACTGTACTTGCAGATATAATATAATATTAAAGACATAAAAAGCCACTTAAGTGTTCTTCAAGAGTGTACTCTTTATAATAATGTCAAAATAAAAGTTTTACTTTAAAGTACATTTGAAATTGTTTTAATAATCTGCTGTCGTGCTTTAAAAAGTACACACATTTTGGTAGCATTTTATTTTACAGTCCTGTTCCCCATGTACATCTGTACCTATTATAGTACTTAACAATAACGGAGTAATAACTAGGTACTAACCATGAACCTATTCCAAACCTAACCATAACCCATGTAGTTACTTTATATTACCAGTGCTTTATTGTACACTGTAAGTACATGTATGTACACGTACTGTAAGATAAAGTGCAACTCTTATTTTGAACATACTAAAGCACATGTGAAGTACTTGATTAGTGACTGTATTGTGTTATAAAGTTAATATAATTTAAATGACCTTCATTTTAAAAGTATGCTAATGTTCATGTCTTTTTCACTAGGTAATATATGATTTAAACTCCGATAACAAAATATGTACATTGTCAGATAAAAACAAAACAAAAAAACAATTGGACACAGTTATATTTTTTTAAATGTGTATTGTCACTGGCTGTCATTTTTACATTGTGTTGAACAGACTTCGAAAACAAAAACAAAAAAACAGACATAATGAGAGCAAAACAGTCTACTTACAATTATTTACTCTAAGATATAATCTAATTGATGTTGACATTGCTTTCAGAGCTTGCTAAACAATGTTTTAAGATTGAATTGGAGAAAAGCCCAAAAAAGCCCATATGTAAATATTTACAACTTGACCATTTTAATTTTTAAGCCACAGTAATGGCTTGCAAGTATAACACACACACACACACACGCATGCACACACGCACACACCACACACACGCACGCACGCACGTACGCACACACACACACACACACATGCACACGCATGCATGCACACAAACAAAACAAACACATCTTTCCTAAAGTAGAAAGTTATCGAAAAAGAAATAAGGGGTAAATATATATTTATATATCTCTATTTTTATTGGTTTCTTGCAAGGCGTTGAAAGTATCGCTTTTGGAATGGACAAGAAATAATCATTTCCAAAGCCCAGTAAATGATGACAGAATGTAATTTTGAGTCAATGTAAATACATCTATTTATTTTTATGTTTTTATCAATTACCCTTTTCTCGTATTCGTTGCTGCAACAGAACTACACAACTGATTACATTGGCTGAGAAAAAAAAAAAGCTTTCAAACACACTCCATTTATAGTAAGACCTACATGAACCTCCTGATTTAGAAAATCCTCTTCTAGCCAGAGAAGAAAATGTGAAAAAAAACCTGTGGAAATACCATGGTAAAAAATAAAAATACAGTGGTACTGATTGATTACATTGACATTTTCCATGGTATTTACATGTCACTCCTAAGTACTTCAAAGAATACCATGGAACATGTAAAAAAAAAAAAAAAAGTATTACTAGGGTTTTGTCTATTAGTGTATGCCAAGAACTGATATATGGAAAAATTATGAAAGGATATTATAAATATGGATCCTAAACTAGGCCAGTTGCGTGCATTTATCAGTCTATAGCCTAGCAATTGGAAAACCCTGTACTATCTAATGTTGTATGTAATGTTTTGATAAAACATTGTGAAAAAGCAACACCAGTCGTTCAGTGTGTGAGACACACCATACTTACTGAATAATCCATCTGAAGAAAGCAAAGCTAAGCTAAGTGTTTCGTGACATTTACAAAACTAATTTTGCGTGATAGTGTTTTTGACCTCTGACTTCTGAACAAACCATGTAGAACTTACTGCTAATTCTCAGGCGATGGTTGGGTGTACATTACTAGTGTCCTGAGGTGCAAGACTGAGAGACCGTAGCTAATGTTTGTTGACAGAAAAGATTTCACTCCATTTCTTTTTTCACTAATGCTCCATTAGTTCCGTTGCCAAGGTGAACAAAGGAGCAAACATATTGGTTGAATGGACATTTTAAAAAACAACACAAAACAGAAGACATTTAAACACAAGCTTATTTCAAAATGGAATGCTTGCTTTTTTCTATTTTTGAATTGCCATCATGACAATGATTCAAAAACAACTATATAATACTGTCTGGATTAGCAGTGAGTGTGGATGTGCGGAAAATGTGGACGTTAGCAGATAATTGTACAACACTTACAGTCTGTGTTCTCTGACATACGTTTTTGTCAATCTTTAAGTCATATTAATAAAACGTTTACAACACAAACAAAGGAAGGACATTATAAAACGCCTAACAATGGGAGGAGAAAGTGCAAATATTTTGGCTCCATGATATCATTTTCATCATTTTTTTTTTTTTCTTGAGGAACCTCTTAATAATTTCTCAGAATCCTTCGTTGTACTCTTCCAGCAGTGAACAGATGCCTTCCCACTGTGCTTCGTGCTACTGCCTCATCTTCGGGAACTTTCTGTCTTCAGACCAGACGACCTACTGGAAAACAGACAGTGTGGTGAGACAGGTGCATGAGCGGCGAGGTGTTTGCGCTCCGCTTGCTGGCCTACAGATGCGCCAAAACACAGCCATAGCGTGACAAGACGGCAGCATTCTTGAGATTATCTGCACTCATGCATGCACACGTTCACATATGCGCACATACATGCACCCTAGATCTTGTCTACGATCTCACACACACACGCACACATGACAAATAGGAAGAGAGATATTTGGCAAACAACATGGTCGGATGTGTGGGCTTTGTCTGCGAGCAGAACATCTCCAGATGCACCAAATGCATTCAAGATGATATGTCAGCTCCAAAGATGCACTGGCTTCCCTCAAATGATGTTGTTCTTATGCGAGCATCGTAATGTTGTTGGAAGGATAAGAGGCCATGTTTGTTCTCTTTGCAAAGTCATTTGGGAAACCGACACTTCCCCTGCGGCTGATGTAATTCTTTCTCTGCTACCTCCTTGTCTTAAATTCTCTCACTTATCCACTTTGCCTTTGAGGCTGGGACGTTTGACATTAGCCCACAAATCATTGGTGATTCATGCAAATTGCTGCTTCTCAGTATAAAATGTAACCCAACATGCGGCAGAAATACTATTTAGTTCACGCCATGTACAATACAGTAAACCATAACGGACTGATGTGTAATTGGATCACAATGTCATTGGGAACAGGGACATTTGGTGTCCACAGTTTGGACCATATAGGACTCCTTTTGGGGCTATCAATCAGAGAGGAACTTGGGAGATGGGTAACACAGACAGATTGCTTGCAGATGGCCGCTGTAGAAGGGAGTACAAGAGTTCCAGTGAAGAACCCCCTCCCCTACCCCATGGGGGAAGGGACTGACAGGCGGAGGGGGGGTCCCGGGCCCTGGAGAGTCCATCAGATGTGTGTGTATGTGTGAGGTCAACAGGCATTTGGGGGTGGGGAAATGCAGGTGGACACTCAAAAGGAACAGACCTGCTTTATCACCTATGCTGAATTTATTACTTGCACAAACTTAAGCCTAAAGTATACTTCAGTTTTTACACGAACGCTAACAGTAGCGCAGAGCTATTCAATCGGCAAGACATAATTGCGCCATTTTACCGCTTTAAAGCAGTTTTGGCTTTCTGGGCCCTATTCTCATCTTTGATGACTATTTTGAGTGTTTAGGATTATTTTTTCTTTTACAAAGTATACTATGGGCTGCCTTGATGGAAATGCACTTCCGCTGGGAAGGAAATATAGAGACCGGACCTCTTGGCACTTTAATTGAATACCCCTGCAGTGGCGTATGCCTACAGCCAAGAGCTTTGCCTTTCCAGAACTTATGACTGATCAAATTGTACTCAGGTAAACTACAGTTCTGTCATGACAACTCTCGGAGTGATTGGCAAGGTAATGGATATGACAATGTTTATATATTTGGTTTTGGTGGAATAGATCTGCTGCCGCTGTTATTGCTGCTGCGGAGCATGTGCAGGACATGCTAACATTTAGAGATTGCACAGACTAGTTGACTTTAATCCTCTGCCATTATGCAGTAAGCTTGACGTCGACTAGTCATGGCCTATAGAGGGCGCAACAGGATAAGAAATCTTTGAAGTCCACATTTACGCTCCGTTTCCAACAGTTAAAATGACAAATAAATGCATACTCCAAGAGCACTCCATAATATATGTTTGATTATATGTTCACATATACATGTAATTTTTACTGTGCTACTTTATCTGTATCCGATTTAGAACTAGCAGAAATCTGGGAGAAATATAACGACCCCAAAACAAAAGAACTGATACAAATAACATGTAGGAACATAACGCACATGAAAAACATGAATTACCCATAGCAGATCTATACAGGGGAAGGTGGAGGGTTTCTGAAAGCGCTGGACGGCCACAGCAAATGCTAACCAAGGATATGAAGGTTGAGCACGAGAGCTCATTGGCTGCTGATACAGCAGGAACCAATCAGCTGTGACATATAGAGAACCATGTGATTGCAAGCATTGTTGTTGGTCTAAAGTAGTGTGTTTTTCCATCCCTTACATTTCCTTTTTAACTGTAAAACATGCCAGTGTTGCCACCCACCTAATTAGTGGAAAACAATTCAAGACGTATGCACAGTAAAAAAAGAAAGAAAAAAGGGCTGCATGCATACAGTATGCAAAACCAAAGCATACTTTTAGCTTTAGTTGAAACCACAAACCTTGAGGATTACCTGACTTAAAGTGTCTCTGCTAAATTTAAGGTGTACTGCGGAGGATGTTTGCCTTTTTGTGTGTACCGCAATTCACTACGTTACACCTACAACAATTATTGATATTTTGAGTTGGATTTGGCAGGAAATTACAGATTTATGTCATTTGTCCTTGAATGCTTATGTCTGCAAGTAAAGAAAAGAAGGTCTATTATGGTGTGACGTATGCTTTTTACTTGCGCAGTCAAGAAATGTTTCATCTTGTAGGACTTTATTTTTAATGTCAGGGGGTCTTGGAGTAGCATGACAGACCTGACGCTACTTTCAAAATACTGCAGTTTTTCAGTAACAACCTACTTTGTCCAACAACTGTCACGATAAAATTGTGATTTTTAATGTCTTGCGCCATAGCTTTACAGTGAACTGAACTGAGGTTTCACACATGTGGTCCTTTCTCTGGAAAGTCTGTTGCAAAGTTGGATTCATTCCATTTAAATGGTTCGAACATGTAAACTAATCAATAAAAACAATTTTTTTACTATTTCGAGTCCCTGCAGAATTTACAAGCTTAGCTATAGATTCACTCATTGTTTTTACCCTGATTGCTATAATTACCCTCTTAGCTTCAATGTCTTTAGCGATTAGCTTGTAGAATAGATAACTACTTTTTCAAAAGAGCAGTTTATTTAACTGTGGTTGACCTGTTTTAAATTATACTTAGCTTGCATTTTTACAAGCTACATTTCAAGATAGTTTCCCAACACTGACAGAAACATGTTATACTGTAGGTATTCAGCAAACATACCTATTAAACATAGTTGCGGAGGCGAATTTGAGAGTATGTCTTGTTTGTCTGTTAGCGTGGGGAATTCTTTTAGCTCTCAGTGTCTGCATGCTCATTCTTCTCAAAAGCCCAATTCCCTTCGGTAATTAACAGGCACCAGAAAAAGGGTCCACTTTGGCCTCTACTCTTTCAGAGCGGTAAAGTGATGAAATGACTGTGCCATTAAGGACACAAAGCCTCTCCCTGCTCACCCCCGTCCCCCTCATCTGATAAAGGCCGGGGAAACCAGATCCAGTGTGTCTGAGAGCTGCTTTACCTGACTGCTGATCTCTGATTATAGGCCGTGCATTGGAGACCTGGAAGGGGAGGACACTGCCTTGTGGCAGAAAAGGTGTGCATTAAGGTATCACTGATGCGGATTCATAAATGCATATTGTGCATGATCTGTTCAACACTTAGAGGGGTACTACTAGTATTCTGCAAAATCAGGTGTTGATACACAATAGTGGTTATCGACTTGTCTTGCTTAACCCTTTAGAACCGAATGTGTCGTCGCCGACTCAGATCAGCAAGCTGTATTCATTGTACCGTAACTCTTCAACCGTTTGCACTTTCAAAACCATTCAAATTGCCCTGACAGTAGACAACATGCGCTTGGGATGATTTTTAATTAAACTTGGGAGGCGGATGGCCGTTACTTTTTCACGTATCTTTACATGTGTTGTATGCATGTGTATGTGTGCGTGCCTAATATGAATGGGCGCATTTGTATGTGTGAGTGTTTGAAAAAAAGTGTCCTAAATGAAAACTGTGCAACCCAATGTCACAAAAAAGACTTGTATAGTTGTATTATACTTCATATTTCAACTTTAAAGTGTTCGTTTCTTTCGTTTCTTTCGTTTCTTTCGTGTTCGTTTTTTTCAGATTTTTTCTAAATAAAAATCTGAAAATGTATTCTCGTTTTTTTTATTTTTGTCTATTTAAATTCTATTTACAAACTCACCACACACAATAATGGTCAATAGTTTGTTGAAAGCTAATCTTTTTCTGAAAAAGATGACACCTTGCACATGAAGATAGCACATTGTTTTAGAAGTTTACAGTCAAAAAATCTAAATATGTGAAAAACACCCATTTTAGCTTCAGGTTCTATAGGGTTAAGGACTTTACAGACTTTATATTGGGCATTAAGTGGAAACCCAATGCAATACCAATAGTGTTTAGAATTAGTCAACAAAAAATTTGCTTAAAATCAAATACTGAAATATATATGTATATGTGTGTATATATATATTTTTACATACTCTCAGATCTGCAACCTGCATTTCTGGATCTCTAAAAATATTGGGCACTGCAAAATCAGGAAATTGAAAGCAAATGCTATATAATCTGAACATACAATAAACTCAAGTTTGACTTGTGCTTGTATACAAAAGGCTACAGAAAATGACCTTTTTTTAAAAGAAAAAAAAGCGAGGGCGATTCACTCCCAGACAGCGCCAAATTTCCCAAGTGAGCAAGTCTGCTTCCTTTTTTTGCATACTCCATAGAAAACATCACCATGATGTCATCCATAATTATCGCAAATGACTAAGATGCAACAAATCAGTGTGTCTGCAGCATTCTCCCAGCCAGATTGCTTAAAAAGCGTCTTTTTTCACAAGGCTAATGGCACGTACAAACAAAGTCTCTTTCTAACGCAAGAAATAAGAGTTGGGAGCGAGTTGAGTCTCACGTCTGCTGTCAAAAGTAAAGCAAACACACTGACGTGTTTTCCAGCTCACCAAAACTTCTTCAGTCTGACATCTACTTTTAGTCCATCCGAGAGCAACTGGCCATTTTTAGCACTTAAAGCTCAAAAACAGTTAAGAGGCATGCATGCTTTCTCAAATATGCCGCTAAAACACTATAAACTGCATTAATGAGAGGAAGTACCAAAATAAGTGTTACAATGCACTGGTAGAATCTGAAGAAATGTGCAGAGCAGGTGAGTCCCATATAGTGATATTTCTCCTTAAACAATTAGCCTGGAAGGATGGCCCACCCCTGTTTTAAAGCCCTCTTAATTTCCAACAAAAACATAAAAGCTAAGCCGCGCATAAGAGACTAATAATTAGTGCATTTGGTTCTGAGTTTCTTACATACAAAGAAAAGAATGCCTGTATGATATATGGTTTGATAGTGAATATTCAACAACACATCCCGCCTCCCATCCAATAAATCCCAATAGGCATCATTTTACATATTTATTATAGTTTTACTTAACTTTTTCTTCAATATTTAATGCACATTTGAATAAATCTGTCATAGTTCTAAGCTGATAGTGCTCATAAATGTCAATGTTTAAGATTACTAATCAAATAAGTGTAGGTGGGCTGCTGAACACGAGCCAGAGCGAAGCTTCAGTTGACAGTATGGGATAACATGTAAGTAGCTAAACTAAATATTTAATATTTGACAGCTGTTTTATGACAGACATGTTAAAACACGGACAGAATTAATCAGGGATTTAAACTAGTGAACGGTTTCATTAATTAACTAACTCATTTTGAACTGAAAATATACAGTCCTACTTGATTGCGATTAATGTGTATGTGTTAATTGTAATGTGATTTGTGTAATGTAATTCAAGGTGACAACACAACACACATTCAAGGAGCCATTTTCAACGTATTAGACATACGATTAATAATGAATGAGCACATATTGTCAGTGAATTTAATAAGCTATAGGTTTTCTGCTAGCCTTCAGTAAATTAATTTGTGGCGCTCTTCGGTTTCGACCGAAAATTTTGATATTATAGTTTTTATTGATTTTTTTACTTCATCTGAATAAAACTTGGTAAAGGTTTTGGCACTGCTATGTGAACACACACACACACACACACACACACACACACACACACACACACACACACACACACACTTGATTCAAAAAAGTTAAATGGCCCTGAAAATGCGTGTCACGCTTGTACCGCATTGGAAATGAATGGGAAACTATTTTCACACAGTGGTAACGTTTAGTACTGCGCCCAAAAAAAAAAAACGTACTAAAAGCTCATATTTTGACATATCAACCTTAAAATTGCAACCTGACTTGTTTAGATTTATGGCTTTGGAAAATATATTTCTCATATAAAAACTGAAAACATTTTTGTGCATTTTTCATAATAAACAAACCGCTATAATGTTTTTTTTTTAAGTGAACTTTTTTTTTTTTACTTCTGCAATAATCAACCAAGTCTCTTCTTTAAAAAGAGTCCAAACTTAAGATTTATAACAGTTGAATTTTGAAATTTCATGCTCAAAAAGTGGTCAACAGGTAATAAATGGTAATAAACTACATAAATATAATTTAGTCCCAAAAAAATCCCTCTTTTTTTCCCAATAAAAAACATTTTCAAAATAAATATAGTACATTCATTACATTGATTTTTATTTTATCTTTGACCACCACTTGAGGAGCACCAGAGGGTTAAGAAAACCTAAATTTTTTCACCTCTGTATTTATAAAACCCTGCGAATGGCCCAGGTTATAACCATATATCCCGGTGCACAGTGAAGTAAGAAGCATCATCAGCATTTTAAAGAGATAATTCTGGTGTCTGGATTGCAGCAACTAATATTGTAACTAAATAAATGTTACTATTTGTCATACATTCACTGTCAAACCGCCACAGCCAGATGAAGGAAATGTCCATTGGCTCTCATCACGTTGTAGATATTTTGGCGGTGCACGGTCCCAAATCCCGACTACATCAGACTCATCAATTTTACTTCCAGTACACTTAAGCGACAAGACATAAAACTGTCTTTTAGGAGAAGCTTGGCCCAATTCATCAACCCTCGAGTGTGTACACGAGAGGAGGGGTGTCGAAAAGCAAACTCTTTGGCTGTGGGCAGGAGAAGCCCCCTCAGCTCTCCAAACCAAGCAGCTGTTTATCTTGGCAGTGCTAGTCACGGTCCACTGGGCCTGAGTTTCTGCCCGTTCCCGGCCACTGTTTTTAGGTTGAAGTGGGCAGCGCCAGGGTAAACACATGAGCTCAGCCCTCGCTGGGTCCTTGGTGGGTCTCTGCTAGGCTACCAGAACCCACAAGCCAGGGTAAACAGCAGCTATGCGACTAATAACAAGGGAATCCCACTGGTCGGAGAGCGAGCTAGCGAGAAACGGTGCTAGTGGGCTAGCGAGCCTGTCATCAAACGCTAAACACCTAACTACAAGCAAAACATTATGGCTGGCAAAAGTCAGACAGTGAGCGCAAAGGAGCGAGAGAGCGACTTGTCATCGTGCTATGAGACAGAACGTCTTTCTGCTCTGTGTCTCTACCTCCGAAACGGTAAAAAAATAAAAAAACACAAGTGAGACAGTCTCGGTCTCAGAGCTATTACAGTTGCCATCATTTCAAATAAACAGTCATGCTCCCAAATAAGTGTGTTTTTCTCTGGCTCTAAGGAAAATATCACTGAAGACTACCACTAATCAAATGTGAAGTAAATGGTGCCACAAAGTCTTATTCAAACCGGTTATAAAGCTGCGCATGACTTCTGAGCGTCTACACACAGGAGCCCAATGAATTAAACCTCACGCTGTAATTTAGCGAAGAGAGACAGGTGGGTCTGGACACACTGAATTATAGCATTTAGATAAATAATTTCTCCCCTTAAGTTCCACTTTAGAGAACCGCAAACCAGAGGAGGCCGATATGGAGGAGCACATCAGGATTAATATCAAAACCACACTTTCCTTCTCATAACCTGGTAATATACAGCCATATTCATGACAGCACTATATATATATACTGTATATATATATATATTTTTTTTTTCTTTCTCTCTCGATGTAAAACGGAATAGAGTAAAAAAAAAAACAGTGTCATGACTCCTGGTGGTTATTTTGGAGATCGTATTCTCCTACTAGATTTATGAAGTTGGAAACATTTTACAGACCTGTTAATGCACTTGTCATTGCTTATCTATGAAGCAGAACAAATGATGTGTTTGAAGAGAAAAGAGTAACTCCAAACCTGCAACTTTTGTCCAACAAAAGCTATTAGACGGGATGTCTTCTTGTAATAAGTAACATAAGTAGCAAGTCTCTCGGCCAGTGATGGAGTAGCAGAACTTCTGGTGCAGTTAATGATGGGATGTAGCATTATATTAACTCGATCGGTGGAGGATCAGGTGGGCTGTGGGATACCGCGCCATCCGGCCTAGTTATCTGAGGTTAAGTAGTTGCTTCCAAGTTCCAACCCAAGGGCTGTTCGCCATAATTTAGCCGGTACATGACCTCACTACATTATTGTGCACATCTTATTTAATTTGTTAGCTGGTTAATTAACTCATTCCAAGCATTCGAATTTGACACTGGAAAAAGTAGGAGAAGCCACTCTATTATAATCATTTTTGCATTTAATAAATTACTTTACGAAGCGCACTAAATGTGTTATCTTGCGTTTCGAGGCAGTCACCTGCTGTTCGGGAACGCAGTCGGGTAATACAGTTCTGGAAGGTAATTAACCACTTTGACAACAGACTTTTCAGAACAGCCCAAACCCCATTTCAGATGCTGTGCTGGTTAGTCCAGTTCTGCCGTCCCGTCGCGCAGTCACGTGATTGTTTTGATCCGCATCGATTTATTCCGTAAATGTGTTTCCATCATAGTTTATGTGCATGTTTTCTCATCGGATAAATTTTTTATCCGAAACAAATGAGCGTATACGTTTTTTATGCACATTTTTTTAATTTATGAGCATCTTGCCATTTCCGTCCAGATGTTTTTTTTATGTGATATCCCAAAATGTGCATAATAGTAGGTGGATGGAAACATTGCTATTGTGGAATATGCTCTTTCCATAACAACAACCAACAACACAAACATTAAACAGCTATGAATTCACAACAATAGTGTTATACAATAGTGTACTTACTGTAATTTCTACATTTCTCTTGTCATCTAAAAGTTTGGCTTAAAAAAACAAAGTGTCTATACGAGCAAAGATGAATATTTTCCTCACTGAGATGACAGCTCAACAGTCTCCAGGAGTTGAATGGGAATTTTTCCACCAAATTACTCAAAGTAATGATGTCACTTTCTTTTTATCTACAATTTTTTAGACCCTGATTATTATCTGAGAATAGTTCACTTCTGACTCAATTACATACAGCACCATGACTACCATGAACAACTTTGAATAAAGTAATCCAGCTCACAAATACATGCACACACAATGTGGGTGGCCATAAAGATGCATCATTCATGCCGTCTCCATCGTAAAAAGCCAAGGTTTATGTTGTTCACTACATACTATCTATTCATATTGTTAATATATTATAAATCTCTGCAGCTGCTGAGGCAAATGTTAGTGCGAAAGCAATTAGTCAGGCCTTACTGAACAAATTTGTCCCTTGCCTTGTCCCCTGACTGCTGCTGCCTGTAGTGCTACCTGCAAACAGAACATACAAGACAGACAGATGTAAGTTAATAAGAAGAAAAAGATCTGAGTAACATGTTTTCCCAGACAAGTGTTTCTACTATCGATATTCCCACCATTTTTCCAGTAGTCAGTAACTACTGAATCTTACAAAGATGTCTCTGTGCCAGTATTTGACTCATGTTATACAGTCACTAAAGTAGAGTTATAAAGAATGTTTTTTTCGGTTGTCTTTTCTGAGCCTGGTTTACTCCCCATGTTCTTTTTGGGGTTTTAGTATGAACTCAAATTGTGATAAAAAGTAAAATAAATAAAAATAAAGCAGCATTGTGAGCTATAAACTCATATGTGAGACTTAAAGGCACAATTGGAGTTAAAAAGTCATTGACATAATATCAAAATTATAAGAAATTAAAGGGTTAGTTCACCCAAATATGAAAATTACTCATTTAGTCACTTACACATGAGGGTGAGTATATGACAGAATCATTTTCATTTTGGAGTGAACTATCCCTTTAAGTCTCAATTTGCAGGATATAATATTACATTGCAAGATATAAAGTCCCATTGTGAGATAAAGTCATGTTGTTTGACAAAGAAGCAATTGCAACAAATTAAGTTACAGTTCGAAATATATAAATTCACACTGCGAAATATGAAATTGTAAGTATGAGTAGCAACTTCACAATTAACTGTTTTCAAGAGCCTATGGGAAACTTCATTACTTTCTCTAATCTTATGGGAACTTATGGGAACAAATTTTGCATTAATAATTTGCATCAGTCGTTTAGCACGTAATACAGAGAGACACAACGCTAATGTTTTGGACAGTCACATTTGTGAAAAGTGCATTTGTATTCTGTAATAATATGATAATAGTATTAATAATAGATACACTTCAATAACATCTGTTTACTGGACTGGTTTAGATAATTGGAAACAAGGTTCATTTCAAAAGAGTAGGTCATTTCCAACAAAACGTGCGGGTTAATGATTGACTAACTACTGTTAGCTGAATAATTTTTCCTCTACAGGAGCTTAAATACAGAAACCTATTAAACAACCTTGGAAATATCTACATTCAATTGTTAAGGTCCGGATTTATTGACAAATCATTTCGGTCAAACATTTATCCTTCCTTGCAATGTAAATACTATTACCAGAAACGACTAACTCCAACATACAGTATCAAATTGGTAGGAAGTTGATAGGAACACCAACTTTCATTGTGTATTCAATGAAACAGGAAGTACCAGGGGAAATGAAGTAACTTCCGTAATAACCTCGCCAAATGTGGTTCCACCAAAGCACTTTATCATCCGTTTTGATATCATAAATGCGTTCAGAAAAGCTGCACACCCTCTTTATTGACTCCTAGGCATCCTTTGAGTTCCTGAAGGGAGATGGTCTTGTCCTTGTTAAGGTCGCAGTAGTCGGCGAACTTGCGGGCGCATCGTTTGGGTTTGGCTTTCTTCTTCACGTAGCGCTTGAAGGGCTTCATCTCCTTCTTGTTGATATCGTGACTGCCATTATTATCCAGCTGGGCAAAGTACCAATGAACCACCCGTTCCTCCAGTGTGTGGCTTGGGTCAGGCTCAACAAACCTGGAGCACAAACAATCCCAGTGTACTGAATATTACTTCACATATAGTCACATTTACACAAGTCTGGCTATTATAAAAGTCAACAATTGAACTTTTTCACTAGAAGCTAATGAAATGATACAGACGGCATCACCCTTCGGCAGATTCAATTTTACTATTTGAATTGTATTCGATATACAAAACTCTAAAATCGACAAAACGTATCCAGAACTGTTTGTCATATGTGGACATTAATGATACCTCTTTTAAATAATTGCAATTAAAACACGATAAAATTGATTTATTTACATTCTGAACTCATATTATCCTTGGCCACTTGGCACTAGAATATCAGAGAGACGTAGAAAGTTGTGGGAAATTTTTCAGGCCAACTCCACCATGGTGGTGGGACGTTTTTCACAAGTAAGAACTACTACTAAATATACTGTGTATACTCAGGGTAACACTTTAGTTTAGGGACCAATTCTCACTATTATCTAGTTGCTTAGAAGCATGCATATTACTAGGATGTTGGCTGCCTATTAGAACTTATAAAGCACATATTAATGCATTATTCAGCATGACCATATTCTACATCCATTAATCCTACCCAATACCTAAACTTAACAACTACCTTACTAACTATTAATTATGAGTTTATTGAGGCAAAATTATTTACTTTAATAAATTACTTTATTCTAATAACAATTCAGTTTTATTCTCAAATCGATACAAATGTATTCTGTATTCTTTTTATTTATTTGAACTAAAATGCTGTTGCATTTGTGAATAACGCATTACTTTATTAAGTTCTTACCTCCCGCCACCAGAGGGGGCTGGTGAGTTGATAGCTTGCACCATGTCAGTAGTAAGGGCATCCAACAGGCTGGTTATGAATTCCACTTTCTTTCCCTCTGGACACCCTGTAACATTTAAAGGGAGACCCACACAACCACAAGCATTCTCATTTAGTCTCACAGCAGAACACAAACGTATTTTTAACATTAAAATGTCATTTTCAATGTTCTTTTCAATTGCGCTCACAGTAAGTGAGGAAAGTATTAAGCTGTCCCAATGAAATATACAACATCATGCGATACAGTTTTTCTAACATAAATGCCAAAGCTGATCGCAGGCTTAACATCTTATAGCAATTCAAAGATAAAACATGCCAAACAAAAGATGTTAGCATTTGCAAATGCTTGAGAGCATGTGTGAAATGTAAAGTAGCAAATAAGCTAGATCGACAAGGGCACTTTCGCAGACCACCGCAGCCCAGTTAACTTTTACGACACATTGCTGAACACCTTGGGTAGCGCTTTTTTTTAACTGTCCCAGATGCTCGGCTGCAATGGCGTGCACCACTTGAGTCAATGTTTCGGCCTTAATTGTGTCTCTTAAAGGGTGACTTAAAACAGAAGAATGTAATAATCTCAGTTTACATTTTCACTTTGGTTTTCTCGTGCCATCCTCGCTCTTATTTGTCTGGTTCAGGACAGTTTGGGAGGTGGGGCCCTGTGGCTTACCAGGTGACTCCAATTAGTATCTGCAAGGTTTGGACAAGTGTGATGACGTGCCGGCTCAGTGCTTCTCAGCCCAAGTGTTAAATTAGAACATTTGGAATCAGACTCATCTTGTCAAACTTCCCATATTATACTCGGCAGATGTACTTCATAACGCCAGCTTGTGGGAAGCCCTGATGTAGATCAGCCATGAGTTTGTTTGTTTGTTTGCACTAGTGTGATGATGCTACAGGTAGGTCTTGTAGTGGAATTTGGCCTGTGGAAATAGTTAGAGTACATCTATCCAAAAGTCCCCCCAGTCCTGTGTTGAAAGGATGAAACCAAAACTCTTTGCTCTGGTGCCAGGTTGCACTCAAGTAGAGTACATAAAAATAATTTGACTGAAGTCCCCCCGGGCACTGACAGCACCTCTCGGCCCCCCGCTGCTGTCCTCCCCAGTGGTCCACGCCGTCATAAACTACTCCACACATCTGTTACCCAGTCAGGAGCCATGTTTTACTCTGTAAACTTACCAGATGGAGGATTAAAAAGGAGTTACAATGAAATTCTAAATGAAAGGGAAAGAACTGGAACGAGCGAAAGCCTAATATTTCAAGGGAAAACCACATTTAAATGCTAACATGTGGTACTGCACGTTCTTGCAACCATTTGTCAAACATTATTAGCAAGAACAAAAAGAAACCCATACTCTTATTTATTGTAAGGATAGTCAAGGACAATGAAAATATACAATCAAATAATTGAAACAAACATATAAGCAATAAATCGAAGCTTCTTTCCGCCACTGAATACAAAAATAATAAAAGGTAATTGCGACTTTATATCTCACAATTGTGTGATATAAACTTGTAATTGGGAGTTATAAAGTCCGAATTGCCTGATATAAACTCGCAATTGCTTGTAATAAAGTCTTAGAATTGGTCATAACTCAAAATTGAGAGTTTATCTAATAATTCTGAGAAAAGAAGTCAGAATAGCATTATATAAACTTACAATTACAAGAAAAAAAGTCAGAATTGCAGGTTTAAATCTCTCAATTCTGACTTTATAACATGAAATTGCGACTTTGTATCTTACAATTCTGAGAAAAAAAGTAATAATTGCGAGATATAAACTTGCAATTGTGAAAAAAAAGTCATCATTATCTTTTACAATGTTTTATTCTGTGGCGGAAACAAGCTTCCATAGCAATATTACTCATTGTTGCACATAAAACAAAATAAGCAATAGGCTTTAGCTAGATCATAGCCATTAGCTGTTACTTGCAGGGAATGATATTCTCATTCTAAAGAGTATCTGATTGGGAAAATAATCTATAAATAATCTATCATTTTGATTCATTGTCCCAGAAGAGAAAATAGACTTTGCGGAGTACACTATATTATAGCTTATTAATTACCTCAAAGCTAATAGCTAATAAAGCTAACAAATGACTGGTACACTGTATACAGAAGGAGTGACATGTAATGTAGTAATGAAAGCCAGTTAAGCCGGTCACACACCGGACGTGTCATGGAAAACTCACCAGTATCGCACACCGATGCACACAAACAGTGAATCCCAACAGCAATTCAGTTCACTTCAAGAACAGAGTAACACCAAATAATTTTTGGTAAAGTTTGGTATTTGGAAAAACAGGGCAAACGTACAGAGAATGTGTGATCAATATCATTATAGCTCTCTATATGAAGCATATAAAATTAAATGTTTCACTGAAAAAATGCACAATACACAGTGGATGCTGCGCATGTGTGCATACACTCACAGAAAACAATGTGTTTGAATGTATGAAGTGAAGCGGCTTCTCGT
The DNA here is from genome assembly GCF_949152265.1 of Phoxinus phoxinus. Lineage (NCBI taxonomy): Eukaryota > Metazoa > Chordata > Actinopteri > Cypriniformes > Leuciscidae > Phoxinus > Phoxinus phoxinus. Next base: position 31,449,149 of record NC_136888.1, read on the forward strand.
CCAGTGTGCGACCCCCTATAGTGCATAGTTGTGTCCTAAATGACATAATATAGGCTGCGTTTACACTTGGCATTAACATGTGATCACCATGATCCGATCAAGCAGATCGGATCATTAGCCAATCAGGACACCGTGCGTTTACATTTGTTCATATTAAGTAGCATCTGTATCTGGATAACCGATCGGATTTCTGTTTCTGCTTAATATTTAAATTAGGTCTGTAGCACGACACCAATAAGAGTAAAGATTATACAAAATAAGCAATGTCCCAATTGCTTTCACTCACTCACTTTACTTACCTGTGCAATCTCCATCCTTAAATCAAATTACGTTTTTTGAATGAAGGAATAGAGTTGATCATACAAAAATAACCATGGTTAAGTATCATCGATCGTCGGGGTTTAAGGTTATATCATGCAATGACTAGCCTATATTAACAGAAATGGGAGATTAATAAACATGCTGAAACAATAAAAACATTTAACATTACAAAAATGTAAAAGTTTATTCCTATTATTCCTCTGGCAAAGCAGCGCACGCTCTTCATTAAGATCTCATGCCTCACAGCTGTGAATGTACAGGCAATCGCCTCCTTCAGATAATGTTGCACAATTAAAATGAAAAAGGACACACACAGTAGGCTATCATAAGACTAAATAAACTGTTTTAAATATTGACGTTTATTGTAAGGTTCAAATAAATTTTATTTATTGTCTAAACTGCATCTGGCCATTATTTTCTGACAGCACGTGGGGATTTGGCGTGGGATTTATATGACGTCCACCTGTGAATGCAGACACGATGGCTGGATTGCGTTTACATTACACTGTGATCCGATCACAATGCGTCCTCGACTACCTCCGAAACTGGACACGCTGATCGGATAGCATTCCGATCAGACGCGCGTTTACACTCGTCTTTTCAATGTGTATGTGGACAACATCCAGATACAGGTCGCATGTTAATGCCAAGTGTAAACGCAGCCATACATGATGCACTTATACTACACACTATGTACTCTACCATCTAGTGTATGACATTCATGCCAGGTTCAGACTATACAATATCAGCCCCATTTTGTCAAGATCCGTTTGACTTAGGGTGTTGTGGTGATTCGTGAATGACAATGGGCTTTGGGTATCGTTTTATTAAAAAATATCGTTTTATTTTGTAAAGTGTCATAGCAGAGGACTTCGCAACGTCCTGACAGAAAGACTAGCATGCTAATTTTTTTTCCGTCACATCTATGACGTTGACCAATAGGAGCACAGAAGCTCTTCCATACACAGCTTTCAAACATGGCGAAACGAAAGAGAGAAAGAGAGCAATGGAGGAAAGGTTCGTGGAGCTAGAGCAACCTTTATGATGTTTCCTCGATGGACTACGACTAAAAAAGATAAATGCTGGTGAACGATAGCAGAGGCGTATAGAGAGTTCTGGAATTAGCATTAAGATAGTACAACCATTGTTTGTTTATGCCCTTTGTTTCCGGACAACGACAAATGATGATTGGTCTGGAAGTAACATGTAGTCGGACATTCTTCTTGTCCAAGACATGACAAGAAATAAGGAGTCAAAATCACACAATCTGACAAAAATATTGTGTAGTCTGAACCTGGCAATATTTATACTACAAAACAACATTGAACAGTGTACAAGTATGAAAACTGGGAGAATTTGTGATGCACCTCATGACAACTGTTCTGCTCACCTGTCAGATCTCTGTCTCTAAAAGGATCTTCCATCTCCGAGTCTCGAGAACGAGCCGCACTGTCACATTCTGGTTTCTTATACCTGATGGAGAACACAAACATAAGGCACTTTTACAATGTTTATACATCTTCTCCTCTATTATCAGTATCTGTACAAACCCCCACAATCCTTATGTGGAGCCACATTTCTTCAGCTCAGTCTGTCGAAGTCAGACATCTGAGAGTGAAAACATGAACACACCGCAGAGCTGCTTTATAGTAGAACTTGAAGTTGTAATTCTAATTGAAAGCGACATTGACATTTTTCATGTTTACTACCGTAAAGCTGCTTGCTTTTAAAACAATCAATTGTATAAAGTGTTATATAAATAAACACGACATGACTTGACTGGAGAGCTGAATTACAGTTCTCAGTAATGCTGCAAAGGTATTTTGAACTTACCCCTAAGTGTAGAGTGAAAAAGAACTTCGCAGTGAATATATCATGGCTTTTATGGAGTCTTTTGACTTGGGACAGTAGGCAACCACCCAGAACTTCCTAGCAAACGCTTAGTTATGTGCCTACAACATCTCGGAAAACTTTGACAACCACAGAAATATGGACTTGGCAAGCAAATCATCATGGACAAACATCACGCATTTTCTTGTTTGTAGAGAATGTAGAGTTTGGCCTTCACTCAATGTAACAAGCCTTCAGAGATAGGACAAAAAAAATGCAGCCATACAAGTCCTGTCTCAGTTAACACAGCTATCCAAACACATGAAGAAATGACAAACCCTGAGTATATGATTTCATTGTTTGATCCAATTTGGTTCACTGGATTTTACTAAGACAGACATAAGAATGCATGACACTGCAGCCTCCCACAAGAACAACAAGAAATCTAGGATTTAACGGAAATATCCAGAACATCTATCCAAAGGATCACGCCATCTCAGCATGGTTCAGCATGGGCTCCGTGCCTGAATTCAAATTACGAATTTCGTTCAGAAAGAACCAGTTGGCTAAGCCATCTCAATGTTTCCAGGGCAAAAAAAGAGAGCAATTCACACATCTCCAAAAGTGGAAAATAAATCACAGCTCATAATGGGTAGAAACACATCATGACGTGTCACGCTTTCAATTTGAGTTCGTTCTAAACAAAATTCAGCACAGACAGCTTTGCTCATGGAAAAATAAAGACTGTGGTTTGGAGAGAAAATCGATTGTCATAACATTCCACAACTAAACTAATCAGTCGCATTGGACGATCGCCATTCTTTCGCATTTTGAGATGTTTAGAGCATGCAAGCTCATCCAGAAACATGTCGTATAAATAATGAGGTTACGGCACAGATGATAATGTCTTGATTTTATATCTTGATATTAATGTCTTAGGCAGCGCTAATGACACAATTACAAAATTTGTCATAAGACAGTTTGTTTCTGTCTTACCTTGCTGAAGTTCCAGGTATGGGTCTCCCAGTGTCCACCAGCACACACCAGCAGTAACCAGTGGACTGGTGGCACTGGACCGGCTTGTAGAGTCCCTGCAGGCCGCAGTCAGGGATGAAGATGGCTTCCCGCGGATTCTGCCGAGCCTCATCCTGGGCCGTCTGCCTCTCCTGGTCACAAGAGGGAACTTTCTCTAAAACCATGAGAAACACACTCAATACACAGAAATCTCTCATATCAGGTAGTGCACTTCAGGTATGGTTTAATATTCTTCAACAATGGCAATAAAGCAATGTAATAGTCCATATATAGTGAGCCAGTACAATGTACAAATAGGGACACAACATGGAAAGCATGAGGTATGGCATCAGTCAAAGTTCCCAGAGAGGCGGTATCCTTGATGTAATTCCAGCTTTTCTGTTTGTCTTCTTAGCAGTCTTTTTAGAACCGCTGTTCAAAGTGGAAGAACTTCTAGTTCTTCGTTGTTAAAAGTGCTTCCGTTTGTTTAGCTTGCGAACACTGTAGAGAATTAGGCAGCCTCCTTTTAACCTCCATTTTAGGTCTCTAACTCCCTATAACTTAATTCCCTCTCTCTGTACCCTGTACAAAGACGGAAAAAGATTGGGATCAGTAAGTTTTTATCATTTTTGAAAGAAGATTCATATGTTCACCAAGGCTGCATTTATATATATTTTTTTTTTTGCTGCTTTACGTAGTGCAGAAACTGTGATACAGAGTCTATTTGAAAGTTTAAAAGAGAAAGTTTGAAGAACCGCATTTATTTGAAATAGAAATGATTTGTACATGTCTTTAAAATGTAAAGGTTACACTTTATTTCGATAGTCCATTTCAGAAATTCTACTAACTGAAGTAGAACTGAGGTAACAACTTTGCAACTACATGTCAACTAACTCTCATTAGAGTATTAGTAGACTGTTAGGATAGGGTTTGTAGAATAAGTTGACATGTTCTTGCAAATTTACTTATAGTCAGTTGAATGTCTATTGGGGATCATCAAAATAAAGAGTTAGCAGATATTAAGCAGACAGTCTACTAATACTCTAATGACTGCTAGTTGACATACAGTTGCAAAGTTACTTATAGTTAGTAGAATGTCTAAAGTGGACCATCAGAATAAAGTTTTACCAATGTAAATAATTAGGCCAGATTCTCTACAGGTAGCATAACGTTTGCAACACAAATTTGAGTCATGCATCCACTGTATCAATTTTTTCACCATATGCTCTCTTAAAGGTGCAGTAAGGGATTTCTGAGAAACACTGTTGATATTTGCAGTCAACCCAAACAAACAAACACACCCTCCCTTCATTGCTCCGCCCCAAAATGCACAAACACACAATATAAGATCAGATCTGTATCAGAACTGAAGTGAAGCAAAATTATGCTTTATGAAAGTTAAAGTGAAGATAACAAACAAACATCGCTGGAAGGCTTTTCTAATATTAACGCGGTTCCTGAAGCTCTTGCCTGATCATAACCCTTCTTTTCCCAGTGATATTCCTCTGACCTTTTCTCTTTTGTAATGTCTCTCAGGCATCTCTCTTTCTACAGTCTTTCTTCAAATCTCACTCTCTCTCCTCTCCCATCATGAGTGGACACGCCCCCTACTGCCGATTGGCTACAAGTGTGTTGTGCTGCTCGGTCCGATCCACTTTCAACAGCGTTTCTCAGAAATCGCTTACTGCACCTTTAATTTTAACAGATTTTAAGAGACGACTTTACATTCATTGTTAACGTCATTAATTAACAGTTGCAATTTTTTTCATTCAATACAGTATATGAATTCAGTGTATCTGTGAGTTGAACCAATTCAAGTCCTGAAAGATCTGTGCATGTCCATTTATAATGGGAAATTGTGTAATCAAAAATGAGATTTGACTGAGATCAGCTACAATACAACTTTCACCAAAATTGTGTAAAAATGAGTCAAGGCAGAATTGACTTAAAAACTTTCAAGGGGCATCTTTGCCCCTTTTCTTTTCTGAGCCATTATGATTTAATTTTCATGTATTTATTAACACAAAGGACACTTGAGAGATGTTCTTTTAAATGTTTTAACACCATGTCTCATAAAACTCTATTTATGTTGAAATCCATTTAGTACGCTGCTCACTTGTAGTTCATCGGGCCAAGTATAATAGCAGCAGATGTTGAGGCTAATCCAGCTAGCAGGGTGCTGAAGAGCTTTTTAACACTCCTGATTGATGTCCTTTTTAATCAGATGTTTAGTGAATATCGTGCAGCAAGAACAGTTATCAGAACCGCTGTTTTCCTCTGCACGACAGCCCGGGACACTCAAGCTGTTAATCGTTAGATTGGGCAGACGCATAAGCGATACAAAACTCTCTCAAGTCTTTCCTTTCTTCTTCCTCGATTCAGTTTCTTCATTCTTGTAATGTTAGGTATATATATATATATACACACACACTGTATATAACGATACCTTTATTAAATGGATCTTTTTTTATATCTGAGGTTAAAATGAGTGATTATGACCATTTAACATATTTTAAAGTTTAAAAACTGTTTTGTCTTTTAATAAAACTACATTGTAAGTTCCCAGACCCAACATATCAAATAACCAATGGCTCATTAGAAATATGTACCTCTACCTTCATTTTTGCAATCCTTTTGCATTCAAGTGCTATGTTATCACTGTATTAACAAATAAAATTTGATGTTAAGCATCAATTAACCAGCTTTATACATTTTCTAATGTAGTAAACACCTGGTTTAGCACTGCACTTGCAATGCGGAGAGCTTGGGCACGAGTCTCGTGAAGCGCAAGTCATGATAAAAGAGCTCGAAGACTTGTAGAAACAAGCTAAAATCGCATGGTTGCTTCAGCAAATGTGTTTTTATGTCAAGTTTGCATTTGTTAATACTATCAGTTAGGTTTAGGGTAGGTGGTACGTTATTTTCCAATGCGATAGAGCATTAACATTTTAGCATTACTCGCTGGACATTTAATTCCAGAACTACCGCGATACATACAACAGCCAATGTAATAAAACATTGCCAGATTTACATTTATCTGAATGCACTTTTAGCCCCAGTCACTGGAATTTCACAAATTTCAAGAAATGTGCAAGAAACAACATAATATCATTTAGCAGAAATGTCGCCATAGCACGTATTTTAATAAGCCAGGGTGAAATAAAATGGAGCATTGTGTTATTTCTTCTTCTTTCAACAGTCCGTATTAATTAGTGAAATGCATGCATGTATTTGAGTGATATATGAATTTGTGGCTTAACTGAATATGTTTTTATTAGGCAAAAAGCACAACACTTTGTTTTTATTGTGAGTATACACAAAAACATTTAACAGATCGAATAATGTATAACACTTATATGTAAGATCAAAATCAACAGAGTGTTCTGAGTCTCTTTTGCACTGATAAGAAAAAAAGCGAGCTGGTATCACCGGCGCGACCGCCGACCCCAGGGGGTCAACTAATTAAGGGGCTGTTTACACGAAACCATTTTCAACTAAAAACGGACAACTTTTGATGAGTTTTGGACGTTCATTTACACGACAACAGCGTTTTAGGGGCCTGACAACACATGCTTTTTAAAACGGATTTCAAAGTTTCAAACTATACTGTTATCGTCTCCATGTGAACTAAAAAACACAAATTTGTGAAAACAGTGACGTCATACGCATGTGTATTACATGTCTATAGGCGAGTAATGTTTCTTTACAAAGTGACATCACCAACTACTGGCCTGACAGAATAACACAACAGTTGTTGTCGTTTTCATGGATCCTTGTGAACGGGGATCAGTTTGACAACATTGTCGTCTGTACGTGAAAAACACAAAGTTTTTTTTCTTCCAATTTTAGTACATCGTTGTCATGTAAACATACCCTAAATTAATTTGGGGCGGGATTACCTGTTTGTCCAAACAATGGAATATGGAGCATTTGGGACGCTATGGTGGTGTGGGAAATATGCTGGGAAACATTATTCTTGCAATTCCATTTTGCCCCACTCACAGCGCAAACAATTACACATTATCTGTGTGTAGAAATAATGGGACAAAATTACGGATTTATGCATTGCGAACTCGAGCACCACAGAACAATGTGCATCAAAATGACTGCATCTAGTTTTACTTGGAGAGGAGGACCTCTTAATGGTCCCCAAATGAGTTTGTAGCGAAGTATAAAATTCCTGGCCGGAGGGTGAGGGGTGGTACTGAGGAAGGACAAGATCTGGAGTGTGAGAGAAATAAACTGAGAACAGCACTGCCCACTCAGAGTGTTCGTCTGAGCCTCCAAATGAAAACCATGAGCTACAAGCCCGTTCAGTGTAACCAAATCCTGCTGTTTTTGCTTTGGTCTTCATTACAAACAGTTCTGGTAAGTTCTGACAGCGTTGGCGTGATCGGGAACAAGGCTTGGGGTGTTTTAAGTGGAACCTGACTGCGAAGACAAGGGGGGAGAGCATTAATATGTCCTCTTTTCCAGAGATGGGCTCGCAATCCACATTCAAGTGTTCACGGCAGAGTCCATGACTTCTGCGCTTCCCGCCAAGGTTCCTTCATATCTAAATTATTTAGCACTGTTTATTGTAGCGAGGGTATACTGGCGCCAAGCAGATGGGATTCCCAAAAGAAAATTGTTTTTTCTCTCTCTCTCTCTCGCCATAATACAATAAAACAGGACAGAAAAGGATGGACAGTCTCAGATCCCATTTAATCCTATTTGCGTCACATTTTTGTTATGCATTCATTTTTTTAAGATCTGCACGTAAAACTTGATCCGTCCCGCCTCTCTTTTCAGAGTGCAGTCATTTTTATGCACTCTGTCCCTTTTTATTCCAAGAAGTGAGTTGCATGAGATCTGTTTAAACAAACAGACATAAGTGAGATACAGCCGAGGTGAGATCTCATTGCTCATTGCTCCCAGAATGCTTTGCTGTTGTTCTCTCTCAGTGTTTACTGGCTGGTATTGATTAGTTTATGCGCGGTATGTTGTAGGTAAACTCTGCTGATTTCCTCACTATCACGGCTGAAAATCAGAGCCTCATGCGTTTCATCGTGCCAAGATCTGGCCAAACAAAATAGCTTGAAACTCAGACTTATCAGCCTCCTTTAAACAAAGTGTTCTCTCTCTCCCTTTCTGTTTTAGATGCATGTATCTCACTCTCTCTTTCTATCTCTCTTTCTTCATATGCCGTCCCTGCAATTGTTTTCAGCTGTGGGGAAAGTAATCACTCCAGTCTTGGATCTATGCATTCTGAGCTCGTAACGTAACAGAAGAGGGCATGATGGGCCAGAAGAGGAGGGGTGGGCACCATGTTCTCCTCAAACTTCAATACGCTAAATAGAAAGGTTTATAGACAATCATGTCAAACATTTCCTCATCCTCAGAAGTATTCTAACAACTTCATTTTGTGTTTCCTTCACGTGGCCAATAGTAGGTTTGGTGACTGGATGTATATCGAGAAACACAATATATTGTTTTTCACAGAGAATGAGCCAATTATCTCTTCCTGGGCATGTGACACATCCTGGTTATTTGCCATATAGCAGATTATTTTATCCAAAGTGACTTACCATATTGGGTCATTCTGAGAAATTGGGATTATTCCTCATTAGTGTCCCCATGACTTATTATGACTACTGACTTTAATTAAGAAGATACATAACTTGGTCATATACAGTGGTTTATTGGTTTTAACTCTGAAGAATGCAAAATTACATTTTATATTTAAATGTTTGTTTTTCATTAAAATATCAGCCAATTGCATGTCCCCATTCATCACTATTACATTTTAACAAGCTTTAATAATAGAATAAAATAAAAATAGAAATAGATTAAGAACAGAAAAAAAGTCTTTCCTCTTCACACTTTCTGTATGGTTAGTTTGCTCATATAAAATCATATTGTATCATATATTTTTGGGGGCCACATTAAAAAACACAGGTAGCTTAAGTAATTTAAACAAATATAATATAATATAATATAGTAATGTGATGTAATATAATTAGTGATGGGCAATGATCAATCGATTTATCTTTTCCAAAATAAAATTTGTTTACATAATATGTGTGTGTACTGTGTATAATTATTTTGGCCTATATAAATACACATATGCAAGTATATATTGTATAAACTGTATATATATTTATATATAATTTATATTATATATAAATATTTTATATATAAATAAACATATTTTTCTTAAATATATACATGCATATGTGTGTATTTATATATAAAAAATAATTATACACAACACACACACATATGTAAACACAAACTTTATTTTAGATGCGATTAACCATTGCCCAGCACTAAATATAATATAATATAATATAATATAATATAATATAATATAATATAATATAATATAATATAATATAATATAATATAATATAATATAATATAATATAATATAATATAATACCCATAACAGTCATGCCTGAAACATTTCAAATCATAACAAGGTTGGTACAGAACATTAAAAAAGAAAGGTCAAAATGTTTTCCCTTTTTTAGTTGATATAGCACTGAAACTGATTGACTATCAGAATTTAAAGGGCACAAAGGGCAACATTTCCTGAGAATGACAAAATTGCTGGTACAGTCACCACGGTTAAAAGGCTATTCTAGAGCTTGTGGTATCACGGTAACTCTATACTGTATATCCTTTTTTTTTTTTTTTTGCTGAAAATCTATAACTGCATTTAAACCTGTATAGGGAGCTTTGTATACAGTAGCTAGTCCAAACCTGTAATGCTATACTACCCCCAAATCTTAGGGGACACAATGATAATTATGCTTGTTCTGTTGCATGGGGACCACAACCACAATTACCAAAGAAACACACAATTTACCTCACCTTAGATGAGCATGTTCACTGTTATAACTGCACGAGTTGATGTGTGAAAGATCGAACTGATGTGTACCACCCACAATGCACTGAGAGATGGAAACTTGGCTTTCTTCGAGATTTACTTTAGCAGCAAAAGCAACATCTCAGTGTTTCAATTTACTCCAGATCCCACACACACACACACACACACACACTCCCATGAGCAGCAACGGTGGAGCCTGATGCCAACTCCGTCACTTCTGCACCAATAGCACCCCTGTGATGACCGAGGATCTGCTACTCTGGAGGAATAGTGTTGATGTGCAACAGATGCTAATTGGTCACAGGAGGAGACTCTGAAGCGTTCCAAAGACGTGTCAGATTAGATATACAACGTGTCTGCTCAAGGTAAGTGTTTCCTTCAGCACAGAATATCTTTTGTCAAAATGTTGTCAATTATTCTCCGGTGAAATAAATAGATTATTTTTCAATGCTTACCAATTATAGGCCACCCAGGCAACACACACACACACACACACACAAACACACACACACACACACACACACACACACACACACACACACACACACACACACACACACACACACACACACACACACACACACACACCTCCTGTGCCACAAAAATTCAGATCCCTACTTCTCAACCGCACTGCCCCAAAACCTCCCAGAGCTTGCCGGAGTTGACTGAGCGTGCCCAGAGGGTGCTCGACTCATTTGAAGGAAATTGTAAAGGAGACACAGAAAGCTAAACAAATTACACAGAGGAGAGCAGAGACAAACAGAGAAAGAGGGGCGCCATAATTCTAGCGGTGTTAGGTTTCTCGTACCTGGACATGCTGAATATTAAATCTAAAACTGGAACAGAAATGTTGCACAATCAAGTGCGCTTGAATGTACCAACTTGGACGCTGCAATGACGATGCTTTGAAATATTTCTGGCTGTGTAGGCTGGCCATCAGTCTTGTGTGTGTGTCAACACAAAGCTCTGCTTGAAATGATGTGTTTTTGGTCATTACTGTTTTAAAGGGGTGGTGTAATGCCCTTTTCACAAGATGTAAAAAAAAGAGTGTGTATGTGAAGTTTTAGCTCAAAATACCCCACAGATATTTGTATATAGCATGTTAAAGTTGTCTTTTTGAGGGTGAGCAAAAATGCACAGTTTTTGTGTCTGTCCCTTTAAATGCAAATGAGCTGCTGCTTCCGGCACAGGGGGCGGAGCTACAACAGCTCGTGTCATTTTACCTCACACAGACATGCACTGAAATTTATGCTCAAACAGCAACATTACACACTAACTAAAGTTAGAAAAGTGAAATCATAATCAACCACCCCTTTACTGTAAAAGGGGGATGGGTGGATGGATGGATGGATGGATTCATTCTCACCTGGCTTCTTACTGTTTGAACTGTTCTGTTTGTTCTCTTTGTACACCAGCTGCTTAATCCACAATGTTGGAGCTGTAATCTCTGTGGTGATGAAACAAACATAGATTTGCACTTGTATATCAGTCATATACGTAAATGCAAGACTCATGTTGCTTGTGTTTGCATGAGGTCGAAACTTACCCTCACCTTCTGGGACAACATGCGTCTCCATGGTTGGTGTGGGCTTGGAGCCATCATCTGGATTGAGGGTGAGAAAGAAACGGAAAGAGACTACCATTATTGAGGTTAATACAATCTACTCTCCACAACTGTTGAATGATTGGGATTTGCACATGGCCCGGCCATTAGCACAGAAAACAAAGTGGGTGAGGGATAGAGGGTACAAAGAGAGAAAATACAAGTCAGAAAACACAGATAAATAAGAGTATTCATCCACTCAAGAACAGACACACACATCTCAGAGTGCGTAAATTAGCTTTCATATGCATACTGTTTAGATAAATAGTAATACAATTGTGTATAAACAAGCAATTGTAGATCATTTAACACACTCAGTCAAAAGTGTCATGATAATTGAGAAATGTCAAACGTCCTACAGTACTTACCCACTTATGTTCTATTGCATTCTGGCTGATTTCCTTGTGGCTCACATCATTGTAGGCCCTGGCAGTGGAGGGGCCAAAGCCACAGTGCTAAAGCCACAATAAGGTGGCAGCGAAAACCAGTTCAAAGAATACATGTAGTTCACAGAACTGAATTACAGCCAAAGTGACATTGTAATGTTCCCTGTCCACCATGTTTGCATTTTAAATCAGTGATTCCCTCTACAAAATAAGTACATGTTCTGAAAGTGCATTTTATTATTACAAGATAGTGAGAAATGTTTCGTTTTGTCTTTAAAAAAAAAAAAAAAAAAAAAAAAACGAATTGCAGGTTTGGAACATTATAAAGGGTCAGAAAATTATATATTTTAAATTTTTGGTAGAACTATCCATTTAATGCTGTGCAGATTAAATAATGTTATGTATGTAGCAAGCTTTGTAGCTAGCTGAGTGCCCTAGCTAGCCTCCACTAGCCTGTTAAATAAAAAACTACAATGAGTTCTCCACAGTCAGATTTTTACGGGTCTCGTGAAGCCAAACCTTCAGACTGACAGCAGAAGGTCTGGACTCCAGCAGCTTCCGTTTGCCAAGGGCCGCCCAGAGGCCGTCTGACTGACATGTAGAGCAACCAATCACAGTTCGTTTGGCTCAGTGTCATGTTTAGGGGGTAAAAAAAAATATATAAAGTCAATATTCCTACAATAACAGACTGACATGCAACCAATACATCATTCATTGAAGAACGTTGTGAAAATTCACTGCAACAATGGCAACAATCAGTCTCCAAAAAAAAAAAAAAAAATCCAGTGTTTAGTTGATCACGATAAGCTCTCGTTGTCACAGTTGTAAACACGACGTCTTTCTTCTTCCATGAGGGGGTTTGGCATCATGACGGCTTTGTATCCAGGTGGACCGGTAAAGAACGTGTCACACACGTCTCCCGGAATATTGTAGGATTCAACCAATCAGATGACAACTTCGAAACTCCTGAAGTGTTTTCCAATTTCCTACCAATTGTCCATGGGCGTGACCAGAGATGGTCTTATTATAGGGAGATACGAGAGTTCGTGGCTCTAACATTGGAGAAAGCGTAACGGCCAACTTGTGCCTTGATAACCAATCACATTACAGCCTTGACGTCATTGGATTTTGTTCATAGCGACAGTCAATCACTGTTTGCGGATACCATAGAAATGAATGAGAAGTGTCGTACACTGAATCAGACCTGTCGCGCAATTGACCGTGACTTCTTTTATAAAACAGCATTTTTTTTTGGTGTAAACTCTAAAAAATAGATCAATCCAAAACAGATGTTTAAGAGCAAACATGTTGAAGATTAGCCAACGATTAGTCGGTTCAGTAAATGATCAGCTATTTCCTCACAAAAGCGACTTATTCAGCGTAGTGAAGCCTCTCCTCCATTGACATCCATTAAAAAAGGTCTCTTGTCTCCTTCCCTGTGTACCGCAGCGTTAGCAGGCGTTACACTTTTTTAGCCTAAGTTTGCAGGCTTGCCTTCAATTGGCTTTGGTGTGACGTCTGAGGCTAACAGACTAGCGGAGGCTACCCGTTAGCTAACTACCTAGTTGAGTACATGTGATTTTGAAGCTTTAAAGCAGGGTTCCCCAAACTCGGTCCTGGTGGGCCACTGTCCTGCAGAGTTTAGCTCCAACACTGATCAAACACACCTGAACTAGCTAATCAATGTCTTCAGGATCACTAGAAACTCACAGCTAGGTGTGTTTGATCAGGGTTGGAGCTAAACTGTGCAGGACAGTGGCCCTCCAGGACCGAGTTTGAGGAACCCTGCTTTAAAGCCTAAAACACAACAATGAATAGACTCTTTATTTTGAACAACATCAGAGCTCATTGTAGGTCTTTCTTAAAAAGTGTAAATGTCAATTATGCTATCAGGAGTGTGAATGGCATTTATACTTCTGAAACCCTACAGTGATCTCTATAGGGCTGAGTGCAAAAGACTCACGTACAGTGGCACACACAACCACCTTCCACCTGCTGGTGACATACACATCTGGTGCTCATGCACTTTGTCTTGAGTGCAGAAGAGGTGAAACAAGATCTGAAAAAACAGAGGCAAACTCCACTCCCAAACCCTACCACACATTCCCAGCACAACCATCTCCCACCCCAGTGGTTCAACCCTAAACGCACTCTCAAACCCCTATACGCCACCCTCGGGGCCTGTAAATGACAATCTGGCTTTCCTGAGTTAGGGCCCAGAAAAGTAGGTGCCTGCCATTGCTGCTGTTAACATCTATATTAGCTGTTTGAGATTTCACTGCTGTAACAGAGCCCAGTCTTTGATGTGTGCTAAGTTCTTACACTGGCTGTTAAACAGAACAACTGGAATAGGTTTTCATCCTTTACGGTCCTTCGTGAAACTGAAGTCTGAAGTAAAAGCTTGACAGAAAGAGACAGGCCAAATGAGCATGTCAGAGAAATATGAGGCAAATTTGACATCTATTTAAATGTGCTGCCTTTAATCGTACATCAATAAATAAAAGGAGACACAAAATAGAAAGTTTAGTGGTGTTGCAGTATGGCATCCTTCTGATTTGTTAGTTTTCAATATCTCTCATACATAAGTGCACACACTCACATTTCTGCGAACCTCAACTCACCTTTTCTGCCGGAGCTTGGAGGTCCCGGTGGCTTATCGGTTACTGACCCTTTAAAGAGAGAGCAGAATGTTTACTCAGCTTTTGAAATGCAGTACAGTAACCACCTCACTTTGGGAGAACAGGTTAAATATGTTTAACCTGCTCTTGTAGGAACACAGCATGCACTTTGGAAAGTCAGATACAAAAGAATACAAAATGTAAGTAACAACTGTAACATCGTAACTACACAAATGGGAGAAACCGTGATCAGCTCAAGAAAAAAAAGTTAGACCCCCCCAAATAAATAAATAAATAATATAACCACTAGACCACTCTGAAACCACATTTTTGACTTACAAATATGTTGAAATGTTATTATCTACAAATTAAGTTTCCTGTTATGCCAATCCTTTAAATTATTCCAGGTGTTGGGTGCGTTCATTCATTATGTATACGAACAAGAAATACAGTAACACACACACACACGCACACACACAAGGTTTCCAAGTTTTATGGGGACTTTCCATAGGCATAATGATTATAGTTCATACTGTTCCCTATTATTCTTATAGTTATAATATAACTATTCCCTAACCGTAAACCTACCATTATAGAAAACAATCTGCATTTTACATTTACAAAAAATATTACTAAGTATGATTTATAAGTTGTTTTCCACATTGAGACCAATTGAATATTGCCCTCTTTACCACACACACGCACGCACACGCACACGCACACGCACGCACACACAGAGAAATGTTTTATTTATCCACTGTAACAATTATTACAACCATTATTATTATTAATATTATTTATTTACTGTTATTGACAATACTGTAGACATACCTTCCTGCAGAATATATTCCAAACCTTGTTCTAACGCACCAGATTTTAAGCAATTGTTTTGAGCACGTCTGATTTGAATGGCTCTACAATATGTTTTTCATGATTGAAGTCTCCTGTGTAGACATCAGTGTAAGGATTGTTCTGTTGTGTTTTATTAGTGTTGAAACTAAATTCTGCAGCTAGATATATCTCCAGGATTTAATATCCATACATAAAACACAGTTTAATGTGACATGAAACAGATAAAATACATTGAGGAGAGGATAGTTACTGTATGCACAAACAATCATCAATCACATTGATCCAAGTACGTGCAAATGCTCAGGATTAAAGGCATGCGTAAGTTCAAGATTAGACAGTCACAAAATTAAAATGCTGGTGAGAAAGAGAACTTTGAACAAAAGGGCGATTTGGAATGAAATTTACTACCTGACAATCCACTTGTCCCAGCATGAGTTCCCATAAATTCACGGAAGTTTCCTGCAAACGTGTGCAAGACATTTCACTTAAGTGGTGATTCATGGGATTCACTCATTTCTGGGACAGGACTGGTCCATCTTTTGAGCATTCATGAAATATAGAACAGTGAACCAAGGTTGAGACAAGATAATACACCGATCGAAGTGTGACGTTATTGCAAAAAAATAAAATAAAAATAAAAATCCCTGGTTGGCACCTAAATTTGAATCCTTTACTTTTGAAAGAAACAGTAAAACAATTACAGGATCTTATGCAGGACAACAAGCAGCAGAAAGAAAATCTAGAAACATATTAAACAATTACTGGAAAAACTATTTCAGCTAAATGTGCAGAGACAACTATAAGTAAGCATTTTATTCACTGATGCACTGAAGCACAGTTTACACTACACAGTCTATTAATTTATTAATAATTATATTAATATTAATTATCATTACCTAACAGCATCTAGCCAGTTCTCATCCCCAAAAATATAAACATTTCCTCTGCAATTTAATCAACCTTAGTGTAAACAAAAGGAAAAACATTGAGAGTCGAATCAGATGTTCAGATGAAAAAAAAAAAGTTACAAAACTTTGGTTTAAGGCTGCAGGGATGGCGTATTTCATGCAATTTCACATATTTTTAGGCCAAAACCTAGAAATGAGTTAGCATTTAAGCACTTCTGGTTCCATCGTTATGAAATCAGTGTTTTTTATGGGTTTTTGGTTAAAGGTAGGGTTGGCAATTTCCGGAGAGCAGTAGGGTACAGTAGCATGCTATGCTAATCACAGCCTGTCTCTGTGATGCTCACAAAGCATTGCTGTTTATTTGAGTGGCCCAATATAATAACAGTATGAGTGTTCGACTTTGGCTGGATTTGACCGACCGGCCAGACTTTCTGGGCCCTATTTTAACGATCTGAAACGGAAGTGTCAAAGCGCAAAGCGCAAGTAACTTTGTGGGCGGATCCCGGCGCTGTTGCTATTTTCCCGGCGGGATAAACGACTCTTGCGCCTGGCGCAAATCTAAAAGGGGTTGGTCTGAAGTCGCTTCATTATTCATAGGTGTGGTTTGGGCGTAACGTGAAATAAACCAATCAGAGCGTCCTCTCACATTCCCTTTAAGAGCTGGCGCGCTTGTTCCATGGCGGATTGCTATTATAACGGCGGATTTGCCGGCGCACCGCAGGAGCGGTTCACAGCCGAGGAGACCGACGTTCTCGTCAGGGCCGTAAAACACAGAGAAGTGACATTGGGGATGATGGGAGAAACCCACCCAAATTAGCTTCGGTTAAACAGGCGTATAATTTGGGTAAATGTGTAGCCTAATCTAGATTTTTTATTTTTTTTAAATCTAGATATCTTTTTCACATCTTCACAGATACAACAATGATTTCCCTCGTGTGTTAATATTTTTCCTTGTAATAATGTATGATTTACAAAAATGAAAACTGCTGCGTCTGTTTATAATTATTAGAGAATCAAAGTGGATGCGCGTTAACACGCTACATTATGGCCAAGCACGCGCCCTTAAAATACCATATCACTAACGCGCAACGCGCCACTGACTTTAGACTGTTTTTTCCTGGTCAGTGGCGCAATTGCTTTCTAAAACTGGAAAATAGCACCATGGAAGTTTTGCGCCGGAACACGCCTCCTCTTTGCGCTGAACCGCCCCCGCGAGCGCAAGTTCATTCCCCAATTTACCGACGTGCGTCTGTGGAGGGAAAAGTCCGCTGTGCGCGGGTGCAAAATAGGAATGATACATGCGTCGGTGTTCAAAGTCAATTGCGCTGGGTGCAAGATAGGGCCCACTGTGTTGAAAATAGAGCCGTCAAGTCAGAGCCAAGTATTTGTATCGACATTTCAGATGTTTTCATGTAGCAACATGTACACTTTTCATTCAGTACTTTCAATACATCACGTGCATGTATAAGAATAAAGTTCAAAATAAGCCTATTTACTATTTAAATACTAATAAAGTGGGATCTATATTTGATAAACATGTCACAATATAACATTAATATTACATTAATATGAACTTTCCAGCCGCTCTGGAGAAGCTGTGCAGAATGAATCTGCTGACCGCTCTCAAACAGTTTTTGCATTTGTAACAGTGACGTGGAGTCGATGGATCAGTCTATGCAGCGCAACATGAACTCGAACACATCTACTGACTCAACCAATGCCATAAGTTTGAGGGCAGGACTTCCCATTCATTAAAACAATAAAACAAATGTACCAGATGTGGCCAGGATCTGGGCCGACACTATGTTGCTGTCTGGGGTTTTGGGGAAATCTGGTTGGAAACTTGTTTGGTAATTACATTTTTCAATTCTAGTGGTGCAGAAATGGTAACAGTATTAAGTAAAGTAACTTATGTAAAAAGTATCTTTTTGTACTATCCCATCATAATAATGATAATAAAATAACGAATTAGATTGAACAAGCTAAACTTTCAAAACGTTTCACAGGTGTCTCTGCAATGTGCTACAGATGAACTGAACTGACAACGGTTGAAGGGACCATCCAGAAAGCTAGTAGGAATTTAACATCAGGGTTAGATAAGCATGAGATGACATGTAACCATAAAATGTCAAGACACAAGAAAAAAAAATAATAGAACCAGGTGCTCCAATCCTAACGTAATCCAGTTCTGGCAGGAGTCGGTGGTGTTATCTCCAACAGAACAATCGGACCCATTTGAGCAAAGTGTACCCATTCATTTTCGAAGAGAAAAGCTCCCTCATTCCACCCGTCCACTGAAAGCAGTTATACAATGAAAAAGAGAACGAGAAAGCAATGTTTGAGAAGAAGGAAAATTGGTAGAGAATGAAACAGATGAAGACAGAGATTGATGGAGTGTGAATTTGGAAAGAGACAGAAAGAGAGAAACGTAGGAACCTTAAAGTAGAGAACTTAAAGTAGAGAAAAGAAAAAAGGGATGAACTTTCGGAGTCGGCGCAAGTCCTCCAGGATATTATCCATCACCTCTCGTTTCCATGCACAAACACAGTAGAAGTAAACTAAACAGAGCGGTGGCTAGAGTTTAACATCACGCTGACTCCATCAAAACAAAGAGCACAATTTAAATCAAACAAAGTCTAATGGCTTTGAAAGTGATGGACTACAGGCACGGCTTCTTGACCGAGGCACCTGATGGTTTAGCGGTTCTGCTTTTCAGCACGACCTAAACACAAAGCGATAATCCAAGCAAACAGTCTAGAGATACAATCTGCATACATACAGTACCTGAACACACTGGCGTTTTGTTCTGG
This sequence comes from Phoxinus phoxinus, assembly GCF_949152265.1. Lineage (NCBI taxonomy): Eukaryota > Metazoa > Chordata > Actinopteri > Cypriniformes > Leuciscidae > Phoxinus > Phoxinus phoxinus. Next base: position 31,468,362 of record NC_136888.1, read on the forward strand.
ACAGAGGAACCGCTGACTGGCTTGCCATCTGTGGTCACGCACCAGCAGTATCCTGTGAGAGTGTGACACTGGACCTGGAGGAGATACAGACGGAGAGAGGTGAGAGGAAATTCCAGGAACTGCTCTTGTATCTCCTGGACGACCCGCACGAAACGTCCCGGCGCTTGCGCTGGGGGAATACAATTATTCAGAGTGAAAAACGACTCTCATAAACGATGAGGCATTAAAAGCTTAGGCGGACTGGATGATCGCTGTTTAACAAAGCAAAGGCGCAGGTGAAACAGAGGCTGCGAGTCTATAAATGCGATTTAATGTACACTTTCCATTCAGATTCCCAAAGCAGCCGTGCTGATGAGAAACACAGGGAAGTGCAATTTTTTTGGAATCCTATCAAGGCTGGGGAAGATGTTAGAAGGCTAATTTGTCCACTAGATAGGTTTGCTTTAGGATTCGTGGATGTCAAAAGCAACATATGAAGTGCAGCGGCCCGGGACTCTGACGGACCTGGGCAAATGTTCCGTCGTCATTGCATTCTGGGATAAAAATGGATTCCTGTGGCCTCTTGGCTTGTTCCAGAGCCTGAATCCTCTCAGTCCGACATTTCGTCTGGCCTGCTTCTGTAATACAGAAACAAATATGCCTAATTACACACTTGACGTACAATTACTGCTAAACTTACATACAGCTAGTGCCACAATGGGTATGATTCTGCAGGGATTTTATTTAAAAAAATTAACAAATTGAATAATGTATAAGGCTGAGTAATAAGGGGGGAAATTCACATAAGACACATAAACACTTGCATACCCCCCCCCCCCCCCCCCTTCTTTTTGGCCAGTGTACTCCCATGACTTTTCCAGTTGTTCATGATTACTGGATAGGGATTAAAAATAAATAAATAGAAATTTCACTGACAAAGAGCAATTGTATTTTAGAGCTAAGTAATATAAATTCCCATGCCATTTCCACGATCTTTAAAGGTATTACTCAAAGGTATTACTCATTGTCTGGTTTTCCAGGCCTGGAAATCACCATTTCAAATTGCTTGATGTTTCCATGACCATGGAAATCCTAAAAACAATTAGCAGGCGCATTTTTTAACATGATTATTAGGAAAGAGCCTTTAAAAAATATTTATCATATATCAATATCGATAAAATAATATACCACAAAGAGCAATTAAATTTTTGTAATCAGCAACTACAAACATATATTCACGATAAAATCAGTGCCATTTCCATAACCTTTTAAGATATGAATTATTCATGAGTTGTCCTGGCTTAAAACCCACAATTTTAAAATAGCTGAATATTTCCATGACCATGGAAATCCTGAAAACAATTACCAGGCGGATTTCTGAAGATAGGATTATTGGAAAAGCCATCCATTAAAAAAAAAAACATCTAAAGAAACCTCATCACTTGTGGTAAGAAATGAATCATGAAGATTCTTAATCTTGAAACTTCATCTAAACAAGGAAAATATGAGGTTTTGAAATGGCAAAGCTGAGTGTCGTGTTCCAACATGTAGGCACTTTGTATGAATTATACAGAGAGTATTTAGTCATCCTAGTCAAATAAACAACACTTTGGACCTCAGTGCTGCACTGCATCCAAGAAATGGGGAGGCTAAAAACAATGTGATACCAGCAGATCATTTTCACACTTTTAAACGTTCAATATATTCACAGTTCAGCCCTAAAATGCTTGCTATACTTGCGTGAAGATATGAACCCGGACAGATGTAAGTTCAGCAAGCACACAAAGACAAACTGCAAATCTGCCCTACGCATGCCTGTGAGCAGATGCTCTTAAATCATCCATGATGCAAAAATGAGAAACACCTGTTGTGTCTGTGAAGTCTGTGACCGATCGACTGGAAGAGACAGGTGGGGTGCAGTCAGCTCCAGAAAACACAAGAGTTAATTATATTGATACAGAACAACCAAACCTCAAAACATCAGTTGCTAATCTGACCTTTTTAGCTCATGCAGAACATGATTTCGTGCAACATGTTCCTGAACAACATTCCAATCAACCAATCAGATTTGAGGGTCAAGTTTACAGTTTATGTCACGTTTAGGCTTACAACCAGAGTCCGCTTCCACATCAGTGTTATTCAGCTATCATTTCCCTCTGATTTTAGGGATCATTTATGGGTAGGGATTGGTTAGGGGTATGGATATGGTTAGAATTAAATGTTGATCCAGGAACATGTCTAACTCTGCAAAATCAGAACAAAACAAGCCTTAATTATGTACATAATATATTTACAATTCAGTGAATTTATGTACATTTCTATGGGACACAATATGCAATATTTTTTTGGTAAATGGCTTGTGTTTGTTCGTCTCGAGCCCTAATAAACCAAACTTTCCATTTGTTTTTTTTATTTTCAATTTCAGTCTGCTAAAGATGTTTTTTGTTTGTAATATGAACTTTACACTCAGTAAATAACGGTACTTTAACCAAAGTTTCTATTTAGCAATACACAATTTGAAACATCTAAAGAGAGTTTGTTAATAGACACCAGTTAGTGTGTTTCCTAAAAAACAGTGATGACACAGATCATGCACCTTTAACTGACAGTTTAACACGGTCCAGTCTAAGAATGATGCAGGCTGACCGTGACTTAAAGACAGTCAATCTGCCTTTCAGTATGTGAACACGGCCTGCAAAAACTTACATGCATACCAGTGGGCATACGCGTTCCCTTGGTAGTTTGCTCTAATGCTCCAGGGACTGTATATTCTCTCTAGACTGACACGCACACAGATATGTTCATTTGAGATCAGCCACCTTTTTGGTGCCAACACTTGAAACTAAGACAAAACTGCAACCCAATTAGAAAAAAATGGTGAGGAATGTGAGGCCAAAGCTGCCACAGAAGTTTTAAATGTATAAACGTAGGTAATACATATGAGCAATATCACATGAGTAGTGATGGACGATTTCAAAACACTGCAAGCTTCGAAACCTTTACGAATCTTTTTTTTTCGAATCAGTGGTTTCGGGTGTGTATCAAACTGCAAAAGTCACCTGATTTCAGTAAATGAGGCTTCGTTATGACATAACTGTTTCGAAATTTCCCAAACTCAATGGTTCACCACTCGGGGGGATGATCTCTGTGAACCCAGAATCATGAGGATTCACTGAGATCACTGCCCAGCGGCGAACAAGTGTCTATGGGTTTTACCTGATCTCTGATCAGTTTTATACATTTTGTAGACATTTTAAAAGGAATAATAGTAGTTAAACTCTCTAATTGGCCTGTTTAGCACATAGACATAATAAATACTATGTATTTATTATGTCTATGGTTTAGCAGAGCCATCCATGAAAAAAACAAAAAACAAGCCCTGAAACTTGATATGTAATCTTATTAGATGATTCGTTAATTGTATTTGATAGATTTTACTTTCAATAAAGCATTTGCAATAGGTATGCAAAAGGTGTTTTTATGCATGTTTGGCCTGAGTTTTTGTTGCATTTACACTGTCCTGACCAGCAGGGCTCACCAGTTTGTGGCATTTCAAACACTTCGAAACAGTGAAACTTTTTGTGAAGCGATTGGTTAAATTGATTCAAAGCTTCGAAAAGCTTAATTTCTCCCATCACAACACGAGTAGGAGTGCGATATGGCTCTATGGATATGTAGATCATATCGCACTCGTGTGATGCTGCGTTTATACAACAGTTCGACGGCACATGTGTGTAAATAAATAAAAACAACGAGGTGACTTAAAAACCCCTTTTTTTAAAAGTTCGTCTTGTGTGGAACTACTTCCTTCCATTCAATTCTGAACAGATGAGCCCAAGCCTCCGTTACTAATTTGAAAACGCCACTTTAGAACTAGTAACGAAGGAACGCTGAGTTGCTTCACTTAAGTTAAAAGCTATTATACGTAAAGGTATTATGTAAATACTTTAAAGCTATATGCTATTAGATATACCGGTATGCTAAAATTATTATGTCGAGTACAGTATTATAAGAGAGAGAGCTCGAATGAGCGATTAGCTTGTGATTAAATCTCATATTCATAATACGCTAAGGAAAGCGATATCTTTTTCTTAGTATCCCTTCAAATGTTACGGGGATTTCACATGACAACGCTGGTCAATTTGGTTGCATCTTACAAGGTGTTAAGAAAAACTAATGTCCATGTATACAGCCTTGTTTCAGACCCTTTTAACACAAAGGTCTTTGCTTTACCCATAAATACCCAAAACGAATTATATCTCATGTTAAACCACTATAGAGACATTAGAGCCAGTGGCAAATGACAGAAGAACTGGCCGAGGTAAGGCTGTTCTCGGCGGGTACATGAGCATTGAACAGCCGCTGACGGCCTGGAGCTCACATCTCTGAAAACATTGAAACAAATTTTAAGATAGGCGCTATCTTTAAACCACATATGTGAAGTTTAAACAACTAGTTTAGCCTAAAAACTACATTCCGTGACACAACAACAGTACTATTTGTAAAATGATGGTGGGTTTGCTCTTCCGCCATGACACTCACTGTGAGAAAGGCTGCAAGCGGAGTGATACAAACGGTGAAACTGTTCATAGGTTTTCATCTCATTGCTTTACCTTTCATAGCTGTCAGCTCTTTGACCTCTGAGACCAGTGTGGGCGCAGGAAGAGGTTGATCAATCCTCACCCAGTTTTTACCTGAAAGTTAAATATTAACAATAAAAAACACATTTACATATGTATTACTAAACACAAATACTCAAGGAACAGTCTAGCTTACTGTCATGTATGTTTAGTTTTGTTCTGGCTTCATGTTTTTGAATCTGGTCTTTTATTTTGCTATGTGCTTTTGTTTTGAAGTTCTTGTTCCTAGTTCCTGTTGCCCTGTTCATTGTTTCCTGTTTGTCATTTCCCTTTATTAGTAGTTTTCAGTACTGTGTTCAAATATGCCTACTTCTCCAAATAATATGCCAAAAGAGTAGTATAAAACATAAAACTGGAGTCAGCCATTTGTGTTGGACACTTTATTATCCCATGAGGCCACAGGAAAATAGTCATGAATGCCAGGTAAGCATCACAATTGATGCCTTTGGTCACATGACAATGCCAACATGGCAGATGCATACGTCCAGTTTAAATTCATGCTAAACACATTCATACTATAGATATTTTTTTGACGAAATCATGTAATCATGTGGTACAGGTACTGACTTTGGATGAAGCGCAGGTTTTTCTTGTTTTGGGATTAGCTTTCTTGTGAGACCTTAGTCAGGGTAGCGCCATTTTAAATTTTTGACAGCAATGAAAAAACAAGGGATACGAGGATACAATAATTAAGCGTGTTCAATTGATTGTACTGTTGCTTAACAACATATTGTTCAGCTGATAAACCATCTTTCCAAAAACTTTCAGTAGACAAAAAACTCATAAAACAGATGTGAAAGTTGTTAGTTGTGAAATGACATGTCCTTTATACAGCACATGCCATTGTAAAGACTGTTAAAGTGTATCACTCACAGACTCGTTTTCATCCACATAAAATTCAATTTGGTGTGTCTACCCTGACTAAGGTCTACAGCCCTCTTGTCTAGATTCGTCTTTATATATAACTCTGCATTTGGTGAGGTTTTTGGTCTAAGTTTTCATGTGTATTATTATTAAAATGCACTTTTTAATAATTAATAACATTGATTAGCCTTGGGTGGACGTGTTATACTTATTAGGGTTCAGTAATCTAGCGGTATAGAATATTAAATCCTGCATTACGCATGAGCACCACTGCTTAATTTTTCAAAATACTTATGAAAATAAAGCTTGTTTTCAGATAATATAGCTAAGTTTGCTTTCCTTACCCCATTTGCTATACTTTTTCTGCTTTTAAACCTCACTAAAGTTTGTAAGATTTAAGCTAATATTGTCAGGGAATGTGTGTGTTAAATGAAGTGCACGACTAATGATCAAATCCAAACATAGGAGAGCCAACCACGTAAAACATAGACGAGAACGGATACGAGATATCTAATGTGACGACAGGTGAACTAAATGACTAAACGCCCCCTCCTGAAAAGGCAGAACAGTCTAACTGCGGAGGAAGGGCGGATGCTTTGGAGGAGGACCATCAAAATAAAGTAAAAACGACACGATGCAATCCTCACATGCAATTCAAGACGCCTCAATGTTTTTCAGAAATGATCACACAAAAGTTTCTGATGTCCACTGACCTTTGCATCGGCCCCTGTGCGCGAGGGTGAGAGTGCGGTCCTTGCATTTCGCCCTCTCCAGGTCACAGTTGGTATCATAACTGTGTCCGTCTGACCCACACACAGGCTTGCCGTGACTCCTGGCGCACGCAGGGGAACACGGGCTCTCTTTTTCCCCTATGAGCCACTGCACACATATGTACATATATAAAGAGCAGTGAGGGCATGACAATATAATAAGCCATGGAGCACTTGACAGAATACCCTGACTAGACTTTAATGATTGTGCAATAAATTAAACAGAGCGGCTGAGCTTTAAAACAGTTCAATGAGTTTCACAGGTTTTAGTAGAAGGAACACTCAGATCATTTGGTGCAATTGCCATGAATCATGAATCTTAAAATAGCTCAGCTGAAATATCACATAGCCTTATATAGATTTCTGTTGTGACTTATCATAACCAAGACCTTATATCTATCTATCTATCTATCTATCTATCTATCTATCTATCTATCTATCTATCTATCTATCTATCTATCTATCTATCTATCTATCTATCTATCTATCTATCTATCTATCTATAACTCTGATGTATCAAATTCAGTTCTCACATGCCTCTTGTTGCCTGATTTGATTTATTATTACAGATATAAATGTGAAGAAAATTCCCTTCAGACCATTTACTTTTTAGAGCAGCAATAATGACCATTTTTAGCATATCAGATTTTTTTTCGTTTTCAAACTCCATAGACTGATTTTTTGCTTTAAGTCAACACGACACTCCAATCAAGTTCTACTCATTTTATTCCAAAATGTGATGCATTTACAAGTAGGATGGAAATGATTTTATTCTTAGTAACTGATTGATTAGGTGAACATTTTAAAATAGTATTCCATACCACAATGGATTTTTTTATATCCCTGAGGATATAATGCACACTCCTGAATCATGAACAATAATCATGTGCATCATAAAGCTGACTTATTAAAAAGAAATGTTGATAAAAAAGTAATTTTTTTCTTCTCACTCACATTGGAAAAAATTTCTTATTCCCTCTAAACCAGTGTCCTAACCTATTTTTCCTTAGCTGCATTTATCATGTAACAGGCCACCTCAAATATATATATCATTCTTGAATTTCCACAATTTCATATTGTGGGCCAGAAGAGTCTGAACAGATTAGAGGTAGAGAGAAAGAGAAGCCAGCTTAACTCAGTGTAGATATATGCTGGCCAGCTCCCTACAGTAAAGACACATTTGCTCTAGATTGGTCTGTAAGCTGCTGGACCATCATGCACTGCAGCTTCTGACAGGGACAGTGGTCTCACAGCACATCAGGTACACAAGCTGGAGAACTTCTACTGGAAAAAGGGGAGCTTTTGCCAGAAACACAGGGCACATTTTCCATTTTAACCAGACCCATCTGACTAAACAGAGCTGACCGTTTCTGATCACACACACACACACACACACACACACACACACACACACACACACACACACACACACACACACACACACACACACACACACACACACACACACACACACACACACACACACACACACACACACACACACACACACACACACACACACACACACACACACACACACACACACACACACACACACACATACATACAGTACACCACAAACAACAAAAGGTTGCTTCAGAACTGAGTCTCTTGAGAGCCAAATGATGTCACTAATGTAGACATGGAGTGAATCCGCCTGAGTGCCTGATGACAGACCAGACATTTATCTATTTATTTTTCAGCTGTTTTTTTTTTCAACAAAAAAAAATTAAAAAAAAATTCTATTTTTGCTGTGCTTTAAAGTACACTTATTTTTATGTTCTGACTAACAAACTAAATCTCATGTAAAGATCATAATTTTAACTGTATAGTGTGAAATATTACATTTAATATATTTTTACATACACTAAACTGCAACTTCATCACAAATGTGTAATTACAAATATATTTAAAGACATGACATTTAACATAAATTTGAATTATAAGAAATTTTCATTTTATTGCAATTGACATGCAATTAAGCGTCCAAAAGCGTTATCACACACACACACACACACACACACACACACACACACACACACACACACACACACACACACACACACACACACACACACACACACACACACACACACACACACACACACACACACACACACACACACACACACACACACACACACACACACACACACACACACACACACACACAAATCAGGCTTAAATCTGGCTTATTTTCCATACACTGACCACATTTTTTTTTTTTACCTTTATTTAACCAGGTTAGTCTCATTGAGATATATCATTAGTTTTTTTCAAGAGAGACCTGGCCAAGATAGCAGAACAAGTTCGATCACACAATCACAAAACAAACACAAAAGAGGCAAAGACAACTCAAGTGCATTTCAATTAAATAAAGGTGCCATTAATTCAAACGTGTGGATGGACTCATGTTCTATAGTTTTAACATAACCTTTAAAATCATTTAAGGAGATTAGACATAGTTTAAGTGTTTTCTGTAGGTTATTCCAGGTAGAAGGTGCAACAAACATAAAAACCTTTTTGAACAACTCTGTTCGGGCTTGAGGTACATCCAACGACATCGTTTTCTGGGACCGTAAACCAAGTACTCTGTGTAAAAGAAATAAACTCAGATATGTAGCATGGGAGCCTATAATGCCCTTATATATAAAGATATGAAGTTGATTTGACAGAGAGGGCAGATTCACTGTGAAGTAAAGTGTGCAGCGATGAGTGAAGGGTCTGCAATTTGAAATAAACCTTAAAGCTCGATCCATGAAACACAGCGTCCAACTTCTGAAGACACTTTGATGGGGCATTCATATACAACGGATCACCATAATCAATAATAAGAGAGAAATGTGGCATCGACTAGTCTTTTTCTGGCGGAAAAGTAAAACAAAATTTGTTTCTAAAAAAATAAACTTTTTTACTAGATTCTGTATATGAACCTTAAAAGAAAGGTGATCATCAATTAAAAATCCTAAATTTGTCTAAAATTAAACTACCTCAATTGTTTTACTCTGATCAGTAACTATATTCAGGTCTAACTCATTTTTCCTTGAGTTTGAAAAAAACATTACTTTGGTCTTCTCTGCATTAAACACAAGCTTGAATTGATAAAGCTGTGCTTGTACTCTATCGATTGTGCTTATATATTAATACTATACCAGTTTCATATATATCACACAGTGTATATTTTTTTAATTATCATAAATATTCCAGAATAGCCACCTTATAAATAAATGCCTAAGCAAATCTTTAGTGTTTTTTAAGACAGGCCAAAATATTCCTGGTGAAAGCTGCCCGGTCTAAGTAGCACTATAAATGCGGCATCCAAAGCAAGCTGCTTTAAAGGAGATTTAGAGCTCAATACACGTCCAGATGGTGAGTTGCCTATTTGTCCATTTTCTGTGAAGGAAACTAAGAAAACGAAAGCAACAGGCAAAGCTACCATAGACCAACAGTTGTAGTCTCCCTCAGAAAACTTTGATTACCATATTCATCTTGACCACATGCATATTTCAATGATGTGTTCATATGATTACATTATGACAAGGCGTAACATAATACCCAGTTGTACATTTTTCACACACATGTTGTTACAAACCGGCATGATTTTCTTTTGTCTGTGAAATTAAATGTGCAGAATTCCCAGTCATTTGAACTCTAAAAACGACATGAAAACCACTAAAAAAGTAGTTGATAGAATTTGTTAAAAATGTATAGTTTAACATTAATATAAATATTTTATTGATATTTACTAATTTTGCTGTGCTTTAAACTAGAACACTTATTTTGATGTTCTGACTAACAAACTAAAGCTCATGTAAAGATCATAATTTTAACTGTATAGTGTGAAATATTACATTTAATATATTTTTACATGTACTAAACTGCAACTTCATCACAAATGTGTAATTACAAATATGTTTAAAGACATGACATTTAACATAAATTTGAATTAAGAAATTTTCATTTTATTGCAATTGACATGCAATTAAGCATCCAAAAGCGTTATCTCACACACACACACACACGCACACACACGCACACACACACGCACACACACACGCACACACACGCACACACACACACACACACACACACACACACACACACACACACACACACACACACACACACTGATAAGTACACATAAGAAGGGGCTTTGAGAAGTTAACAACATACACAACTGACATGGAACAGAGGACAAATTTATGCATCACCTCGTATTGAAAGCATACTGATATATGACTAAGTCTGTGAAATCGTGTTTATTTGTAAAATATGAGGCGGTATAACAGACTGTTTAACTGTATAACTGGAAGTGAAATGAATCACACGCATTCTGTCAGTTTGTGTGGGCAGGAGTTTAGTTAAGCATTGGACTCAGAGGAGCACAGAAGCCTACACAACATAAACATCTGCCGTTCTCACATTTAACAATAACCTCCCCAGAAAGTATTTGTAGATTTTGGGATACTTAATGTTGGGTTAGTTCACCCAAACATGTAAATTCTGTCATTTATTACTCACCCTCAAATCGTTTTAAACCCGTAAGACTTTTGTTCGGAACACAAATGAAGAGGTTTTTTTTTATGAAATCTGAGAGCTTTCTGTAAAGACATCATTAAAGTAATCCATGTGACTCCAGTGGTTTAAACACAATTTTATGAAGCGATGCGAGTGCTTTGTTTGTGTTAAAACATAATTTGCCACTTTATTAAAAAAAAAATATTAATCTCCAACACGCGTTCACAAGAGCACCACAACACGAGATTAATATTTTGTAAATAAACTGGTAAATTCTCAAACAAAGAACTCTGCACTTCATAAAACTGAGGTAAACCACTGGAGTAACATGGATTACTTTAATGAAGTCTTTACTGCCTTTCTGGGGCTTGAAAGTGTCAGTAGTGTAGCTGTCAATGGAGGGACAAAAAGCTCTCGGATCAAAACGATGGGTTTTACAAGCTTTAAAATTACATTAGGGTGTCATTTATGACATAAATTATGACAGAATTATCCCTTTAAGTCACACATTTCTAATGCATTGCATTACATAACAAAATATCAAACCAAATGGCATCAACAAACAACTGATAAACCAACAACATTCACCAAACATGTTCCACTAATACCTGACAACCAAAATACCTAAACAGTTTTGTCTGTTTTACCATTTATAACCTAACATATATATTGATTATATCTCTTTAGTAAATTCCTTGTTTTTGCAACTAATGCAATGATATTCATAGATCTATAACTATTTAGTTGTGGCGCGGGTGCATAAATACCTTTTGAGGGCACTGTACGTAACTGATTATTGCTTTGCAAAGGTTTCTCAATCAATACACATCTTTCCTATTGAGTGAAATATGTGTTCAGTAGTCCACAATCCATGAATCATACGCTGACACAACTAAAATCATATGTAAATCATTAAAAACTATCCTCTTGTTGATTAAACAATTTGTCAAGTGCATTTTCCTAATTAAAAATGATCTCCAAAAATGTTCTTGTTTTTCAGTTTGGGGTTTATGACTAATGTTTCTTCTTAGAACTCTATTTTGAGAACAAGAATACTCTTAACTTTTGCCTGGACTCCTCAATAAAGTGGAGATTTCTGGACGAGCTGGAGACACCAGAGAAATCTCATTGCACAGATGGATATTTATTCTTGGCAGGCATTCTCTCTCTCTCTCTGTGTGTGTGTGTGTGTGTGTGTGTGTGTGTGTGTGTGTGTGGTTTTCACAAGGAGTGCCAGAGCTAGTCTCTATAATGTGTGAAGCACTCATTACATTTTGGAAGAATAACAACAAAAATGACGAACAAAAGTCGACTTCTGATTGGCTACTACAAAATTAGCGGGCCCGGCCAAATGTAGCTGGTATCTCACAAAAAGGTACAGAAAATAAGGGAGAATTATGTTTCAGATTAGAACTCAATTTCAAACAATATTTAGTATATTTTCAACTTATATAAGGTTACACTTAAATATGTAATGACCAATGTTTATCTAATAATAGAGAAAAAAATGACAAAGGTATTCACTTTTAGTGCACACATGCAAACTGAAAAGCAGAGTGTGAGAAACTGGTTATGCAAACTTCAAATCCCTTCCTAAAACAGCTTTGCATTATTCAGTGACGACTGTCAGATTTCATACGAAGGAGATCTGCAATCGTAATCCCTCTTCTGATCATCAGACTAATTAAATCCAGGCTAACGTGAAAACTGCTTCCTGAACTTCCTACTTTGTCACTCTAATGATACAACTTGGCTGAGGAACAGTCATGTTATTTCTTCTGGAGAATCTCACTGAATGTCTGATCACCCACCAAAAAATAAAACAGGAAGGAAGGAAGGATTGTGATATAAAATGTTAGATGACCAGTCATTTTCTTCTATTTAATTCAGATAAGACTGAGGCAAATTGCCTTGGACAGCAATTTTTGACAGTAACTTTTCTTTATAAAATCATATTACAATTAGCTACAATTAGTCCAAAATGCAGCTGCTGGAGTTCTTACCAGGTCAAGAAAATATGATCATATAACACCAATTTTGTCATCTTCTGTTACCTACAGTATTAAGTTACGTATCGATTACAAAGTATTGCTACTGAGCTATAAGGCTCTAAATGGTTTAGTTCCTGTGTATTTTACCAAGATCACACAACTCTGGACTTTTGATAGATATCACCAGGATAAGTCCACTAAAGAAGGGAGAGCGTTTTCGCTCACGTGATTAATCTTTTCTTATTATCTTTGCTTGAAATGTTATGAACAGCTACGTTTAGTATTATACATTTGCTTTTCTGTTCTATCTCGGGATGCCCATCCCGAAGTAACCAGAGAGTACCTTGCCTCTTACAAAGACTTCAGATTCCTCAACACCTGTGAAGAGAGAGCGCCAACTCCTGCCAGGATGCAACTCAGGATCAACATGCACCAATGCACATTTTTTTAGATATTGTAATCATTATGTTCACAACTTGAAATAATTATAAAGAGCTCATTGTATCTGCCTAACATAACTTGGACACAGTCACCTCTGATAACAGATCACTCTAAATTGAAACGTAGACGCATGCATTTTCTGTAAAAAAAATGATACGATATGTATTGTGAAAAACTCTATACAAATAAATGTGAATTGAATTTCTGGCAGGTCACGTCAGTCAAGCTCACACACCAAGCACAATGTTCTCTCACCATTCCTGATTTCTAACACACACTTACAGCGTTCGGCTGCTGCTCTCAGTGTGTTTTTCCGTCGTCTCCGGTCATGTTCATATGTAAATTGTGCAAGCTTATTTTGTCCATTAGTTCAAAAGATCTTAAAAAACATTTACCCGCCCACAGGCCCTCCCCTAGACATCAGGACAGAAGTGGAGACGGATGTGTGATTCGTGTGATTCGATCGACCAAAACGCATCTTAATACCAGGTGTACACTTGCAGGGCCACTATCAATTAAACTATACATTGAGTGAATTCCACTCTCCGGGTCTGGGTTCATTAAAATGGACAGTATGGTTCTTGGACCAACAAAGATAGATCTGGTTCTTGGTTAATCCCAGTTTATGATTTGGTGTGTCTAGTCTTGGTGTGAGTTCAATGGGTTCTGGTTTTGTTCGGGGTCTTGTATGGTCTGGTCTGAACTCTTTAGCTAACCATACAACACATCACTGAAGTCATGATGTGAAACTGATTGATTGGCCGCTGCTGAAACCACAGAGGGTATGAATTAGCATTAGCCATAAATCCCTCTTTGTTTTCACATTTTTATCATTCATTGGGGAAAAAAATACTTTTGGTTTGCAAACCGTCTACACCCTTGGGATTCACAAATTTCTTTAAAATGCCAATCCAGATTTCAGACACACAACAATCAGTTTTCTTACATTCTTTGTAGGAGTTTGTTGTTTGCCCAAATGCTTTTGATTATTTGTCCCCAGAGCTTGTAGACACAAATGAAAGCTTGCAGACTAAATAACCAGAACATGTTGTTTGTCCATTTTAATAGCACAATAAGTTCTGTAGACATCAACAAAACACACAGCAGAGAGAAGATATCGCTTCAGCGTGCCAATATGGTGAATTTGTGACATGCTTTTCAGTTTATGAAGCCTGCTATGTCATGACTAATGGTTGTCCGGTGAATTTAAAGAGACACTACTTTTATCGGTCTGTAATTGAAGCCTCTGGGAGGCTGGTAATCTCTGGTATTTTCTCAAAGAAAGCCGTATCATTAAATGCTGATAGCCACTGCTATCTCTCCACAGCAAAATGCCATAGCACTGACCCAGAACACATTCTCTCTGTCAGAAAACCTTCCTTATCCAAATCCCAGCTGTCGCTCACTGTATATCGAGCACACAGCGCTGCTTTCGGCCCACACAGGGAGAACAGCCTTTTGTCCCCTGACTCTGTCTCCTAACTTGTTCTCTATCCCTCACACACACATTTCCTCTCTCTTTACTCGACTATCTTCTGTCTTGCTCACACTATCTCTCTCTCTCTCTCTCTCTCTCTCTCTCTCTCTCTCTCTCGTTCTCTCTCGCTCTCTCTCTCTCTCTGCTCCAGTCCTTGTCTAACTCTGCTGTCTGCCTAGTGTAATTGAGTCTGGAAACATGATGCACACACACACACACACACACACACACACACACACACACACACACACACACACACACACACACACACACACGTTGAACTCAAAGGTTGTGCAATAAATAATCATTAGTCAACACTTTGACGTACTTGGTTGTGTATAATTTTTTGGGTATAATTTACTGCCAATCTGTGAATATTAAGTAATCATGAAATTAATAAAAAATAAACTGTATTCTGATTATGAGTATTTTTTAAGTATTTTAATTTACTGTTCTTACTATAGTAAGTGCCTGTAACATGTTACTATGTCACCTTAAAATACAGTGTTACCAGCTTTTTTGCTTTTTATTTTGCCCTCACATTGTGAAAAAGAAATAGACATCCAGGTCTTGACATCTGACCTCCCAATTTATTAAATAATGCCACATGAATTATTCCACTGGACTCACGCAGCCATTCCCATCTATTTTTGCATTTTCTTAACTTTTAATTCACATTTCATCATTCAATATCTTTGCCAAGATATAAAATAATTTCAACCATCGTATAGGAACAACTTCACAATATAGTAATTCTGCCTGAAATCAGAGATGTTACCAAATTAAATTACAGCCATATCCTATATTTATCATCAGACAACTGGCTATTTTTCCCTTACAACAATTGGTCGTATCTTCATTGAAAAAAACAAAAACATTATGCAAATCTCTCAATTATTATTGAACATTCAGGCATGTGCCAGGGCATCAGACTCTTCAGGATTTTTAACTAACAACTCATTATATTTTGACTATTACTTTTTGAGAATTGCTTACTCTCACTTAAAACAATTCTGACCAATATTCAAATCTCTTCATTGCCTTACATGCTCAGACATGTGCCGGATAAACGTGTATCATTGTTATACTGTATATCGTCATATTGCCTATAGCCCTAAAATTTGCTCTGTGGTAAAGGCATTATAGACATAAAAGTTTGACTTTCTGTAAAGCTGCATCAAAACGACATGTATTGTGAAAAGCGTCAAACAGAGCAAGCACATCAGGGTTCGTTTTAATCAAACCAAACATGCCAAGCGTTAACACACTCTTAGTGCACATAGCCTCTGCCAAGTCAAGGCAAAGCAAGTGCTATACATGTGCTATATTTATTTATATAGCACATGTATAGCTATACATTAGTTAGTCTAATTCTACATTAGAATAAAAAAGGAGGATACTGAAGGCTAAAATACTATTCCTGACTTCCTGAATCACTAAGCATAGGGATCCCGATCTGGAATGGAAGAGATTGAGAGTCAGGTTCACGATTTTACACTAGAAATTATACTAGACATAACACTAGAAATTATAGTGAGTCTGGCACGATTTTTATGACACTACAAGTAGTTTGAATTGAAATCTGCAAGCTTTCCTTTCCCATCCGCATCATCTCACATTCATAGACTGTCACCAGAGTGTTGAACAGCGAAGCCCGCTGATGCTGCACAGTGTATCATGAGTTATATAAGGTAAACAGTGACCTGCCGACTGACTACTTCTCTGGACTTTTAGATGCCTGGTTAATACTCGTGCAACACACAAATAACAAACACTCTTTCCTTAGGATAAGAACCTTACATATACATAACCCCCACATAAACTCTCTCTCTCACACACACAAACACACACGACACTAACACCTGCATCATTGGGTCATTGGGTGTGATGTGGGCCGCTCCAATAAAACAGCAGAGAGGGGGGGGGGCATTCATTCTTGGCATGTAACTCGCACTCGCCTCGCTGTGTTTGTTCTTTACATGACTTTACAAGGTTTCAGTGATGTACTCGAGCAGGTATGTTGTATACACCGCTTTCCTCCATGTGTTCATTTTTCAATCACTGTTATGTTAGGTTAGGTTTTTACAGGGCAGCTTAACCAGACTGCCATGATGATTTGTGTGTGTGTGTGTGTGTGTGTGTGTGTGTGTGTGTGTGTGTGTGTGTGTGTGTGTGTGTGTGTGTGTGTGTGTGTGTGTGTGTGTGTGTGTGTGTGTGTGTGTGTGTGTGTGTGTGCTATTTATATAGCTATAGCTATTTCTGAATAATGTGTGGGAATGCTTATGCCGTATCTTTTAATTGAACTACTGAATAAAAAAAAACAGATTAGACTATGTTTTTGTCATGTTGGAAAAAGTTCACACTCTATTAAGTCCATACTTCAAAGGGAAGGGAATATTAAAGTGCTCTAGGTCTCGTACGAAGCGGTTGTAACATCCAACACAGTGTCTGTGTGTGTACTGTAAGAAAAATGTAAAAACATTCACAGATTGCAGATTTTTCAGCAGACTGTACATGTTATGTGTTCAGTAGCTTGCATATTCAGTATCATAATTTGTATCTGTATCATATAGCTTTTGATTAATTTTAAATACGGTTATTTGGCCTTACACATTGTGTTTTGTAACACGAATAAGAATAAAACTACCATGTTCGTGTCAACCCAATGCTAAAGTCAAATTCATCACCATTTTTAATGCTAATAGCGTGATTTAATTCACCATTAAACTACGTTGACAATGTGTTTCCTATTGAGGTACTCAAGCTGTGAAGTTTTATTTCTGTTTTTCTGAGTTGTCTTTTTAAATGTCATGCTACCACGAGGATCATGTTTGTCAGACTGTTAACAAGTAAATAACAGTGAAAGTTCGAGTGACCTTTGCAGATTAAGTGCGTAATTAGTTTGATGCTATAAAACTTTATCCAGCCTCGTATGCATGACAAATTGTGGCACTATGAAAACACAGCAATGTTGGCTCAACCAATCAGGACTATCTGTTTATCCAACCAATGGCAGATGAGGGGAGTGTTGGGGAAACTTGATTTCATATCATTATTTATGCAGTGCTGTTTGGTGATGCTAGTAGAAAGAAATTATACTTGAACCCAAGGAACTTAAAATGAATAGACCAATGCCTACTGAGCAGTCGGTATATTCACTGTGCTCGGACGCATCACTGCATGTTGACAGAATTAAATCCTCAGAAAATATTATCTTCTAAGTCTGCGGCATGTCAGAATTGGCTCGGTCAAAGAGCTCTGAATAACTGTGACTGGAAAAGTGTGCTAAATTCATGTTAAATGTGGAAAAGGAAAGCTAAAATCCCTCTACTGTCAAGGGACGCTTCCTTTCTTTCTTTCTGTTTTCTTTTTTATATATAAACCCAATCACCCAATTGGCTTTCAGGAAAGAGCTTGATCCTGTTATTGGCCCGAATACGTCTTCCAGCCGAGTTGAGCAGCCATAAGTCCTCATGAAACGTTGGGTTCTTGGAGCTGACAGCATTCAGAGATAAGCTTTTACAAATGAGGCACAGAAGGGAGTAGGACTTTTGAAGCGTTTAACTCCAGATTTTTTTAATAGCTTTTTTAACGCAACCTTTCTGGCCTCCTGTAATGATTAGATGAGGATGATGAAGGATGTTTTAGCACTGCGGAGATATTTCTGCACTGTTTTCTGCTGTTGAGCAAAACAAAACACACACACGCGCCCGCACACACACACACACACACACACACACGCACACACACACACTCTCTGTATGGCTACTATTACAGGATATTTCAGTCTGTATAGTTCTTGCCAAAAATAAAATAAGTGAGCAGATATTATATCACAAGAGATAAACGTCTGTGGGTGTTAATGGCAAGAAAAATGAGAAAGTGGCTGCATAAGTATAGAAAAATGGCAAAATCATTAAAAGGAAAGAAGCCATTAATGAAAAAGATTAATGCTTCTCAATTCTTCCAAACAGCCATCAATTAAATCACACAGGACTTCATGCATTTCAATAATCATGCAGAAACTCTGGTGCTTTTATCAAAATGCATAACTGTTTCTTATCCATAATTAAGAAATAAATTAGATGCAGGGCTATAAATGTGTGTGATAGGAGTTAGATACAGCCGATGATCCCAAGGAATTTATTTTAAAACACTTTTAAAACCTATTTATATCTCAATGAGGTCTAATGTGTTCCATGCAGATTAACTGGTTCGGAAAATATTTCCTGAGGACAAAAAATGTGACGTTTTTGTACCTTGCTATTAGAATCTTCTCAGCAAAGCAAATAGTTTTTTAAAGAAATTAATCTTTACTCGGTTCACTTTTGGAGATAGACACATGTGGTGTGTTTTTAGGTGTGTGTGTTCCTGGAATCCCCTACGTTATGGGGACCAAATGTCCCCACAAGTAAATTTTGACCTTGAGGGGACATTTTTTTGGACCCCAAGAGGAAACAAGTTTATAAATCATAGAATGATGGTATAAAAATCATTACGTCAATGGAATGTCTCCATAAAACATAGAAGCGTGTGTGTGTGTGTGTGTGTGTGTGTGTGTGTGTGTGTGTGTGTGTGTGTGTGTGTGTGTGTGTGTGTGCGTGCGTTCGTGCGCATCAGATTTTTATACCGACCACCTCCTCCAACCACAAGTATTACAATACCTCAGCAGCATCCACAAATTTCTCTCTCCTGCTTTCTTTCTGATTTGTTCTCACTTTCATTCTCAATGGTCAATCTCAATGGTCTCAGTGCACAACTGAATGGACATTTACCACAAGAGCTCTGCGGCAATCTTGACAAACCATTCTTCTGTCTGAATTGCTCAAATACTTGAGGACATAAAAGAATGCAGCGGCAATTCGATTTCTGGGGCAGGTTTTCATGCCTTGACCGGATAGTGTTATTAATCACGCATGTAAGATCCTTTCTTTCTTTTTGTCTTTTTTTACTTTACTACTATTAAAACAAAAAGGATGTTAAGGTCAATAGATCATCACCTTGACACAAACTTACTGACTTATAGAAATCCTGACAGATGAATTAGCATTTTTTGGCGAGACATATGAGAGACATCATATAGCTCGACTATTCAATATTTTGTCAGCAAACTGATTCAGCCGCAGAAACAAATACTCCACACAGTTGTCTTTGTTGAAATCGTATGAAATGCTGCATTGGAAAGGCAACGGTCCTCTTTTCTATGGGCACAGAGGGGTGCACAGGAAGCAAAAGACCTTTATGACAAAAGGTCAATGGGTGTACTGAAGTCTCACTGACAATGTGCCTCAGCAAGCAAAACCCAACTATTCAGCCGAATCACCAGAAGATGCTCTGGTGTTGGGTTATTACGCATTCTAGAGTGTCTAATCCTTCCAATAACTATGTATCATACTAATAATACGGGCAGACAATGAGTTACCCTGGTATTCAGAATGCAATGCAATATTCTTTAACTCATGTCACTGTTTAAGACGGCAAAAAAGATGCTGTGAAATTTCCACTGGTTTATTGTGCATTATGTATATCACTAACAAGTAAGAAGAATGGTCAAGCCCTTATTCTGAGTAGGATGCAGGGAAATATATTTGGGGCACTTTGATTTAATGGCATTGTAGAAATGTTCATACATAGAAACACTGTATCAGAATATTGAATTGCATCACTATTTTAACAAATGCATTAACATCGATACAGTATAAGCACTTTATGCGTCACATTGACAACTTTGAGTGACGCACTTAAGTTATCAGAATGACAAATGCGTAAATTACGCACGGACTTACCCGAGGACCACTGGACTTCTGCGCTGAGGCTGGTGGCAGGCACATCATCATCAGTAGCGCGTGCGAATACAAAAACACAAAAACGACCCGATTGTGGAAATACATTCTGTCTGACGGTGAAGTATAAGACAACTGACAGCCTACGGACAAGATTAACTTAAGGATTGGCAAAGGTCCCAAAGTTGCAGGAAATTCCAAAAGTTTGTTCCCAGATAAATTGGTCCTCAGCGGGTTTCTCCTTCACATGTGTGTGTTTTCATAGTGCCAGAGAGAACGCAGACGAGATGGAGATAGTCGTGGTGATACACACTTTCCACTGCGCGGGATGTACTGTCCTTTCCAGAGCTACAGGTTGAATAGTTTGTCTTACACTTTGGGACGCGTTTAAAACCTCAGGAGGTGGGATTGCTTGGCGTGATTGACAGCGGGATCGTCCAATGACAGCGCAGTTCGACCGGGTGGGGGGTGCAAATTCTGCAAAAGTCCGCGGATTAATCATCAGTCCACTTGGTTCCAGCAACAGTAATGACGCACTCTACGACTTTCTTTGACACAACTGTCATACGCAACTTATTTCTTTTTTTATGGTTGTATAATTAGCGTAAAAGATAAAGCGTAATATTTAATAATTTATGTATGTAATATTTAATAATATATTTTTTTATTTTTTTATATAAGGGAGACCGAGGCAGATTGTTGTCACAAATGTTTAATCTTCGTAGTATTATTATTATGGTTATTAGCCAACTTATTTCAATAAATGCGACTTCATTTAGTGAAGGCAATGTGGCTTTGACAAGCAATTATTCTGTTGTTTAAATATTCACAATTAAAATATAAAAGCCTATTTTATGTTTAATATATTGATATTCTATGGATATTTTGTTTTGTATTATATTATAAGAAAAAAATAATAATCAAGCGATTATACATAATGTGACGCCTTAGCCTACTACTATTTTTTTTTCTTCAAGACATGATTATTAGCTAGCACAATTGTGTCATCCCAAAAATTGGATGGATTTTTTTGGATGGATGGATGGATGGTATATAGATAGATAGATAGATAGATAGATAGATAGATAGATAGATAGATAGATAGATAGATAGATAGATAGATAGATAAATAGATAGATAGATAGATAGATAGATAGATAGATAGATAGATAGATAGATAGATTAGTTTGTTTGCTCGTAGATTGCTCGTTAATCTGTCTGTCCATCTATCCATCTAATCTATCTATCTATCTATCTATCTATCTATCTATCTATCTATCTATCTATCTATCTATCTATCTATCTGTCTGTCTGTCTGTCTGTCTGTCTGTCTGTCTGTCTGTCTGTCTGTCTGTCTGTCTGTCTGTCTGTCTGTCTGTCTGTCTGTCTGTCTGTCTGTCTGTCTGTCTGTCTGTCTGTCTGTCTGTCTGTCTGTCTGTCTGTCTGTCTGTCTGTCTATCTATCTATCTATCTATCTATCTATCTATCTATCTATCTATCTATCTATCTATCTATCTATCTATCTAGTCTGTCTGTCCATATATTTACTTATTTAAAATGATTAAATATATAATAAAAATATATAATAAAATCTGGATCTTTCTCCCAGCTTCTGAAAAGTTCAATTCTACCCTATTAAATTGCATTTTAGGAAGAAAAGGAGAGAAAGAGAGGAGAAGCTCAGACAAGCAGGGCTCAGGTCTGCTCAGGTCTGCCTCCATGTGGTTCTCCGATCATGGATGTGGGATGAACCTCGATCTGCCGTTATTTCCACTGGGATCTCGGTTATGCCATGTTCCACACCGCGTCAGCCGGTGTGTGTGTGTGTGTGTGTGTGTGCGGGACTGTGTGAAGCTCCTCTGGGGGGAGGAGGGGGGACAGGAGTGTCTAATGGAATGTTAACGAGATCACTTTATGTCCTGTATCCACTTTCCTTTAACCATGTCCTCATACAAAACAAAGACGCTTTCTGGCGTGTGAAAAAAAAGAGTTGTTGTTGGAGAAACGTTGACCAACACAGACGGCTGTTGTCACTTGGCTGGACTTGAAACAAATGTTTGACAAGGGGCAGAGAGAAAGGAAAGGGCGAACAAGCTGAAAAGGTCTGTGCTGCCCAATTATCACACCGACCCTTTCCACAGATCCTCAATGGCGGTTCACTGTCTGTTTATAGCAAGCAAAGCCGACAGAAAATTAGCAGGTGTCTGTAGACAAGAGCAGCCAGCCCAATCCAGCGGGCACCCTGCCGACTCCAACGCAATTATTACCAGGCCATGCACATTTCGTGGCTTTCATCAACACACCAGTGCAGAGGAGAGGTCTCGTATGTTATTATGATGTCTTAGATAAGCATGACAGGCCCGCTTCATGTTAAGTGTCCTTAATACCTTTGTACTTTAAATTGTGTGCTTCTAACTGCTGTTAAACCCATTTACAGCTTTTATAATTAGACATCTGGACCGAGCTTTATTGTGGTTTTACCAGCTTTCAGAGAAGTTAAAGTTTCAGTGCTGAGAGATTCCTTCAGCTAATGTCTTTGACAGCAATTGTCTTCTTCAAGATGTACGGATCCTCGCCAGATGTCTAATTAATCCATGCAATGTTTTACTACGTGCACTTTTTCTTTTTCTTTTCAGAAATGCTGGGTTTTAAAATGAGTGGCAAGGAGAAATTGCAAACGGAGTCTCTGTTGTTTCTTATAAAATTCATTTGGTGAAATAAAATAGACAAGTGACTAAATTGTTGTATATTAAGGGAATATTCCATGTTCTGTTCAAGCAAAGCTCAGTTGACAGTATTTGTGGCATAATTGCACAATGCTGATTATCACAAAAAAGTTGACATTTTATTGTAAGGTTTTCATGTTACCATGTAATTGTACAATTAAGTATGGGGTAATATTAATTAACTATGTACTTACAGTATAGGGCTAGGATTAGGGTTTGGTTTAGGGTTATTTGCATGTATTATGCATTATTTACTGTTCTTTAGTAAGTAGATGTAACGTGTAACAAGGACACTGTAAAGCAAAGTTACCAAAAAGCCCTTTCTTTTATTTAAAAAAAGTTTTTTTAAAAGGCAATTACTCTTCAACAAAGTCACCTTAACATCAAATTAATGTGCGTAGTTATGACTAAGATAATATATTATTGGATGAGTTTAATGAGGCGTATTGAAGTTCATACTGAAATCTCAGATTTATGATGACAAAATCTGTCCTGAAACTGCACACTGTGTTCTTTTGCTCAGGAGAAAAAGCAGCAGAAGTCTCTGTTTATTCTCAGTGTAATCTCAATGGAAAAATAACTGAGATCTCATTAGAGGCTGGACGTTCCTACAGAGGCTGGACGTCACACTCCTGTTACACTTTATTTTTGTTACAGTGTAATTATATATTTAAGTACTGAGTAATACTAAGCAACAACATACTTACTATAGGGTTAGGGCACTGTAAACCCTAACGCTGAAAATAATTAAATGGTTTGAGTAGGACAAACTTAAATTAAAGTAATAGAGTATTTAGGACTTTCTTTCAAGTTCACAGAACTGATATATTTTAAGTAAACTGAACTGTTTTATTGTTTTGAGTTTTAGGAAATTATTTATTTAATTTAGACAAACTTAAGTTTAACTGAAACGGCTGGGATGTCTATTTCCCAGCATGCTTTGCCGATGGCACTCGAAAGGGAGAGTAAATGCTAAAATTAAGTGTAATTTGATATGGTTTTTTTGTGCAATATTAATGTTAAGTGGGAGATTTAGTAGTGATTAATGTTTTTTTATGCTTATTTGGAAGAATTTCTGTTAATGTTGGTTTTAGGATAGTTACCATCATGGTGACGAGTGGTGCATGAGCTTGATTTGAGAGCAAATGATACCTTCATTTTGTTTTACTCAGTCAGCAAGTGCTTCAGTGTAACATACTTTTGCTGATGTGTTAGCTAATTAGTATGTCAGCAGATTAGCTTGTTAAAGCGAACTAAGTTTATAGGCCTACTAATAAAAGTGTTCATATTGAGATTACATGAAAGTTTTAAGTTAATTGTATGAATTAGTGTAAACATTTAAGAGTTAAGAACAATTAAAATGTATAAGTACAAAATAAAAATCTGCTAGTTCTGCTTACTTAAACTTTGAATTTCATAATTTTTTGAGGCAATTGATTGCCTTAAATGTTTTGAGTTCTGCCAACTTATTCTGGTTTGCAGGATTAGGATTTGGTTGAAGGTTAGTTGCATGTAATTATGCATAAATTACTGTTATTACTATGGTAAGTACATGTAACATAATATTATGTAACAAGGACACTGTAAAATAAAGTGTTACCAAATTAAGTACTTGTAATTAGATTATATCACATTTTTAAATTCTCGTAATCGACTACAGTTCATTTTTTGTGAAATAACATATTCACACAATAGCAGTAAATTAATTCAGAAAGTCATGCAGTTTTGTAATTTCACGTACAGATTAGCCGCTCGTCAGGTGGCCAAAATCACACCGAAAATTGAGAGGTCACACAGCATTTGACCACTGGATTTACAGAAATCATTTTGTTGTGTTTTTTTTGCAACATTGCATGTACTGTAATCAAGTCCTGACGAACACATTAATTGAATAATGTATTGATGTGTCTTTGTAAGGCTTTTGTCTTTCAAACACATTTTTATTATGATTTTTAACTTATTTAAAAATGTTATGATATAACTTGATTTTCATTATACTCATAAACCCTCTGCAGTTCCTTCACGAACCCCAGTCTGAGAAACCCTGACCTAATGTAATGCTTAATGCACTTCATGTTGTTGATAACAAAGAAATACATATATTTCTATTTGCATTTTTATATCAATATGGTACAATATTATCCTATTAAATTCAATGTGATGGTCAAAAGTAATCAAAAATTAGTCTGATTAAATTTAATAAAATGTGCTGTAATGGATTACGTTACTAACTATAATTTTGTTTTGTAATTTGGAATTAGTAACGGACTACATTTTGTAAGTAATCTACAGCACAGATCTCGGTGAGTCATTTAATCGTGTATTATTATTATTTTTTTTTTTTCTTTCTTTCAAAATGCACAGATTCACGTCATTTTGTATTTGTGATGCAGGGATTCACTTTTTTTTTTTTTTTTTTTTTGTCAGCCGAACCTATAAAATATAAAAAAAATATTTACTTTATATTGACTTTATACTTTAATATATTTAAGTACCCACTGAGATTTTAATTGTAATACATTAATAATTTACTCTAAGTAAATAAAGTAGTCAGATTATATTGCCTAAAATGTGTAATGTAATTGGATTACATTACTAACAAAATTTTTTGTCATGTAATTTGAAATCTGTAATTGACTACAATTAGTAAGTAATTTACCCAGCACCGCGCGCGTGTGTGTGTGTGTGTTTATTCCTCGTCACTTAACACTTGAAGCATCATAAGCTTAGGGACTCATATAACAAGACATTTCAGATCCGAGGATCGCTTAATACATCTTCGTCCATATTTCTCACAAGTGCCTTTTTGACCTGATCGTGGAAGAATGAAGGAAGGAGATGGACGGAGAGAGGACTTCAAACAAGAGAATGTTAGGTCAGATGCGGAGCCCTTTCACTTTAAAGTCCCTCATCTGGCTTTCATTTGTGGAATTCCATGTCTTTTACATGTACTGGCTGCGATTTTCACAAGCTCCCGTATCTGGTGGAGTCACATGATTCCAGGCCTGGCCAAAGACTTCAGTCCAGTCACTGACTTTTTACACCTTCTTTGGGGTATTCTTTAAAGGAAACCTCTCAACCTACACACACATCCACACACATATTGGGTTTCCATTTTTTTTCACGGGGACTAATATACTTAATATACTGTACAAACTGTATATTCTATTCCATAACCCTAAACCTACCCCTCACATAAAACTTTATGCATTTTTACATTTTCAAAAAGCATAATTTAATTTGATTTATAAGCTGTTTTCCTCATGGGACCCCCCATTTCGGATGCCATTTTTGTGCCATCTTTTGTCCCCATAACATAGGGTTTACCAGGACACACACACACACACACACACACACACACACACACACACACACACACACACACACACACACACACACACACACACACACACACACACACACACACACACACACACACACACACACACACACACACACACACACACACACACACACACACACACACACACACACACACACACACACACACACACACACACACACACACACTTTATTCTTCATCCACCTCATTTGATGGACAAAGTGCAATTGAGACAGAAAAAGAGAGACTTTATATAAATGTACATTTATATTCCATGTTCTGTAGACGTTACCGTAAGCTCAGTCGACAGCATTTGTGGCATTATGTCTTATTTTAAGGTGTCCTTGTTACAGTACACAAGTACTGAGTAATAGACGTAAGAGGGATTGAGACAGAAATAGAGAATGTTCAGAGGAAAGCGGGGTGTGAAAAGAACCATTGAGACAGTGTCCAACGAGTGGTGTGTCCAACACCTGCACCGCCTATTCACCCGAGTGTTTACACACTGTCATCCACAATTAATGGCTCTCAGGGGTAGGGCTGCTGGGGCCCCAGACCCTTCCTGGGCCCTTATGAGTGCCTAATTGAGCATACCACCCTCCTGATTGAATTAACAGCTTGGTCCCAGGGACCTTCACCCCACCGGAGAGGGGGGCTTCGTTCCCTCTGTGCCAGCCCGATGGAGGAGGGGGGGAAGGGGCAAGGGGTCGAGAGCGCAGAGTTGTCAAAACGTCAGCAAAGCGTGGCCTTTGCTGTTGGCAAAAGCAAGCAAGAAATGTGAACTGGGGGCATTCAGAGGTCCCGGTCTTCGCAAGGACAGGCCTGCCAGGTGTACGCTGGCTCGCAAGGCTTGGATGTAGTGCATGTTTGGGGCCTACAAAGTATTGCTTCCTATACCTATATTAAAGGTGCTTTGTGTAGTTTTTCTACTAAAATTAATCCATTTTTTATTGCCTGTGTGTGAATGGGTTGTAATCGCACAATAAAATGATCCACTTGGCGGGTTTTGCTTTTACCTCTGAAAGCAAGTATTCCTATTTCTATGTGAAGTCTCCGGGTCGGATTTGCCGCGAAATCCAGTGACGTGACTGAGACCTGCATGCGCGCTCCCGAGCCTCTCGACTCGACTTTGCACTCAACACTGCAACTTTATGACATGGAATCTGCTAATACTAAGAAACGACCAGCACAACACAGACTCCAACACAAACTCCACATATTAATAAAAAAACTAAAAAAAGCATGCGCACGAGCACTCGCTTGTAAACGTATTGATTGCATTCTGAAACATCACCACTAGATGCTGCTAAAAACTCCACATAGCCCCTTTAAGGGGTAAATCACACACACACACATACATTTCTATTTATTACATAATTAATTATATTCACAATTATACTCGTATGTATTTCCCCATTCAGGCCTCATACAGAGATGTGGGTACCACCTTGGGCCCATAGGCAGCCTGTATGGGACTGATTGTGTTTGCCCATGTCTGACCCATATGATGTAATAAAATCCAAAAATCTGTATTTGAGTGAAATTAAAGGTGCAGTAAGCGATTTCTGAGAAACACTGATATTAACCCAAACAAACACACCCTCCCTTCATTGCTCCGCCCCCAACATGCACAAACACACAATGCAAGATTTGATGTCTCTGTATCATAGCTGAAGCAAAGCAAAATAATGCTTTGAGAAAAATAAAGCAAATGACGAACGAACGACAAGGAAGAACAAGGAATGAACATACAGTAGACAAGAGTATATACAATCAAGAGTTGGTTGTTAGTCGCCAGCAGCACACCTGTAAAACATTCTGTAAAACAGCAAAACCAATGTTACTCACAAATAGATCAGATACAATGCAACCTCACGTCTGTTTTCAGGCCTTCCCTCCAGCGCTGGAAGGCTTTTCTTTTCTAAAGCTCTTGTCTGATCATAACCCTTCTTTTTCCAGTGAAATTTCTCTGAGCTTTTCTCTTTTGTAATGTCTCTCAGCCATCTCTCTTTCTACAGCTTTTCTTCAAATCTCACTCTCTCTCCTCTCCCATCATGAGTGGACACGCCCCCCACTGCTGATTGGCTACAAGTGTGTTGTGCTTCTCAGTCCAATCCACTTTCAGCAGCTTTTTTTCAGAAATAACTTCCTGCATCTTTAATTACAATTAGATTTTGATTACAGAACTGTGTGTATAATCAAAGTTTAAAGATGAGGATTCTACAAAAACTCACCATTACACTGTCAAGTTTCTATATGTCAGCAGCAATTTAGACATGACAGCATGGTTCATGAAGCTGTCATTCAGTCAGCTAATAGTGCTCATAACTGAAATGCAATCCAGATGGAAAAAACTCTGTTGTGTCTTGATTAAGGCATAGAAACCTTTCCATATGCCATGCCTCCATCCGCTAACCCCAGCCATTTTCATCCCTATACCATGCAACTCACCTCTCTGTGACCCCAGCACATACCATTGTGAACAGTGAACTGTGCAATGGCTATATCTCCCACAAACCCCCCCACTCCAGATCTCATGCCCCCAAATGACAAGGCATCCTGCACGTTCCCTGATGTCACCCCGGTCTCACAGCTTTCCTGACGGAGTCCATGGACGGGGCCAATTAAACTCGCACTGTTCTTACACTGGGTCAAAAGTTTAGTGGGTCACCACCACAGACTCCCCCTCCAGTTATCTAATCCTTTTCCATGAAAAGTGGCTCCGGATGCCAATTAAAACGCATCCTGTTTGTTTTTAAATTTAATTAAGCACAACTGATAATGCAATGATTTGCTATTCATGAGTTCACACTAACAAATAAGTCATATAAAATATATACACAGCCGACTTATTTGTATGTATGTATATATATATGCCTCCTCTTGTACTGATTGGATAGGCCATTTGAACGTGTTCCTTACAAACTTTGTTAATAAAACATAATTTGTTGGATAAATCTCATGACCAGTCTGCCAAGGTTTCTTTCACACTTGCTGGACAGTTAAAGGGTACATCATCCGCTGGCAAAATCGGCTTTCAATAAAACTTTGTTGCTTGTACAGTTGAAAGGTGATTTTTTATTTTTTTTATTTTTATTGGTGCTACCTGACTAGAGAAAACAGAAAAATTCAGTTGTCTTCCCTTTTGAATGAGGTAGGGAAAAGTTAACACCCATTACTGGGAATGTCGCCGTCCAAAGGTGCGTTCACGCCATGTTGTAATTACCGTAATGACAAGATTTAAACTGGTAACAAGCGTTCACTTCCTCGTAGAGCTCGTATACAGCTTGTAAGGTGGGACATTTCTGAGAGCTCCTAGTTGTACCTCGTGACCGCTGCAGATTCATACGAGTTGATAGTGTTGCCATAGAAAACCATAATTCCCAGTCCGAGGACGTGAACCAGAGATGGTCTTATTATTGGGAGATACGAGGGCCCATGGCTCTCCCATTGGAGAATGCGTAACGGCCAACTTGGATCAAGTGTGCCTTGATAACCAATCACATTACAGCCTTGACGTCATTCAATTTCGTTCATAGTTTTTGGACAGTCAATCGCTGTTTGCAAATACCATAGAGATGAATGAGAAGTGTCGTACACTGAATCAAACCTGTCGCGCAATTGTCTGTGACTTCTCTTATAAAACAGAATAGATCAATCCAAAGCAAATGTTTATCAGCAAACATGTCGATTTCAGCACAAAAGCAGTTTATTCAGTGTGAAGCCTCTTCTCCATTGACATCCACTAAGAAAAAGCATCTTGTCTCCTTCCCTGTGTACCGCAGCGTTAGTAGGCGTTATAATTTTGTTCAGCTAAGGTTGCAGGCTTGCCTTCAAGTGGCATTGTGTGAACAGCTCCAAATGGATTAATCTTGAGCTTAAGTAATTACTACATGGCGTGAGCGTAGCACTCCCACAAGACTGCTATGGTTACGCTTATGTGTAACCAGGCCACAACAAAATATATAAAAATCTTGTAAGATTTTCAAAATGTGAGAGACCACAAACATGCACTTTAAAAAAATGCTGGGTTGTTTCAACCCAAATTTGGGTAAAATATGGACGAACCCAGCCATCGGGTTAACATTTTTAATTAAAAAATTTAACCCAACTGCTAGGTTTGTCCATATTTTACCCAAATTTGGGTTGAAACAACCCAGCATTTTTTAGAGTGTGAGGACCAAAAAAATCCTAGATTTAACAGTTCTGCTCCTATAGTGTGTGGTGTGCCGCGATGTGAAGAAGACAACACACTACACACAAACAGATTTTCAACCAGAGTCCCGACTGTGAACACGAGAAATCTCGCAAAAAAACTTCACAATAAACTTCACAGCGCCTTTGTCATCAGGGTTCCCCCCACACATCAGGATTTATGATCGTAAATATTCAACATGTAAAATATTTACGATTCGCGATCAGGGCGGCTCAGCCGTTCTTCCGTTCGGTCACTCTTAACACACCTCACACCACAGAAAAATCTGAGAAGATGATCTGTGGAACCATCAAGATCATCAGGACTTCACTTAGGATTGTCGGAAGGGGAGAAACCGGCCCGAATATCTTGTAGTGCGACCCCAGCTTAACCAGAGTCAAATACTGCCCTGCTTTAGAAGGAAACACTTCTTAGCAAACTTTTAGTCATAGTGTCGACTTGTATTCTTCCGTGACAGAATTCAACTGTGTTTCCAGTGAAGGGTTCAGTACGTTGTAGACAGCAGCGACAGGCGGTAAAGAACCGTAAATAAAAAGAGAACAACGCAACGAAAAATCAAATAAACCTCTGTGTTTGTAGTCAACGTTTAAAAATGATGACCACAAACACAGTGTTTTAGGCCAAATGGAGGAGAAAACTGCAGTTCTGCCGAACACCCGGAGCAAAACACCGTACAGGGAAGAAAGCTGTTTCGTGCTCCATTTTTACCATAATGCCATTTAATGAGTACATAAAGTATGATACAATTTTCAGTGATAAACCTATCCATATATTAATGTTCTACCCATGCTAATTACATAGGCCTATTAATTTAGTGTCACAAATTTTTTTTAGATGGCCACTTATTACATGACATTAGGTGCTTTGTTTACAGTATCTGCTCTTCATATTACTAGTTGTCAATAACATTCATTGTGCATCCTCACATACAAAATGCCATTGTAGTACCATTGATGTTTCTGTTTTTTACATAATGGTAACACCATTAAGGATATATAACATAATGGACATTCATGAATTACGTGAAAGAGTATGAGTGGAAAGTTGTTTTTACTGGCAGTCTTGCAAGTATATGGTTAAATACTTGGCCGTTTGTTGCACAAAGCTGTGCAACGGCTAATCTTCATCACTTCATCCATCTCTGATTTCTCAGCTTACCCCAGCTCTGAGACCAGCAGGTGCTCAGCGTAGTATTGGCCTCATCCTCTATCTATTAAAGAGATTGGTAACACTTTTACAATAAGGTTTCATGTTAATGCACTGTGAGCTAACATGAACATGCTTATAAACTAACATTAACAAAGTGTAATAAATGCTGTAAATATTGCTCATTGTTAGTTTTAAGTTAATGCATTAACAAATGTTAACAAATTAGACCTTATTGTAAAGTGTGACCAAGATATTTATACCCATGAAAGAAAAAAAGTAAAATAATTACACTACCAAACTCCCTGTAAATATATTATACAGTGTCCAAACAAGTAAGACATAGGCTTAGAAATGTAATGCTATTGCATTAAATAAACTATTTAACCAAGCAGCATTCAACTTTCAATCAAAACATTTCATAAAATATATATCAGGTTGTAAATAATAAAACAATGCCGATGCTGTTCAAAGTTAAGAAAATTGTATATTTGGACACTTTTGTGCACTTCCTCAGAGCCACATTATATTTGTGCATAGTGCGCCCTCTAGTGTAAACATATACTTATTACAGCATTAAAAACACACTTCCCTTCTTCTCCAAAATAACCACTACTGAATTCCAGTGAATTCTTTAAAAATATATATTAATAATAGGCTAATAATTATAAAAAAGTATTATTATTAGCATATTTATGTTGCAGAAACATGATAGGTACGACTTTGGTAACCTTAGCCTACCTAGCATTATAAATCAATTTCAAGTCCGAATTTAAAGTAGCTTAACAGCAACAACACTGATATGCGTAAATAAAATAACGCCTGGCCATCCTTCTGCACATTCATCATGACAGCATCGCAGGATCGCTCATTCTCCGTTCATATGGTCATACAATGTGGGGACAAAGGGCTGAATATTTGCGATATTTTTAGAGCGCATCACACGGAGGCGGAGCACAGATGCTCCACGGCCAGGGATGCGAGTGTCAAACAGCAGGTGGAGACTGACTGACTGCTGAAGGAAAGAACGAGACGAGAACCGACCCCAAAAACACATTTGATGAGGAAGAGAGGACATAAGCCTCCGGATCCCCTCTGAATGAGTGATAACGGTAAGACTGGCTTTTATTATCGTGATGTGTTTGCAATATCGTCGTTCGCTGTGTCCTTGTGGATTTCTTGATTTCTTGCGCATTCATATAATCAGATATTATTGCGCCCGCACACTGTATGTAAAATCAAAACATCTGCCCTGGAAACCGTCTGTGAAGAGAGATGCTGCGTGCATTTGTGCTTGAGTCAGATGAGTGCTTATGCAGTAGCCTAGGCTATGTCTTCTTTAAAGTCAGCGTTTCTTTACTGTTTAAACAACATCTGTCTTTTTAGGGCCTATAAAACAAGGCTGTTTATCGAGGCTTTCGATATACACAGCCTCAGTGTCACTAATGTGAATGAGTGCACGAAACAAGACAACATTAGCAGCATTATTATGACTTTCAAATATAACAAAATTGTGACAATTCTGTTAATGAGGTTTAGATGCAGATATATATATATATATATATATATATATATATATATATATAGATAGATAGATAGATAGATAGATAGATAGATAGATAGATAGATAAATAGAGATAGTGCAGACATGAGGCATATTGAAATGGTTTTACATTCATGCATGATTACATCTGAATCACAGACTCCAAAAATAGCTGCATGAGTTCTTTAATATTGCCCAGCATGCATGTAACCTTATTTAATTACCCTGAGGCAGGAACCGTCATCACATACAGAAGCAGAGCGTAAAAAATATGCATGCATGTGCAAGCTTTATGGCGTCCCTCAACCTTAGATAGCACTCTTAAGCCTTGATCTCTAGACAGAACATAATAATCCCCGTGATTCCACTCTAGAAAATCTGTGTGTGGGTTATCCAGTGCTGTCATTGAAACACTGCAGAATTCATTCTTTTTGCCTTCTGTTTTTTTGTTTTTGTAAAGTGAACCATGGTGGATCCATTGGAACCTGATGACCAAAGTAAATTCAGAGGGACCCAGTTTGAAAGCCCAGCTGCAGCCTCTGAAGCACCATGTCTACCTGAGCCAGGTGATGATAGAGAGACAGATGTTAGTGTGGATTCCAGCCCACAGACAGAGCCCAGTACTGACCCTGTACCGAGCTCACAAGAACCATGCCAGCAGCAAAACAGTCAACCAGAAGAGCAAAAACTACATCTGGACCTTTACAATTTTGACTCGCCAGTAGCAGAAGGCAGTCGGTATGTCCTGACAAGCCCTCGCTCTCTCGAGGCATGTGCACGTTGTGGAGTGAAACCTGTGGAACTTCTGGCTCGTCCACTGTCTGATTTTGCCCGTGAGGCACCCGGCCGCAGCATGCGTGTCGCCACAGGAATGTTTGAGATATATGAGAGGGATAGACATGCTAAACTCCGACACTGCAGAGAGGAGAGAGAGCGGATTATCAGAGAGGAGAAGAGACGAAATCTGCAGGCAGCTCTCAACAATAATGGTGGTCCGCTGGCTTCAGAGAAGTCACAGGAAACTGTAAATGCTAATACTAATCATAGTTTAACAAATCAAGCCCACAAAATAGCACCTACCTGCAGCGGTGCACCCAAAAAACAATCTGCAACATCTAATCCTAAAAGCATGACAGCGGGATCAGGACCGGTTACTACAGTGTCCACATCCAGCTCTCATTCGTCCTCAAAAGCCAATCCAGTGAACTCTGCTACTACTGCTAAAGGAACGTCTGCAAAAAAGCCCAAGTCCCTCGAAGTTGAATCTGGGGGAAAATCTCAAGGTTCAAAACCTTCAATAATCCAACGATCAATTCAGTCAGCTCCAGGAGGCCAGGCCACCAAAAAAACTTTTAGTACTCCTACAAAGGCTCCAAATACCTTCCCCAGATCAATACAAAAACCTCCTTCTTTTCCAAGGACATCAACTTCACTAGCCCCAATAGTGTCGAAATCTTCTGTCCAAAGTCCTGCCAATGGCATCACAAGTACGTTTGCACAGCATAATGGACACATCAACTCCAAATCAAAGGTTAAATGCAGAAGCCACTCGCTGGAGTCTTTACAACGAAGGCGTGACGCGTTTTGTTCCTCGACTGCTTCAACAACGAACACCACAATTACTACATGTACCTCCTCTGAATCTGCTTCCTCTTCCTATAGCTGGGAAGGTGCAAGAGATCACTGGGCTAAGACATCAAGCCCTCGTGCCCGCACTTTAGCTACCTTTAACTCTCTGATGGGTCGCAGTTTAAGCTTGGGAGACCTTAGCCACTCTCCACAGACTATGCAAAAAGTGGAGCGCATTGTGAAGGAGGTGAAACGCAGAGGACTTAAAGCTGTTCCAGAACGTGACCGAAAGATTGCTGCATTAATGCTTGCCAGGTACCAAGAGGAGGACATAATGAGCCAGACACGCTACGTAGCACACCTGCAATGGGACAGTGAGAAGCGGCTAGAGGAGCTGCGACGGGAACGTGAAGAGCGGGAGAAACAGAGGGCCGTGCAGCAGTGCCAACGAGCGTGGCAGTCGCAAGTTTCTACCCGGCAGCGCTGGCTTAACCAGCAGGAGCGAGAGGCTGCAGATGCCAAACTTCGCCAAGCAGTGGAAAGTGAGGAGCGTTGGAGGGAATTGGCTGAGCAACAAGAACGCAGCCGATTGCAGAAACTGCAACAGGCTGCTCGAGAGGAGAAACACAAGAAGTCATTACAAGAACAGAACCTTAAAGCTCTGGAGGAGGACCGAGCTGCTGTTCTTGAGCAAGAGAAGCTGCTTCTCAAGGAGAAACTGACTATTGCTGAGCTGAAGAGGCAGGAGCGAGAGCACCAAGTACAAGAGGAGCGTCGTGGACTCAACCGTGCCGAGAAGAGGCGCCATGCGGCTCTTATCCAAGAGATTGCACGTCGTGAAGCAGATGAGCGTGAAGAAGCTCGGAGAACAGCCGACGAGAAGCTAAATAGGTCTTTGGAGAACTATGAGCAGATACAAGAAAAACGTGGGCAAGAGCTAAAGGAGAAAGCTAAGCGAGAAGAGAAGCAGATCCAGAAAGCAAGACGGGCCGCCGAGCTGCGTGAGCAACAGCAGAAGGAACAGATGGAGGCAAAGGCTCGGGAAGCCGAAAGACGAGCACAACAAGCCACTCAAGTGGCCGAAGTGCGGGCGCGGGAGAAGGCCCAACGTGCGGGGCAAAGCAGGCAGGAAAAAGAACGACTTCAGAGGCTCAACCGTCAACGTGTAGAGGAAGAGGAGAAACAGCGCCGGCTAGAGTTGTTGCAGTCCATTGAGCGCAAACTGGAAAAAAGTGAACAGATTTTCAGAGAAAAGCGTGCAGTGTTGGAAAGTGCCCGATCCGTGGCCCGCGCATCTTTCCATGTGCGAGATCGTGTTCGCGAAGAGACAAACATGCGCACCTTTGACAAGATGGCCCTGGAGGCTCAGTTAAATGCAAATTTAGTTGAGAAGTGAGCAACTGTGCAACTTATTTGCTCTTCCCATGCACATCTGTCTAGAAATAAGTTGTGCTTGAGCCTACATGCTAGCCTCATCACCAAACTACAGAAACAACACTGATAGTCATGCCCTCAAGTGTTTTACCTAAAGATTCATTATTCCTGATGCTGGATCATTTTCATCATGTCATCGAAAGAAATATTTTTCTGTATTTATATATTTTAAATGTTAATCGAAGAACTTTGTGCTTATTTGTGGATGATCATATGTCGGGGCATGATTGTTTTTTTGTAACTTGGCAGCCATGTTGCTTTTGAGAGCTGTATATAAAGAGTTCATTGTTTACAAAGACGTTTGGCACTATGGCAACAGTGATGGCTTCTTTCTAAGGGTGGCTTTATTTCTTAGAAGAAGAGAAAGAAAAGGGGACGGGGCTGCTTCTCACAGAGTCTCAGAGTAAATCTTTTGTGGGAGACTCAAGGCCATTGCAGGGTGATGTGTGTAAACCAAACTCTGGCGAAATGCTGATCTAGCATTGCATCCTAGAGTCAGGACATGACAAAGAATGATCTCAGCACAGCGTAACTGCTGATGAAGCACAGGAGTCTTTGGTCAGCAACTCCACACTGACATCCCCTGCATTCCTTCAGGTGTGTGCAATCATCTTTTCCTCATAAGCTTCATTCTTCTTTACTACTGTATATATGGCATGTTAGTATACACTGTATACTTAAAAGCATCAGCAGTAGGCATCATGTATGGGAATAATGCACAGTCATCCAGAATTTTTTTTTGTGAAATAAACCCTGACATGATGAACAAAAACACAATCACTAAACTCCATCAATGGTCATTATTCAGAAATAATTGATCGCTAAATACAATTGACCAATCAGTATCAATTATTTCTGAGGGGTACATTATTGATCTCATCACATTTTGTGAGGACCATCCAATCATAATCTTGGGAATAAATATGATAACTAAAAACAGAGAAAGTGGAGAGCATTGCATTGTGGGATATGGTGTTCTGATTTGTTTTATACTGCACATTTTGGGAGCAGGTCATACAGAAAATGTCCATACCATGCATATGATGCATACTACATATTGCAGAAATAGTTTGTTATTTTGAACATCGTCTGCACTTTGATGGTTAACGCATGCCCACTATCATCACATTAAAATAATTTGCTTGTGTGATGTAAATGAAAGTGCACTGGAGCAATATGAATGCTCATATTACATAACAGCGAGGTATTTGCATTTCCAACCTTAATTAGGCATATTCACACTTTTGAAGGTGACATTGGGAACTTGAGAGAAACAGGGCGCTAGTCAGAAAACATTTGACTAAAAAATGCCATGTCATCCTGGTACGTACTGTATCTAGAGGACAGGATTGGAGGAGAGCTCACGTCGATATCTGAGAAAAGCACTGCAGTAGTAGGCATTTCAATTCCTATGAGAGCTTAACCCACAGTCATGTTTGTGACGGCAGCCATCTGTCACAGGCTTTTCTGTTCTGTCCAACAACCTGGACAAAAACTGTATTCTAGGGCTAACAGTGCCTCTGTATACAGGCTCTGTATATATTTATTTGTATGATAGTTGCAAAACACATTTCTATCATTGTCATACAAAAGGTCAGTTATAAAAAATAAATCAAATAAAAAATATATTTATATATTTCCTCTAAATCCATTCTGTAATTAAAATTAAACTGCAGCATTTTACAACTGTGTTCTGTCAAAATAATGCCAAATCTGTCATCCAAGCAAGTATTACAGCTCAATTATTAGTTATTTGATATAGGAAAGCTTCTGGTTATTGACTGCTATCTGGTTTGTCTCTTCTGATGCAGGTTTGGGAGAGGAGAAGATGATGATGATGACATCTGCGACCTGATTCAGTAAAAAATAACCTCCAGGAGACTGCAAAACACATTTCACTTTAATTGTGGACCATTATTCCCTCTCTGGCTGTGACTCAGCTAGGCATGACGTAATTGAAAGGTTTAATAAACACTGAAGCCATTTTACTTCCAGCATATCCAGATGGCACAACAACACCACTTTTAAAAGCATAAAAAGCCAGAAGAAACCATTTGATGTGTCTACATTATTGTATAACAGGTTCGATTTAGGGTGCTGGATCAAAGTAGTGGTGCTGGATCATAACTAAGTAACCAATTATTCCTATAGCTAATACGTCATAACTATCTCATGATTTTTTAATGATGATAACCAAAAGAAAGTTCTGAATGTAATTCATACTCGAGCCATAATAGAGCTTTGTAGGGCTATCTGGCAAGCAAGCTAGATATAATACAGATCAGCAATGACTTGAAGATGATTGTAGCATTATTATTTTAAATCTAAAAGTATATCTTATCAACGTGTTACATTTTTGTCTCAGTACCATTCTTTTAATTATCTAAATGAAAATATGTTCTCTGTTGGCAGCAGATGTTTTATTTCTCATCCCATAGCCCTACTGCAAAGAAATGTGTGTAGTTTATTAACAAGGAACATGCAGGGTGATACTTTATCTGAGAACCAATTATTCAGTTTTGAAAATAACATTCTGTATTAAAAAAA
The DNA here is from genome assembly GCF_949152265.1 of Phoxinus phoxinus. Taxonomy (NCBI): domain Eukaryota; kingdom Metazoa; phylum Chordata; class Actinopteri; order Cypriniformes; family Leuciscidae; genus Phoxinus; species Phoxinus phoxinus. The sequence goes on from NC_136888.1 coordinate 31,507,349, forward strand.
TAAATAAATTCTAAACAATGTATGGCATATTAGTTGTTTTATGTATATGTATATGAACATTACAATGTTAAATGAATGCACTTTATGTGCAAAATTCAGCTCACGGAAGTAAAACATGCCATTTTCTCCATATAGGAATTGATTTTTATTGATAACTTGTAAACCTTTAAAGACAAATTACAATAAGCTACAAGGTTGTGAATCAATGGAATATGCTTGAAGATGAAGCCGCCAGCCAGTTCCTGTGCAGAAAACTACATTACCCATGAATCTGCCATGAACTCTCCACCAATCAGAGAATCGTTTTATATATATATATATATATATATATATATATATATATATATATATATATATATATATATATATATATATACACACACACACACACACACACACATACATATACATGTTTCTAATTTACATCATTAGCAATGCTTCATGGGAGTGTAGTTCTTTCCTAGTAGTTGGTTTATTTGGTTCAGCTTAAAGCTCTACTTTGTAAAAAATAATTTCCACAAAAATATTTCTAGAACCAAGGTCGCTGAAAAATACAAAGAAAAAGAGTGTGAAAAACATCAGGGGCCGTATTCACAAATAATTTTAAGGCTAAAAGTAGCTCCTGACAGGCGAATTTAGGAGCAACTCCTAAAAATAATGGGCGTGTCACTCCTAACTTTAGGACTCCTAATTTTTTTCACTAAGAGTAATTCACGAAGCATTTTAGCCCTAAAAGTAGCACCTAAGTCTGGGACAGCTTAAAAGAAGTCGAGAGGACTCCTAACTCACTAAGACCTATTCACAACGGGTCTTAAAATCGCCGCGCGACGCAGTGTGTTGGAGACACTCGATGACACGGAGTTATTACAAAGATACCGCCTTAACCGTGAGGGAATACTGATTGTTGTGGATCTTGTGAGGGATGCAATAACAGCGCCAACTAATCGCAACAACCCAATCAATGCCGAATTTAAATGTTTGATAACACTTCGCTACCTGGCAACGGGGAAAATGCAATTGTGTAATACACTCTGTAGACCCCATATTATTCGACAGTTCTTTTTCGACAAAGTTTTCCTTTAGACATTCGCCAACTCCAAAGAAACAAAGCCAGCTTTATGGATATTGCCGGTGTGCCCGGAGTGGTCGGTGCTATAGACGGGACACATATTAAAATAATGCACGTCAGGATGAGGACATGTTTGTGAATAGAAAGAAAACCCACTCAATACCCAGATTGTGTTCGATGCAAACTTCACAATTCTCGATGTTGTATCCGTATCCCAGTGCCGAATTTCCCTTTTATTACGTTTTTTTTTTTTTTTCAGCACCAACTGGGCCAGCAGCAGTAACTGATCCTGCGTCCAGTTGGGCTTTCTTTTCCGTTTTGGCGAGTTCATAATCTACCGTCATTCAACTATTATATTACTTCAATAGGAGCAACATTTCCTTGCTTTAAGTAGGGTCTATTTAGGCTAATAGGATGTCAATTAACCAAGCAAGTGTTAATGCAAGTGTCGTTTTTTCATTAGGCAAGTGGCGGTTTTCATTAGGGTATTAGGCTACCTTGATTTAATTTAATTGAATTCACAACTTTTCTCTCTCTCTCTGCCTTTTTAGAATTACACTTCACTGGGGCCTGCACAAACATGTCATTATATATGCATTTCGATGACATTATTATTATTATTTTGTGTAGGACACAGACATATTTAGATGTCGTAATTCCATGATTTGGTGCGTCTGTGTTGGTTCGCATGATGGCCCTGTCATCTCACAACCAATCACCGTGATCATTGCGAGGAAGCTCGTGCATGAGAATTGACGTCATCCATAGCAACGAAGACTCACTCTTAGTTTAGGAGTTGTCATTTTTCCTTACTAAGAGTAGGTCTGAAAGGCGTTGTGAATAACTTTTAAGAGAACACTCCTAGCTAAAATCTTTTAGTGCGATTTAGGAGTACTCCTAGTGGTAAGATAAAATTCTTTGTGAATACGGCCCCAAATCATTAAATAAAAGAAGCTTGAAGCCATTTTCCTCAGTTACAGTTTTGACAAGTACAGCATCGTCACCATTACTCCTTAGGCTTAAAATACATTTTAATTTGAAGGACATATTTTTCATAGAAGCTACGTGTTGTTGGACTATAGTTATTTTACTTTCACTAAAAGCAAACATTTGACATTTCAAAGTTATATTATCCTACAGTGTTATACATTTAAAATTGAAGGACACATATTTCCAAATTATGTTTGTAGTTTCCTCTTACTGAATCATGCTAAACTTGTTCAACTTTCACCAGACGTTGCACACAGAGATTAGGGAGTTAGTTCCCCCTCCGCCCGGGCCGTTCCGTCAGAATGGTGTTAGTCCTCGGACTGGACGGTGTCCTGGCGGGTGATGATCTTGTAGGCTCTTCGTCTCAAACAGCTGTCTGAAGTGAGACGCCGGGCGGTTTCTCTCAGCTCTTCCAGACTGGTGGAGGAGGCACCGCCGCGAGAGGAGGCAAACGATTGAGAGTGCTTCACTGCACAGGAGAAGAGGGGGAGCATATGATGAGGAGGTGGAGTACATTCATTTCCATTGAGAACTTTAAAGTTACCTAAAAATTAGCCATTTTGGCATTAGTTTCTCTCATATTATGTGTAAAAATAACTTTAACAATGTGTCGTAAACATGGTTTATGAGGACACTTCCCCAAATGGCTTAAAAAAAAAACATACTAAACAGTGTAAAAAAAATAAAATAAAAAATATTTAAATATAATTACGTTTTCAGAAAAAAATCAGAAACGGCTGAAGACATATCTTTTTCAGCAGCACTTGCTCCAGTAATACTAACCCTTTCTTCTCTATTCTAACTTTAAAAATAAAAATAAAAAATTGCGTTAGATTGAACTGTGAAGGGTCATAGCACTTACATACTGTTGTCCTACTGCTAGTTTAATTGCTTCTATTGTTTCTCATTTGTAAGTCGCTTTGGATAAAAGCATCTGCTAAATGAATAAATGTAAATGTTTTCTGTGATGGGCAGGTTTAGTGCAAGACAATTTGTACAGTATAAAAACTATTACGCCTACGCAGAGTTCCCGTAAACTACATACTGTATACAAGTGTGCAGCCTTGGTATGCCTGTGTGTGTGTGTGTTTATTCCTCGTCACTTAATACTTTAAGATGAAGCATCTTAAGTTTAGGGACTCTTTAGGTAAGTTTAAGTGTGTGTAGTTCCGGTAATTTGGGACAGAATGTCATTTTTTGGTCCCCATGAGGAAAACAGCATGTTTTTTGAAAATGTAAAAATGCAGAAAGTTTTCTGTGATGGGTTAGTGTTAGGTGATAGAATATACAGTTTGCACAGTATAAAAATCATTACATCAATGGAAAGTCCTCATAAAATATGGAAACTCAATATATTTCAGGATTCTTTGATGAATGGAAAGTAACAAAAAAAACAGCATTTATTTCAAATAGAAATCTTTTGTAACATTATAAAAGGTCTTTATAGAAAAATGTAAAAGTATTCAGTTATTAAAAGTATTCATCTCTTTCCCCCAAAACTTTTGAACATCGTATATCTAGTAAACCCTATTAACATTATTTTTTCCCTTTTAAACTAATTCCAAAATCCTATTAAAAAGTGAAGTCAAAGTTGTTACGGTCATGTTTAGTTTCATTGTCTTGTTTCCAAAAGCGTTGTTAGCCAACTATGTTCATAAGTTCCACTACACTGTTTGGTTATGGCAGAACTTGGCTTTGTAAAAACTAACCGCTGTTAGTTTATAGCCATGTTTTTCTTTGTCATTATATTTGCCTGAGTTCTGATTTGTTCCAGTGTTTTTGATTAGTGCACTCCTGTTCTCAGTTTCTTTGTTCTGTGTTAACGTTGTTGTGTGTTCATGTTCTCGCTCTCCGTTTAATAAATATTGAGTTTCACACAACTCTTTATTGGGTTCGCTACATCGGCTACCCATTGCAAAAGTAAACCGCAGAACTGCCAACCCTGTTACTTTTCTGAAGGCATTGTATCCCACAATATATAAAATAACACTTTACCAAAAAAGTTATAGTGGTTAACATGTTAAAGAAATTTATCAAAACAATTCATTATATGTTTTGAAAAATGTAAACAATCTATTATGCATAGGATGTTTAAAAATGTACAAAATAAATCTCCAGGTTTATAGTTTTACTCAGTCGGAGTGCCGTTTCTGGTAATATGCATACGTTACCTCAATATAGAGTTACGGCTAATGGAACTACTTTGGTTATAATTTGATCACGTGTGCATGCATGCATACTGTACGTGTAACACTTACACCAGTGCTGTCTGGAGGCCCGTCTCTGGATACGGCAACTTTTGATGCGCCGAGCAGCAGCTTTATGCAGATAGACTGCGTTCTTCATGATGGACGGTAACTTGGCCTCGATCTCCGCAGCACAGATACATTCCTCAAAGAACTCTGGGAGAACAATAAACATCTCTAAGTTCTTATGCAATTTAGTAATGTTGAAAAAGCCACTGCATTTTGAACAAGATATTTGGAAATAATACAATAATTCTACCAATTCGGTTCCACTTTATTTCGATAGTCCACTTTAGACATTCTACTAACTATAAGTAACTTTGCAACTACATGTCAACTAACTCTCATTAGAGTATTAGTAGACTGTCAGGTTATGGTTAGCTGTTAGGGTTCAGGTTAGGAGAATAAGTTGACTTGTAGTTGCCAAGTTACTTATAGTCAGTTGAATGTCTGTTGGGGGAACATCACAATAAAGTGTTAGCAGATTTTAAGCAGACAGTCTACAAATACTCTAATGAGAGTTAGTTGACATGTAGTTGCAAAGTTACTTATAGTTAGTAGAAAGTCTAAAGTGGACTATCGAAATAAAGTGTTACCAGTAATTCTGGATTGAAAGGGCTTTCAAAACTGGTTCACACTTTATATTAGGTTTCAAGGTACTTATTTTGTTCATGTTGTGGAAGACGACCGATGGAAAGTACTCACTGCGAAGATGGCTGACATCTCCTTTCATTCTTTCCTCCCTCTCGCTGGTACGTTCTATTGCATTTAGACCCTGTTCTAGATCTTGCAGCGCTTCCTCAGCCAATTTCAGCCTACACTCCAGTTCCACACGAGACTCCATCTCCGCCTGACACACACACACACACACACACACACACACACACACACACACACACACACACACACACACGCACACGCACACGCACACGCACACACGCACACGCACACGCGCACGCGCACGCACACACACACACACACATGCACACACGCACACACACACAATGTATATTATGAAGACGAGTGCAAGGGAAATACATTTCAGACGTGAAAGATATGAAGGAAAGAGCAGACATTGGCGTTTATACAATTTCTATTGATTATTATATCACTTAGAAATGAGAAAAGATGAGCAGATCATCCAGTGATGGAGAAGAGGTAATGTGACACACATGCTGTATGTACCTGAACATTTATGTATACTGTTAGGTCCAATGCAACCTTAATATAATAATTATAATTAGAATTAGAATACATTTATAATTAGAAGAATTGTTCCACATCCAAATTTACAGCAAATCCAGTTTCTTGTATCCAACAAAGTTAATTTTCTTTTTTTTGTATAGTGCTCCATAATTTCAGGGCACATTAATGTTCACCTTCAGCTCTTCCTCGGTGTGCTGTTTGTCTGCTGTGAGCTGTGTGAGAGACTGCTGGAGAGCTTGAGCTTGAGAAGAATACAACTCCCTCTCCTCCAGCAGAACTTTGGCTCGCTTCTCATTCTCCTGCAGCCTGCAGGGGGCGACAGAAACAAGCTTAGTCTCACTGGCACACGCATGAACACTAGGGGGTAGAAAAGCGAGCATTGGCGTGTAGTTTGTTGTGATAAGATGCCAGAGATGCTACATTTGCAAAAGCTTGTTCTTTGCTTGCTGTTTCCTGTGTAAAAGTACTGAATAAATTATTGATCATATTCTTTTGTATATTTATTTATCAAAATTTAAAGGGACACTAACTAACTTTTAGAAGAAAAAAACAAAACTTGCATGCATTTTGCGGAGGGACATTGTTTTGGTTGTACTTCGGCTTTGCAGGACTGTGCGGATGAATATGGTGCTTTCTCATTACTAAAAGGAGGGAGATATTATCCTACTGCTCATAAAACATTCACTACTAGGCTTAAGAGATACAGTTTAACCAGTTTAGATGGGAAGAATCTCAAGCTGACTAGCTGAAGATATTCCTGTAGCTTTGCCCATTAATAAACACTTGGGGGAAAAAATCCAGCACAGCGCTACCACAACCATAATGAAATTACCCTTCACAGTAGACAGTAGATATAATGAATAATATGTAATAATACAGTAATAATATAATATGTAATGTTTCTTAATACTTAATAATAATATGAAATGTTTCTTAAGAAACATTTCTGAAGGATCATGTGACAGTGAAGACTGGAGGAATGATGCTGAAAATACAGCTTTGCATCACAGGAATAAATTATATTTTAAAATATATTAAAAAAGAAAACAGTTATTTCAAATTGTAGTACTATTTCACAATATTACATTTTACTGTATTTTGATTAAATAAATGCAGCTTTGGTGAGTAGAAGAAGATACTTTCTTCAAAAACTTTTGACAGATATTGTACATACCACAGTATAAGTGAAACTCGAAAAATTAGAATATCGTGCAAAAGTAAATATATTTATATATTATATAGACTCATTACATGCAAAGTGAGATATTTCAAGCCTTTATTTGTTTTACTGTTTATTTTGATGATTATGGCTTACAGCTTATGAAAACCTTTTCACAATATTCTAATTTTGAATTTGGGGTTTTCATAAGCTGTAAGCCATAATCATCAATAAACAAATAAAGGCTTGAAATATCTCACTTTGCATGTAATGAGTCTATATAATATATTAGTTTCTCCTTTTAAGTTGAAAATAAATGAACTTTTGCACGATATTCTAATTTTCTAACCTGTATATTGCAGGAAACAGTAGTAGTATAAATTCAATTATGTATTTATTAAATCTGACTTTTTTAGTTAGCAACAGCAAACAGAAGTAATACTTAATTTTTTGAAACTAGTTAAAAAAAATCAATGACATCTTATCAGGTTGTTATTTATAAAATTGTTGTGTCATGTGTAATGGACCATACAGCAGAGTCACATTTATTTATATCCTGCTTTTGAGGTCACTCATACCCGCTAGTCAATCCACTCTGTCGTGTGTGCTTCATTCACATCTAATCGATAGACTGGATTATTTAGGGATCAATGTACATTTCCGCTGTCATGATCTCAACGCTCCATTTACTCTAATGCACTTTCTGGACAAACAATGGCTCTGCACATAAACACATATAAATCTTTTTTTTTTTTGTTAAAGGAATAGGAAATCTTTGTACATGGAAAGACTCTTTTGTAAATGTGTTATTCACCTGTCTTCTGCCTGCTCTTTCTCTTTCAGCAAACTCCTCATCTGCTCCTCGATTTGCCACAGGTTTCCCTGAAGCTGCACCTCGGGATTATGGGAGTCTAAAGAGGCCCGGCGATCACTTCCTGTCCCAGCCACATCCTGTCCACTTTCTCGCAGCAGCTCGAGGGTGCGCTTTTTCTCTTGGGATAACTCCTGGATTCAGACAGAGTCAGATGTTTGTTATGGACGTTATCAGGGCACTTCATATTCAGTAATATTATTGATTTCTCTGCACTGACTCTATTGTATGAGAATATACAGTATGGGACCGTTTTCTGCAGAGCTGCTTTAAAGCTGATTTGACTTCATTTCATAATTGACTAATTTTGTATCATCAACACTGTTACTGAACACTGAATTGGTTCAAAGTGAATAACGACACTATATGTGACCCTGGATCACAAAACCAGTCACATGTCGCACGGGTTTATTTGTGGCAATAACCAACAATACATTGTATGGGTCAAAATGATCGATTTTTCTTTTATGCCAAAAAATCATTAGGATATTAAGTAAAGATCATGTTCCATGAAGATATTTTGTAAATCTCCTACCGTAAATATATAAACCATTTATTTTTGTGAACTTTTGCTGAGCCAAACTCTGGAGCAGACTACTTCCTGACAGTCAAAGCGGCATTACGTCACGAAAGTGCGGACTCGTAGGAAGACCACGATTGTTTAGGATGCCATTTGGGACAGGGCCAGACACGGCTATCTTCTTCTTCTTTTGGGATTTTATGGCGGTTGGCAAACAAATAATCGGTGCATTACCGCCACCTACTGGGCTGGAGTGAGGACCGTTGATGGAATAGTCTATCAAGTAGCCGGAACAACTTTTCTCTATTTACGAATATGATGAGAAATACACGGGCGAACGACGTATATACACAATTTCCCACGGAAATAATTCCACCCAGTCTAATATATAAACACTTAGGCTTATCTTAGTGAATCAGGGTAAGACAAAGACACGATTTGGAAGAAGGATTTATGATGTATTGCCTTGTTATTTAAATGTTGTTAATTTTGAACTAAAAAAAAAGTTACATAGTGAATCTTTAACATAGTTACTGAACTGAACTGAACTGAACTAGCTGAATAATCACACTATTGTCTTTTTTTGGAGATGCTTTGCAACATAATTTAATTATGCATTATTAATTCTGTTATTTTCCTGTTTATCAAGATGCTTTGAAACAATCTGTATTGAAGGTGACTTGACTTGACACAGCTCATGGATAAACACAAGCCGGAACTACATTGTAAAATGTGCTAGGTAAATATCTTTCGTATCACTCTGCGGTCTCATTCTTCTCACAAAATTATTCGATTGTTAAACTTCGATAGTTAATTTATTGATTTATGCTCCACATCTGAGTTCTGATAAGTCTATGGGTGATTTTGTAATGATGAGTCTGACAGTACATTACCCCTTAACTTCTATAAGGACATTTTTTTTTTCTTCTTCAAATTATATTTAATTTTTTGGATACCTCTAAAGACTTCTGCAGAAGTGTGGTAAGATTATGAAGCTCCTCTTTCTCATTTTCCACTCCTTTCAGACACTGAGAAGTACCATCCATATCTCTACCAACACAGAGAAGTAGAAAATAAATGTTCAGGGTAAATGACATAATAATATAAACATATTCATTTAATATCTTATCTATTCTAAAGTTGGATTGCTCTCAAGACCCATTTTTATGGCTAAGCACATTTGGATGGATGGACAAGAATGACAGAAGGATAAACGGAAATGTTAATATGTTTGTAAAACTGTTTATAATAGTAAATGTGGTGGGGTGTCTTACATTTTAATTTGCTCCTGTTCTACTTTCAGCTCTTGAACCACTTCTTCAAACTTCTGCTTTTCTTCTTCCAGCAATTGATTCAGTCTCTCCAGCTCCTACAAAACACAGACACACACGGACATATTTGTGACCCTGGACCACAAAACCAGTCACATGTTGCACGGGTATATTTGTGGCAATAGCCAACAATACATTGTAGGGGTCAAAATTATCGATTTTTGTTTTATGCCAAAAATCATTAGGATATTAAGTAAAGATCATGTTCCATGAAGATATTTTGTAAATTTCCTACGGGAAATATAACATTTATTTTTGTGAGTGAATCAACAAATTGACCCATGTGACTGGTTTTGTGGTCCTGGGTCACATTTATCCATCAGTCACTTTACATCCATGATGGACTGCATATCTAAACTTATCTATGTACACACATATGTCATAATATAGTAAAGAAAACCTGGAGAACTAAATATTTGTGTGTGTAAATCATCATAAATAGTGAGCTAACCGCCTTCTCTTCTCTTTGCAAGCACAGTTCCTCAGTCTCTTCCATGAGCTTATCTAAATAAAATAAATAAATAAATACAATCAAATCAAACAAAAAGACAATACATCACCCTTAAAAGATTGTATTGTGAATTTGACATTTAAAATAGAATAAAGATATATGAAAGTAGTGGCCATACCCAGGTATTCCTGCTTCTCCTTGGCCAGCTGTAACCCCTGGGCTTCAAGACTCTCGATCATAGCCTCACCCAACTGAGCATTCTTCCAAGTGCTTTACGAGAATAAATAATAATATTAAAAAAGTAACACTAAAGTCATAATCTATAGCATCTAAATGCTCAAATGCCCTGATTTACACATAACAACCATCTTTCCACAGAGACGTTAGAAGTCACTCACACTTTCCCCGACTCTTGCAACATCTCCACCCACTGACTCTGCTCCGACTCCGAGTCCGCAGCCAGGACAATGTTTCCCTGTATCAGGGGTAGGAGAAAGATACACACATTTATTTATTATTTTATTTATATAGTATTTATTAGTGATTATTTCTTCCACGGTAAAAAATAATAATAATCACCAACATAGTTTTGCGATTTATGGCCAAAGACTAAATACAAAAATGCAGCATGTGTGACTGAGTGACTTTTTCCTTATTACAAACAAACACTAGATTAGATGTCCTACTAAAAAAAAAACAGAACAGCACCTGTCAGTGTAATTATGCAAAATACAAAAGAATAAAATGTGTTTACAGTGAAGTCCTCGTGGTTGATGACCATGGCAAACGGCATGCTTTGGTCTTCTTTTGGCTCAACAATGCATCCACCTAATGGGATCACCCCCTGACACGGAGGAAAAGGTTCAAACAATTATACATATCATGCTTTTAGTAAGAAATATATTAACACACTGGACATATTTTTAGTTACTCTGTATGTTATCTTGGTTAGAAAACCTTTTCAAAGTAAGCAAACATCCAACAGCTGTGCTGATATTCAACAACCCGTTTGCTTGTGTGATGTATATGATTATATAATTCAATTTATATTAATTTATATTTAATTAGTTTAAAATGCATAGTACACTCACTGTAAAAAAAAAAAAGTTGCTGCCTTAAATTTAAAGTACAATCAACTTGGATGTTTAAGTCATTTCAACTTAAATTACATTAAACTGACTTTAAAAAATGAGTTGAATCTTGTTTAACTAAATAAAAAAAGAAAGCTTATTTGGTGAGTTTGGTGAGCAATGTAAAAACATATGTTGTCATAACTTACTAATCATATACTTTTTTACAGTGTACAATAATAATGTGAGATGTTGGCGTACCTTAGGGTGAATGTTAAAATATTTATTGGTCTCAAAGCTTTTTTTCTCGTTTTCAGCATAGTACAACAGAAAACTGTCCTTGATGATGAAGAATCTGTTGTGAAAGCACAAACATTCACGAAGAAATTCAATGATCAACACATAATAAACACATTTCCTCCTTTACACACTTGTTGAAAACTGTCCATTGCTTTCTCCACAAATTCATAAATGTAAAAATAATTAATAATTAATTTTACTGGAATTGATCTTTCCTGAAATTGATCTTTAAAGTCCTAATGTACGCAGTCCAAAAAGCCACCGGCAGCACAGAGCGTCCTCATACATCTGACTTACTCAGCTTTAAAGGCACATTTAAAGCATCTCAGGTCAGTAAGCTATAATGATGGGTTACTCGATATCGTCTAAGCTGCAAAGCTTTTAAAGTGCACTCTAACAAGGCACCACGCATATATATACATATGATGTGCTTAAACCATTCCCGTAGCTTCTTCTTATGCATCATTATAACATCATAGATTTCATAATAACGTACTTCGTTGTTGACCAGAACAACAAAAACTGATAAACAAACTGTGTATCTCTGTACAGGGAAAGGAAAACATAATGAAAATAAAATCACTAAAAAGATCTTCAAATAAAAGAGTCTCAAGCTTTAATTTGTGATATTTGTGTATGCATACCTGCGGGACCACTTGGCCGAGGGCCTGCCGAAAGGTCTCTTCCACAGAACCCCATGCAGTTGCACTTTAGTGCTGATATCCAAAGCGTCCGAGTCTTGCTCCATGGAGGTCCAGGGCGAGAGTATGAAGGGCTTGGACGAGGAGAACATAGCTGACTCTTTCACAGGAAGAGGGAGATGAGGAGGAGTGGTAAAACAAAGTCAATGAAGTTAAAATGGTAGCATGTACACTTTCCAATAGAGACGCACTCAATCAGGCGAAGTCTGTGATGATATCCTCCAGTCATTCAGCGACGTGGAATGATGCATCTGCCAATATAGTGACATCAGCTGCTACTGGACAGTGTGGAAATACAGTCAGAGAGGGAGGGAGGAATAGATATGAGAGGGTTAGACCAAGAGGCTTTAGGATAGAGTGTTTTTTTTTTTAATCTGAAGGACGTCAATGCAGCATTTTGAAGGGAAATGCTATTACTTTATGGATTATCTCACTTATGACGTTGGAACTTATATAGGCTATATATACATATACACTCATGCGCACGCGCACACACACACACACACACACACACACACACACACACACACACACACACACACACACACTTATTTGATTAATAACACAAAAAACGGTAATATTGTGAGATATTCCAATTTTAAAATAACTGTTTTCTATTTGAATATATTTTAAAATGTAATTTATTCCTGTGACCAAAGCTTAATTTTCATTATCATCATTACTCCAGTCTTCAGTGTCACATGATCCTTCAGAAATAATTATAATATGCTGATTAATGTATCCATTGTTGGACAGGTGGCCGGGCAAACTAGAAAGAAAAGTAAAGTATTTAAAAAAATATGTTATAACAAGTTTATTTTCTAAACGTCCACATGGACACATTTTCTAATAATTACCAAATATAACCTATATTAGACAGGCGGGGAAAGGAGATTTTAGACATTGTTCTTCTTACATAAAAGAGCAATCTGTCCAATTTTAATCGGCTAAAGAGACATTTGGTGTGTTTGTGTGCGTAAGTGTTATGAATACAGATGTATTCCTTTTTCAAACAACTTTATTATACAACTTGATCCAAACACATTACGGATCTATATGCTCGTAAATCTGCCATGTTTACAGCGTTTCATCTTATCCACCATTGAACATATGTTTATGAGCATGTAGTTTGCTAATGGATCAGGGGTTATGTATCCTAGACAGTTAACACAGCTTTAATATGCAGTGGATTTATATTTAATAACACTTAATCTGTGACTTTACACATGGACTAAAGGTTTACAGCTTAAACCTTGTTATTTGCACACTACTGTACATCTTAAAGGAATGTTCTTGGTTTAAAGCAAGTTAAAATGTAAGTCACAGTTGCCGTCGATTACCACAGAAAATAATTTCAATTTGTAAAGCTAAAATCGCAGGCATATGTGGGATTTAAAAGCAGGAAACATAATATTGTACTTACAGTAGGCTATATTGTGTTGTATGTCATTTCACAATACATGTATGCATTTAGCAGATGCTTATAATATTATTATGTATAGAAATTATGCTACAACACAGGCCTGACTTATATACTTCAGTTGTATTGTATTATATTGTACAACAGTTCTGGTTCTTGAATCTGATTGGCTGAGAGCCTTTTCCACACATTCAATATTCTGTAAAAAATGATATTATCAATATGTTGACAACATATGTTATTACATTGATTTAGCTCATCAAAATAAGTTAAGAAATTGTCTTTTTTTTTTTTTTAGTTATACAAGATTCAACCATTTTTTTAAGTGTAGGCTATTTATAATGTAATTTAAGTTGAAATGACTTGAACATCCAAGTCTATTTTTTATACTAATAGCCTATCACACAGAAAACGTTTCACAATTTGTATCACTCCGCTTGTTTCTGCCGGATCTATACTAGTTGCATTTCTCACAGCGAGTGTCAATGGCAGAAGAGCAAACCCACTATAATTTTAAAAATACTTCTGTTATTGTCGAGGAATGTCGTTTTAAGAGCTTTTTAGGCTAGTTGTTTAGACCTCAAATATGTGGTTTATATGTAGACATTGAACTTATTTGGAAATGTGTTGTTTATGTGTCACCAGTGTACACAACCACCCATAATGGTAAAAATCCACCCACTCCTCTCTTTTTTAATCCCCATAATTCATAAACAGTGTCTCAGAACAAGCCATTTGTAGATTCTTGTTTTTGTGATGTCACAAAGGCTTAGGCCCCGCCCACGACTCCGAATGGACTCTGGCTTATTAGCATAGACTCCGCCCTCAGTGAGGTGTACACAGTCCGCCATGTTTATCTCTGCCAAAGCATTTAGGCTAACAGCAGCATTCACGTAATAAACTTATCCGTATTAAAGCTATAAGTTATTCAGTCAAGAGCAGTGAGTGATTTTCTGCTTTTCTTTGTTGTTTTATTCATGTTAACAGCATAGTAGGTACTGTAAATTATGCTGCTTTCATTGTAATACAGATCTACTTGCTGTTTACGTTCACAGACATTACCGACTGTGTGTATGTTAACTTTGGTGTTTTTGACATAACCTTGTGTGTGTATTTGACAGTTTAAGCCCAATAAGACGTGTTGTAAGAGAACTTAGTTTAATACTCACGGGACGCGCCCTCTGACAGACAGCTTTCTGTGTGTGTGCGCGCTCAGAAAACCATATATCAGAAGTTTAGACTGATATGGCTTTAAAACGCATGCAGATAATAAACTTTCATAATGATGTAGAACTGCAATGTCACGTGAGTGTGACCGCAATACAGAATATAATCAAAACCAAACAGATGTGTTGTCAGTTTTTGGCAGAGTATCTGAGGCACAAGCTGTAGTGTAAAGGCTCCGCCCACTTCTGGAAGCAGCAGCTCATTTGCATTTAAAGATACATGCATGAAAACAACATGTTTTTCCTTTATCTCAAAAATGGCCATTTTGAGCTAAAACTGAAAAAGGGGCATAAAAGGTCCCCTTTAACATCCTGTACTAACTAGCACTGCTTTTGTACTTTTGACTGAATTGTTTGCTTGTGTTTATTACCTATCCTGCAAACTTCTTTATACAACTTATAATGCTTATGGCCTAATCACAGACGTGCTGATACTGATATAGAGCAATATCACACTCCTAGTACTCGAGTAATATTGCTCATATATTATATTATTTCAGCTAATTGAATAGTCTAATCAAAACTGGAGTAATATATACTTCTGACCTTCAATGTGAAATCACTAAAAGAAATGTCCCAGATTTCTATCAAAATACATAATGTGTGTCTGTTCTTAATTACTGGACAGTAATTGTGTGAAATGCACTATACAAATAAATGAGAATTAAATTGCAAAATTGTTTTTAAATGATTACTCAACTGCTCATTTATTTGCTTTATTAATTTACAATGTGAAAATATTTCTCAATGCAATTCCAAATGTTCTTAGACAGGCAAAATAAGGTACGTAGTACAATTTTCATCCATTAAAAAAGAAAATAAGTTTATTCAAATCATGAACAAAGACTTTTGCAACCATTTTTAAGTTAAACAATTGCGAGAGAAAATAAGGCATACTCCTCTTGTGGAATGATCACATAAAAGCCCCGAAACTCAATTCATCATGTTCCGCTTCATTGTAAAATCTCTATTCCAATACCATCACCCTTCCTACCCAGACTCTGCAACAGCTGAGCTGTAGATAATCAGTCAAAGTAAGTCAATATGGCACAAAATTTCCCCTAACCAATCAACATTCAGTTAAATTACATATCTGTGCCAAGTCTCAAGGAGGAGGTCATGGTAAGATTCGCATTTTCCCTTTCATAGGAGTCCTTTCTACAAATCAGCGTGACGTCTCTTTCATCTGTATATCTTCCACAATTTGAGATCGATGCTGCACTTCTGCACTACAGTAAGATGAGGGCGCTAGAGAGCTAAATGCATTAAAACACAGCTTTCACATAGACTTTAACTATCATTTTTCAGAGCAAGAATGCAACACTTTGTAAACCAGGACCAGGATGTTGCTGGAGTCCCAGTTTACCTCTTAATGCTTTCCTATTCAAGCTTCAGAGGCAACCTTAAAAAAAAGCTTGGTGATGAACACAGCAGCTTTCCAGCTCAAGCATCACTTCTTCAAGTGCAAAACCTTCAGGTTGCCAAAACAGAAATCCACCATATAATCCTCACAACTAACCTCAAATTCCCTTCGGTTAAGACAACGACAAAAAAATGGACCTTTAATGTCATTAATTTAAAAGCGATCTTGCTCTCCCACCGATTACAGAAGCTAAAATGAGACTAAAACCTACTCTGGAGAACATGGTGTCAAACAGGGTATTTTTTGTCATTTATACAGAATACATATTTACAGTACACAGGCTCTGCTCTGAGCAAGCATCACAGTACAAAACATCTGACTGACCAATGAGATCCTTCTTCCAGGATTAAACAACCAATCAGGTTCGAATAATAGTCAAATAATAACGCTGTACATGCACTGAACTCAACAGAACAATGTTTTCATCCGCTAAACCTTTGGACATTTAAAAAAAGAACCTTATTTCATATTTGTCAAATAACCATATACATGATGAAATTAGTTTAAATTTAGCAGTAGCCCAGTATATGTTCCCATATTAATCATATTAATGGAATACTGTCATCTCATTATTATGATTTGTGCAAAAAAGGGGGTAAATAATCTTAAAATAATTACTCTGGGCCAATTAATTTTAACATGTTTGTAAAGCATCAAAACTTTTTCAATTTTTGTAAATGTTCATCATTTAAAAGACCCATGGACATATTCCATATAAAAACCAAAACAATACCAAATTTAAAGCATACATGACTACCCAACCACAACAGATTCTTTAAAACAAGCACCACTGAAGAAAAAAAAAAATGTAATGAAGAGTTGGACACTTGATCGCATTTATTTGTGTATGGTCATCGTAAGCTGTCAGTCACAGTGTTTTGTGGAGCAGCAGAGCAGCCCATTCCTGAAGTCCTCAGATCCCATTCCCGACTGCAAAGTTCCTGCGTTCACTCCAACCACCGACTTGAATAAACGGACAGAGGCATGATTCAAACCACTTCTGTGAGGTTGACGTTTGGCCAAAGCGGTTCAAAGTTTCCGACCTGTGGCTTGAAGTGAAGAACACTAGTGCTGGTGTCCGATGGACAGCACTAGAGGTATCAGACATCCGAGAACCAGAGCTCCGACCTCCACTTTGCTCAGTCCTTTCCCTGCGCTGGCCCCGGGCGCGTGGCTGTGGCCGCCCATGCCGCCCACTTCGGGGAGGACGTGCACCGTAGCCACGTACAGGAAGGTGCCGGCGGAGAACAGCATGGCCACACCGGTGGCGTTGACGTCAGAGAGTGCCTCTTTACTGCTCTGGATAGAAGAGGAGGAAAAGTGTTAAATATACTCACGGCCAAGCTCTTTGCTTAGGGGTAAAACAAAGTTAGAAATTTGTGAGCAGCGATATACTGTTAGCAAACATCCGATGCCATCCACACTGATGAGAGCGAGGTTTAGATGAACATGTAAATATGTGCTGCACGCTTTTCTTCTCAATAACAAAATAAACTAGGGCTATAACCGAAAATTATTTTTATTTGAAAGCTGATAACCGATATTTTGGCAGATAAATCCAAATCTAAAATTTGTATGCAATTTTTGAGCGCCTGATAACAAAAACAAAAGTCTCACCATTAAAAGCCATGTCCCAAGCACATAATTATAATGTTCTCATTATAATTTTATGTAGCCTATTTGACAGGCTTGCATTGCACATTGTACTTAACCATATTTTTCTTTTTGAAGTGATTTCAATCATATTTCAAGCTATTCAAAACCATCATGGCGAACAGTGCGTATCTGAAGTGTCTCAACTGAAGGAAATAATCCATTATTTATCGGCATTAATATATCAACCGAAATTTCTTATTGGGCCGATAATGCTAACATATTTTTTTTACATATATCGGATGATACCAAAATGGTGGCCAATATATCGTGCATCCCAAACACTGTATACAATATATTGCTTAAAATCAAGCAGCTTTACTGTATTAAACGAGTGACTGACACTGTTTTTTATAAGTACAACTTCATTTCCTACTATAAAGGCACTGATATGCTTCAAGCGAAACCGAAGAACAAACTGCTGTGACATAATTTCCAACAAAATCAGGCCGAAACCAACTTCGTTTGGAGATTGTTTTGAGAGTTCGAAACAGCTTGCCAAAATGTGTAACTTTGTCCTGGCGTGATTTTGTTCGAAATGACGTCACAGCAGTTTGTTCTTCGGTTACACTTGAAGCATATCAGGGCCTTTAGATAAAGGGTGAATCTAGGACACAGTCAGAGAGGTGGAAACGTTTTCTGGTGAACATTAAATATTCATGATTGTTACAGGGATGATCGTTGGCGTCCCAGCGGTAAAAATGGCACTGCATCTCAGACTGCAACACAATTATGGGGCGTTTCACAGCAGGGGAAGCAAGAGGTGAGTAATCTCCACTCTGCCACCTCAGCTGTTCCCATGGCGATGGGATGTGGGATGCCTGCGGGCCAATCTGAAAAATATAGCGTGGGCCTCCATGGATCTTATGTAACCCTTACATTAAGTTATATTAGTTATTGTGCCATTATAGGGTGATTAGTAGACATAAAACAAAAATGTTGACAAATACTAAAAAACCTATATGTCAAATCAGCACATATTTAAATTAGTGTCTGAATTGTTTTAGAGGCAAATTGTAATATTAAAAATAACCTATTAAAGCTATAGTCACCATTTTCATATTGTTTTATGTTGTTTTATTTTACCGCATGTATTTCTGAAAACGAGTATGTATGTTTAATGTCACTTTGTCAAAGTTGATATTCTTTTTAATATGCTAATTAAAACACTGCAGGCTTTCTCCAGGTCTTCATCACTTTATTAAAATTAAGCAAAACAAAATGACAAATGTTTACTTTCCATCAAATATTTGTGAGCTTGCAACAGGAATCTGAATTAAAGGGATAGTTCACCCTAAAAATGAAAAATGTTGGTAACCAGACAGTTGATGCTAGCCATTGACTTCCATATTAGGAAGAAATATACTATGGAGGTCAATGGCTACAGTCAACTGTCTGGTTACCAACATTCTTCAAAATATCTTCTTTTGTGTTCAACAGAAGAAAGAAGCTCATACAGGTTTGGAACAACATGAGAGTGAGTAAATGATGACAGGATTTTAATTTTTGGGTGAACTAGCGTAGCGTCTTCTGGGATTTCCAACAGTTGGATTCTCTCAAGTCTGCACTCGATGCATCCTCGATATCAAGAACACATCCGGGTACTATATTTGTCTGTACTTGCGTTCTTGAGTATAGGAATTGAACTTCAACGGTTGATAATGACGTAGTACGAGAACACAAGGACGCATATTGAGAAACGGCCAATGACTTTACTAACTGGCGATTGGCGATTGTAGGACTTATTCCACCATATTCTCCCATTCATAGTAATATGAGTGCACTGTCTTTGTATATCTAAAGTCTTTGTTTTAACCCAAGTCAAATATTATGCAGATATTGTCTTTATCAAATTGACACTAACTAGGCTTACAAATACCGTCTGTTTTATTTTAATACTTGAACATACCTGACTGAGTCCTACGTAGGTGAGCATGGCCAAAACAGGGGCAGCCAGGGCAAAGACTAATAGATGTTTCCGGATACGGTTTCTTTCTAAACCCGCATGCATGAGGAAAGAGACGAGTCCAAATGCAGCAGGAGCCTGGAATACAATAAATCGCATCATAGAAAACAGACTTAAATTTAAATCAGTATAAAAAATTAGCATTTTCAATGCATAAGAAACACATTCATAAGGCTACGCAGTTCATAAAAATAAAAATCATGTAAAATATAGTTGTATTGATTTATAGCCAGTCAATAAGGTTTTTTGTTGTTGTTGGAACTGGAAGTGAATAACTTTACTGTCATTAATACATTTAAAGCATCCTTGCTGAGTAAAGTCTTTAACATTGTCAAAATAAAATCTATTCCATATTATTCATTTAAAACTTACATTTTTCAAAGAATTATACATAATGATGAGAATAAATGTTTCTTTTGCACCAAATTAGCATATTAGAATGATTTCTGAAGGATTATGTGACACTGAAGACTGGGCTGTCATGCTATTTTGCTTTTACTCATTTATAATATAGTGTGTTTACATTCTGAAACATTTGGAGAATTTATTTGTAAACACAATTGGAAATGCGCTTACATTAAACATTTAGTCATTCAGCAGGTCTTTCTAAACAAGTCGATAAAAATGAGAAACAGCGCCAACAAGTTATCATAACTATATTCACAGAACACTAGAGTAGAAGTGCATTAACTTTGACTATACCTTATGCAACATAATGGCCACAAATACTATGAGCTGGACGCTGGTCTGAGACGTGGATGCAGCTGCTCCGAGAGCCACACCATCAGCTGGAGCACAGACACATCACATGATTATTGGTCAGATTTAACACAACACAGAATATACACTACTGGTCAAAAGATTGGAATAATTACGATTTTTTCATGTTTTTGAAAGAAGTCTTATGCTCACCAAGACTGCGTTTATTTGATTAAAATACAGTAAAAAATTAAATAGTGAAATATTATTACAATTTAAAAGAGTTTTCTGAAATATATATATATTCCTGTAAAGGCAAAGCTGAATTTTCAGCATCATTACTTCAGTGCCACATGATCCTTCAGAAATCAATATAATATTCTGATTTGTTGCTCAATAAATAATTATTTTTATTATCAATGTTAAAAACATTACTTATATTATCGGTAAGCAGCCAAAACTGGTTTCAACATTGATATTAATGAGAACCATTATTAATAATTGAGCACCAATATATTGCTAACAACTGAGAACCAAACCAGCATATTAGATATTACTCAAGACTGGAGTAATGGCATATAAACCCAGAAAACAGTTATTTAATATTAACTATCATACGTTTCAGAATATTAGTATTGTTTAATTTTTTTTTATCAAATAAACAAAGCCTTGAAGTGAATAAGATCTAAAATGTATTCAAACAGAAACCAGTTATTTTTAAAACATGAAAAAAACAAAAACACGTAATTTTCCCAAACTTTTTATCAGTAGTGTACAAGCATTACAAATATGACAAAATTACAATCTGAAGCTACCAAAATAACATACTACATAGAACACATTTGGATATCTCAATTAAAGATGTATCATTACCAGTTTTTTCAATCAGTTTTACCTGCAGCATGGACGACCAAGCCGAGCGTAGTGGTGACTTTAGAGCTAGCAGTCCTCGCTGCTTCTGGATCTAAAAGTGTGGAGAGAACAGTTTCAGACACATTACGCCATCAGTTTAAACCATTCTAATTTGTCAACACGGACCATCACTGTTGTGCATGTGAGCGCTGCCGATCTGATCCACCAACAGCATGAAGACGAAGCCCAGCACCAGAGAGACGCCGATATAAGCGTGCAGCTGCTCGTGACTGTGGCTGTGTTCACTGCTGGGTCCCACCACTCCTTCTGCAACCTTCTGATCAGACACTTCTGCCTCCACCTGCCCATGGCCATGCTGGTGCTGCCCACCTACACCAAAACAGGAAGTCATTCACACATAACATCAGTGATGAGGACAAACTGGGTTCTAGAACAACCTAACTTACCGGTAACTACAGTTATGGCGAATTAGTGGTGCAGCTATATGCTACAATATTTTAAAGGGATAGTTCACCCAAAAACTCTTTTTTTTTCAACTATGGCAGTCAATGGCTACAGTCAACTGTCTGGCTACCAACATTCTTCAAAATATCAAAAGAAAGAAACTCATACAAATTTGGAACAACAAGCTGAGGGTTTGGAACAATAACTTATGAAAACTCCAAATTCACAATTAGAATATTGTGAAAAGGTTTTCATAGCTGTAAGCCATAATCATCAAAATAACAAATAAAGGCTTGAAATATCTCACTTTGCATGTAATGAGTCTATATAATATATTAGTGTCACCTTTTAAGTTGAATTACTGAAATAAATGAACATTTTCACGGTATTCAAATTTTTCGAGTTTCACCTGTATTCTGCATTATTAAAGGAGAACTCCGGTCAATTTTAACATTGAGCTCATTGTCGAGTTCACGCGCGTGATCATTGGTAACTAAACCTATGCGCGTGAACTCGACAATCGACTACTTTGGACTTCGACCGAAAACAGGATGTAAATACAGGTCTGTGCGCTGGCTGAAATAACATCATTTTTATTCATATCTTTCACATCTACTGCAGTCAGATCACTCGTGTTCGTGTTCACTTTGAAGTTATCATCTAACATGGCTGGGCACTTGTAATGAAACATTAAGGATGTTAAGAGGCTAAAAGCAGGTTTAAAACTTGCCCCATTCAAGTCAATAGGGTGCAAATTTTAAAAAGAGGATAACACGGTGTAGGCAACACCGATTTTGGTCGTTGTTCTCTGTATTGACAGCACTCCAAATTTACAAAAAAATTAGCTCAATGTTAAAATTGACCGGAGTTCTCCTTTAAGAAAAGGAATCAATGCATTAACTGAAGTGTGAACTTGAATGTCACCTTCCAGCATTTCCTCATAGAGTGCATGAACTCCCTCTGGAATAATGACAGCCAGTGCAGTGCCACACAACAGCCCAGCTCCCAACACCGTCACCAACTTCAGCTTCTCCTGGACACAGGACAGGAATTGCAGGATCAGTAAGCATTAAAGGGTTAGATCAGGATTTTACACATGAATCTCTATAGCTTCCCCATAAGCAGTGTGGTGCATTGACCATGACTTACCCCCGACAGCGTCCTGTGAGCCGAGCTCCGGTCCAGTTTTGGTCAAGATGAAATTAGTCCGGCAAGTTTGCTGGGGTCACGGCAATAAAGCTTTTTTCTTCTCAAATCAATATGTGTTCAAAAGAGTGATATATTTAAAGCACAAAACCGCTGTCTATGGAGAGGTCAGACCTCGTAATGGCTTAGCACTATTTTCTTCCCCGTCATGTCACTGCGCGCTGCCGCTACCTACAGCCAGCTGCGAGCTGCGCAGGCGCACACCACTTTTTCAGTTGTTCGGCAGTGTTTACAGCAGTGTTTACGTGCTCAGAACAGCTACACGAACGAGCTAACATAGCTACTCACCAAGAGCGATCAGTTTGTACAAGCTTTGTACAAAATGGTGCGGACTTGTGACTATCCGGACTGTACAAACAAAGATGTGGCGCTTTCTCCTCACACATATCACTAACTCCATATTCTAACTCCATCTGGCGTAACTTGTCATCTGTGTATTCAGGTTCGTAAAGATAACCTTTTGGCTGTGTGTCGAAGTCAATGTTGTCATCGTCGCTGCTGTAGTCTGACATTTTATCTTTCTCGTTACGAGTTGTAAACAAAGTTACACGTGCGCGGCTCGCAGCTGGCTGTAGGTAGCGGCAGCGCGCAGTGATATGACGGGGAAGAAAATAGTGCTAAGCCATTACGAGGTCTGACCTCTCCATAGACAGCGGTTTTGTGCTTTAAATATATCACTCTTTTGAACACATATTGATTTGAGAAGAAAAAAGCTTTATTGCCGTGACCCCAGCAAACTTGCCGGACTAATTTCATCTTGACCAAAACTGGACCGGAGCTCGGCTCACAGGACGCTGTCGGGGGTAAGTCATGGTCAATGCACCACACTGCTTATGGGGAAGCTATAGAGATTCATGTCTAAAATCCTGATCTAACCCTTTAATAACCAACGGGCTCTACTTTATGTATTTAGGTGTGAGGTTAACATTGGTCATCTTCATGTCAATAACCCGGATATCATGAAAATATATTCATCAGAAGAGGCATGCAGGTACAATCACATTTCTGAATAATAAACTTAATTTGAACCTAAACTTCATCTGGGTCCAGAAAAAGGCTATAATCACCATATATCTCAATAGTGAAAAATCAATATAATGGACAAGCTGATAAATAAACTAATATTTAGCCATTTTGAGATTATCAGCATCAAAAAATATTTAAGAAATAGTTCATCCAAAAATGTAAATTCTGTCATTAATTACTCGCCCTCATGTCGCTC
Organism: Phoxinus phoxinus; assembly: GCF_949152265.1. Taxonomy (NCBI): domain Eukaryota; kingdom Metazoa; phylum Chordata; class Actinopteri; order Cypriniformes; family Leuciscidae; genus Phoxinus; species Phoxinus phoxinus. The sequence continues at coordinate 31,531,395 of NC_136888.1, forward strand.
GAAACACATAGGCTTTTGTTTATCTCCGCAACTCAAATGAGGATCTTTTTGATGAAATAAGAGATTTCCGTCCCACCATTGACAGCTACGCAACTACTTTGACGCTTCATAAAGTTAATAAAGAGATTCTAAAACTAATCCATATGAATTGAGCGGTCCCAATTTTCTGAAGAGACTCGATCACTTTATATGATGAACAGATTGAATTTAGGCTTTTATTCATATAATCATTCATCAACTCACACATCAGTTGTGGTAAACAGAAGCTCAAGCATGTTCGCTTGACGTGCAAGAACCAATGAGGTTCATTCTGGTGTTACGCAGCACGTTTGAGCTGTTTATGTTCGTTGATGAATGTTTGTGTGAATAAAAGACTAGGCCTTCATTAAAACTGTTCATCAAAGGAAGCGATTGTGTCTCTTCAGAAAATTTGGACTAAACAGCTCAATTGTTATGGATCAGTTTTACGATCTCTTTATGAACTTTTTGAAGCATCAAAGTGTAGTAGCGTAGCCGTCAATGGAGGGACAAAAATCTCTCAGATTTCATAATTTTTTATTTTTTTTTAAATTATCATTTGTGTTCCAAAGATGAACGAAAGGGTTTTGGAAAGACATGCGGGTGAGCAAATGACAATTTAAATTTTTGGGTGAACGACCCCTTCTAAATAGTAGGGCTGTAAACGATTAATCGCGATCTTCACTTATATACCCCCAAGCGAGGGCTGAGATCGGTAAACAAATTCCTTCTTCAGATTTCCAGAACCCGCTTGAAAAATAGGGGAAATAGAGCGTTTGAAGTAGCGGGCCCCACGTTGTGGAACAAACTCCCAATCCAAATTAAAATGGCCTCCTCCTTATCTGAGTTTAAATCTGCTCTGAAAACTCATCTGTTTTATTCAGCTTTTAATATGTAATTGGATGTTGTACTCACTGATCCTAAGTGATCATTGTTTGTTTTATTGTATATTTTATTGCAATTTTTGTACAGCACTTTGGTCGGTTGTCAGCCGGTAGTAAATGTGCTCTATAAATAAACGGAACTTGAACTTGAACTTGATTAATTGAATCCAAAATAAAAGTTTGTGTTTACAAAATATATGTGTGTGTATTGTGTATAATTATTTTGTATATATAAATACAAACACATGCATGTATATATTTGAGAAATATTTGCATTTGTATAGCCTACTGCATATATATTTTATACGATTTATATTATATATAAATAAAACTATTTTATATATAAATAACACATTTTTCTTAAATATATACATGCATATGTGTGTATTTATATACAAAATAATTATACACAAACATATATTATGTAAACAAACTTTTATTTTGGATTCGATTAATCAGCCCTACTAAATAGTGTAACGTTACCTATTAAAATAATAGTAGCAATACTAGCAAATATATGAAGAAAAAAAAACATTTTAGTGTATGAGCACATTCTACTGATATTTATACTGTATAAATTCACATAAGCATTTTATCAGCCTCCTGCTTTTTAGTTATCTGTATTAGCAACTAAAACACCACATTTTTGTGGATCATAAATCATAAAATTCGCTTGTCCAGAAAATCAACCTGAGCTGCATTTTAAGACACAACACGCCAGTTTAAACAAGATCAGTGTGGGTGGCAGGCTAAACAGCTCGTGTCTACAGTATACACTTTAGGTTGATATAACAGTCAAACTTTATAAGACAATTGCCCTTGGAAGCTTAAATCGGGGTTGCTCGAGCATTTGAAGATCAATGCAAATCTCAAACCTGTTTCTGAAAACCTCAGAACTGCACATTACAGATGTCTGCATTTTCAAACAGAGAACTAAACACCCCAAAGCTCACACTGAATATTGAGTAACGTCACATCTGTCCTAAATAAACTAACTGTTACTGTAAGTTAGACATGGACAACTCGGGTTCATGCTCACCTCAGAGAAGTTAACAGCCAAGGGAATAGTTCCAGCCACATAACAACCGACTAGCATAGCCAGAGACAGCAGACTGATGGAGCTGAAGTCATCCATTTCTGCTGCAGATCCAGGAGTTTGACAACAATTCCCGTGCAATCGGTCGATGTTTGGTGCCTGTCAGTGTATTAGCCAGTTAGCTAATAAGTTGTTTGCATCTACCCTTACAAATCAGTGTCACACGATTAAATACGAATGCTGAGAAGGCTGTTTTGGAGATCTTAGTACATTGACCTGATCGATTACCTCAACTTTAATCACACAGAATCACGTCACGCTTAGCAAGGGCTAAAATCATGACAATCGGTCTGCGAATAACCACATAAATGAACCGATTTGTTAACGCTTGTCATGGTCTGCTTCTCTGATCTCAGGCCGCGGTTGAAGACATGGTGGTTCCTAAATAGGCAACGTTTTTTTCGTCGCGCTAAACTCATCTAGTTTGCCACCTTTTCCGCAGTATCGCCACACTGGTCGCTAACTAAACGAGTGTGTGATGTTGGCAGTCTAAGCGAAGCACTTCCGGGACACATCGCTGTCAAAACAAAAGCCCCCACCCATCCCAAAATACGACAACGTCATCAAGACGCAGCCAGACTCTAGGTTATGATGCTAACTACTAGCATACTACATTTACTATTTCCCCATATATTTCTATGGCAAATTAATAAGAGTAGCCTTGTAGTATGTAGTTCCGAATTCATCAATTATTAACAACAGAACACACACTATAGCAGTATAGCAAAACTGCTTTGAAATCAATAATACACACACACACTTGTAGTCGTGAAGTAAGTAGCTAATTACTATTTAATAAATATAGACATGAAAAAAACTGCAAAAATAAACCATGGTTAATACTGTGTCTGATAAAATGCACTGCTCTGCTGATTTTAAAAAAGGGAAGCAGATAAGTAAAATTGACGATGTCTAAAAAATGGTTTTAAACAAGGATGTCTGTTCTGTGTGAGTGCTGAAAAAAAAAAACATTGTGTTTGTACATAGTGTGGCTGTGTAAATAGGAGAATAAACAAAACACACTTGTAGCCATTAGCCAATCAGCAGTAGGGGGCGTGTCCACTCATGATGGGGGAGGACCGGGGAGAACAAGAGAGTGAGATTTGAAGAAAGACTGTAGAAAAAGAGATGGATGAGAGACATTACAGAAGAGAAAAGGTCAGGAATATCAATGTAAAAAGAAGGGTTATGATCAGGCAAGAGCTTTAGGACTCGTGTCAATATTAGAAAATATTTTAGTAGGCTATTTATATATAATCTAATATTTTTTCAGGCGCTGGAGAGAAAGCAGGAAGGCCTGAAAACCATCTAAGCTAATCTTTCCACTGGGGGGAAACAAAGCTCACTAGTAAATAAATACCATCAAATGAAATAATTAAAAGCAAAACTAAAATCCGAGGACATATAAGTAGATAGAAATGTGCTTGGTATCTGTTCTTAGTAAGCAGCACTTTAAGCATGGTGATAAAAACATGTAAGGGTTCATAGACCAGGTCTGAAAGCATTACATACCAACTTAATTGACCTCTTCTTCTTCCAAATCTAGTGCTGGCTGATGTCTGACGCTCACAGGCTCCTGACTGCCCTGGACTTCAAGCTGAAAGGCCCAAAGTAACAAACAATGCAGTGCAAATGTAAAATGGATATTGATTGAAGAGTGCTTGAATGTGAGCCAATGACTGTTGGCATGATGTAAAATCGACAAAGAAACACATTTTTATTTATTTATTCCAGGCACTAATATTGCCTTCTGAAAGCCTTAAATCAGTTTTTTGCACACTATTGTTGTCACCATTACAATTTATTAAACACATTATGTGTTTTGGTATTTTAAATGTGCCTTTTGTTCTCACAATTACTACTTCATATATTGTATTTTCAATGTAATTTATCGTTGTTTGGATAATACATTTTGCAATTAAGATATGACTCTTTTTTTTAATCATTCACAAAATATAATCTCGGAATATCTTGAAAGCCATAACTCTTTCAAGAGTAATTTTAAACTCACCACTACTGTAAATAAAATTGCAATGTTTGAATGCAAAACGTTACATAAAAATTTAATTTGAATTTATGTTCCTTATTTCTGAAAATGGTATGCAACATTGTTGAAAGATGAATTATGCTAATTTACTTATTTTATTATAGCTAATGAGAAAGAAGACCTCATTCAGCGATTAGCATTTGACCTTCAGTTTGGGGAATGCTAACTATACACTAACACATATTTAAACATTCATTTTAAGTCCTTGAACATCGCTTGATTCCTCCAGTAGCATCTAAACTTTTAAATTAGTTAAAACACACCTTGACATCTATTATCTTCTCTGACCTTGGAGCATGAAACATTAAAGAGACGGCACATTCATACAAATACAAATAAAATGCAGCAACATTATCCACTGGAAATGAGCTCTTCTTTTAGCCTTAGAGACCTAACACTAGATGGAACTGTTGTATTGTTTGGTAATCTCTCACTTGTTGCCTGAACCCCTTTCAGGGGCTTGGCGTTATACATATATTTGTCAGACAAATTTATTCAAAACGACTTCAAGGAATTTCATGCTTACAAGTTCATGTTTTCCTTGGGGACTGATCACATGACACTGCTAGTGCCATAGTGTTTGAGCTACAGGAACAGAAATAGAACAAATAGCGTAAGGACTAAAATGATATTTCAAATGTAAAAGGGACACTGGGGCTATAGTTGTCATATTATGAAGTTCAATCTAGAGACTATACGAATTTGAGCCAAATGTCCAATTACATAGCGTCTTCTCTGCTTTTGAACATGCCAAACACCTCGTTCAAAACGGTTGAAAATTACAATGATTTCTTACAAATTCTGTCCTAAAATTATAATATTGTATTATATTATACTGTTGCCACTACTCATCTGCTTACCATAGTTCCTGCAGTGTAAATAAACTTACCATTGTGTGTATTCAACTTAGTATCTCGTTCTTTTGTCTGAGGATTCTTGACAATTACTGAATTACTGAAAAGTGCTGAAATATGTTTAATATGTTTTAAAATGTTGTTTTATTCTTTAGACAGTATTTTAATTTTCCAAATAAGTATTTTTTGTGGTTATATAGTATAATATAATATAATACAATACAATACAATACAATACAATATAATATAATATAATATAATATAATATAATATAATATATAAATTACAGAATAGCTATCTGTATTTTAAATGGTATTATGCTGCCTTCATGTGTTATCAAAATGAAATATGAATTTCCTAGTTAAAAACCTCTATTTAGCCTATCAAAAATTCCAGAATCGCTAGCAAGCTGACTAGATATCGTGGTGAATGTTTATAAGGTTGTTAATGAATGGGATGCTAGATATCATTTTGGATTTAATAGGATTTTCCCAATAAATAAGCAAGATTAAAAAGGGTATCCTTCATGGTTCCTGTTCTTTGCGACAACAAAGCACTTGAATGTGACGATGTGTGAGTAGGAGAATGTGAAATGAATGTGGGAAGTAGAAGATTTCCGACAGCACGCACTGGTCCTCCCTCACTCACACTTGAGACTACAATTCCCAGCATTCCTCCTGCTCATCACCTGCACTTTCTCAGCCATCATCTACACCTGCCCAGAACGCTCCTCAGCACAGTATTAAGCACACACACCTCAGTCACACACCTGCATGCGAAAACGTAGTCAGCTGACTCGTTGCCTCGCTGCCCTATCAGGCAATGACTCTGCAGCGTTTGCACTCGAAGGTTCCTCACGAAACTGATTTTGGATAGACTTCTGAGGCAGCGTACCGGTCTAGGGAACTACAGCAAGTTTTCAAAAACTTACATTTACACAAACAAACTGACTACCAGCCGCAACTTTCGGATGCCATCTTTATTTTTTAGCTCAACTGTCACAGAATGGAAAACACAGGATTGTGGGATATCAAAGCAGAGGAGGAAACATGTATGCTGCTTTCAAAAATCGATCAGATGAAGATATCTCATGAGACAGGAAGTGAAGCTATTTTTGTATTCGCACGTGTCTTCATGCCTTCATAACTTGGCAGCATTTTTCAGTTTTTGGATGCAGCCATTGTCCGGTCTCGTTTATGAGAAAACTTGTGTTACAAAACATTGATGTTACTCCAGTTGTGTTTTCCAGTGTGTTTTTTCCATCTCCATCGTGCCTCCAGTGTTGTTTTTGTCTGAAGATTTCTACACACCATCAGTGTTATATACGAGGTGTGTGCATCCCTGGTCCACGATCTCCTTCATCACCTGCAAAGACCGTAAACTCATCCATCCATCATCCCTATACTGCAATAACTCTGATTTGTACCTGCATTTCCTATTGTTCATTGCTGTTATAAAATATCTCCGTTTCTCCACTAAAAACCTGTCTTGAGTCTCTGATTCCATGACAATTACTTTTTTTTTTTTTTTTTTACTGAAATATTTCATATATCAAAACAAGATATTCTTAACAGAGTACCTCGTCGTATGTGTGTTCCCCATGCAATAATTGTGGAAATGTGAAATATAGCTTTCCTTCAGTCACAATCTCAACCTGAGAAATATTCACTGGAGTTGTGTGACAACAAGCCCCGATCTCCTCTGTTTATTACTACTAGAGAATTGTCTCTCAAAGAGGAGAACATTACCACTATTACAATACAGTAAGTTTGTGCACATGCAATTTTGGGGGGGCAAAATATTGACCAACGCTATCTCACGACCAATTCGTACGAATTTGTAAGAGTGATTAAATCATTCCGGAAGTCGGCCATTTTGGAGGGACTGAACGTAAACAATGCCACTGAACTGAACGGACTCGCAAATTTGGCTGATTATTGCTCAGATTATTGAAAAATGGTCGAGTTTTGGTCTGTACTAATCGGTCGCACCGGGAAAAAACATTTCGAGTTCAAATGTCAAATGTTAAAGAGAAGAGTGCAAAAAACTGATGAAAGAAGGCATTTGTGCTTGAGAGAGTTACAGCATCATTGTAAGTGAAGCGTTGACTATGGCTAAAATGCTGACGTAATTAACTATGGCTATATTCACACTGTCAGTCCAAATCCGATTATCTTTGTATCCGATCTGAAATGATGTCCACACTGTGTATCGCAACTGATCCGATTTGTGCGTCCATGCAGCTCTTTGGCAATGACGTTGTGTTGATGGAGAGGTTTGCATTTGCAATAGAGATTTTGTCTCATTTAAATTTTACAACATAGAAATGTGTATCCGCCGCGCTGGACTACTGCGTCTTGGGCCTGCGGCAGAACTGTAGACGGCTGTTAGGTACAGCTTTTTTTCCACAAAAATTATTTTCTGCTCGTCCGGCACTTTGCAACACAGCATTGTTTCGGCAGCGACTTGTGTTGTTTCCTATAACAACGTCTGACGTTTACATTTTACGTGGCATGAGAGTTAGGCACAATCCGATCAGAGCGTTCAGACTGAAGCTGATGTGTGATTTGAAACCACACACAGATGTAGCTTGAAACGGATTTCATGTGCTTTTTTGGACTGACAATCTGAACGTAGCCTATGTCGGGATTAGAAATAGAAGGACGAGTTGCAGTAAGGGCAAGAGAAGCTAACGTTAGCTCGTTCGGATCTTTACCACATATTAACTTTAGTTTGTCAAAATTTTGCGCTCTTTCCTGCTTATTAAGTCCTTCTCTATGTGATTTCACTGCTCTCACGTGTTTTTTCTGTGGTTTATTAGTGCAACAATGTGTTCAGTCGTGCATACACAGTGCAATCCATGCTGTTGTTTACATCCGAGTGCCTCCATAATGGCCGCGCATCCGGGTTACCGCAAAGCCTCTATTCGTACGATTTGTCTAAACCCACACGATGGGTAGGTTTAGGGGCGGGGTCAGAGGTAGGCCATTCGTACGAATTCATACGCATTTGGCAACTCGTAAAATATGTACAATTTAACAAAAATCTTACAAATTCGTACGAGTGAGGTCGTATGAATTGGTACGAATTAGCCACCTCGTAAAATTAGAGCCGTGAGATCGGGTTGGATTTACAGTATATCTCTGGAAAATATCTTCAGGAATCAATCATCCTTATTTTAACATTAATGCACTCAACTTTTAGTGTTTCAAACTTTTTTACAGCTCTTATCTGTCAAACCCAAGCCCTAAAAGACAGAACTTTACTAAATTATTTGTTTGGCTGTAGAGATTCAACTTATTCCCCAAATCTTCAATTGGATGCTCATATTTCATTTCATATAGTGAATGCATGCTGACTTGTTACCTAGACAACATCTGCTGAAATTGTCATTCCTGCTGCAAGATGAAGAGAAAAAAAGTCTCTTACAGCCAGTGTCTCTTGCAACGTTTATGCAGGAGGTCTGAATTCCAGGGAATTAACCATTTGCTCCAAAGCAAGAGGTAAATCAATTTTCCATTTTCTTAAGACTTAACTTCTATCTGGTGTCAGGCTAATGACAACGTGCGCTGTGGGACAGCGGTCGTTCATCAAAACTGTTTTAGCTGAAGTGAGGAGCGTCCTCTATCTCTCTCTCTCTCTCTCTCTCTCTCTCTCTCTCTCTCTCTCTCTCTCTCTCTCTCTCTCTCTCTCTCTCTCTCTCTCTCTCTCTCTCTCTCTCTCGTTAGTTCCAGCAAAATTACTTCTGAGGGTTACTGCTATATCGTGTAGTGTGTGGAATATAAAGCCAATGCAATCAAATTTAGACCGTCTCTAAAAATAATTGAATGTCTTCTTCTGTGCTGCCTGCATTGTGTACTCGTGACCCAATCAGTTTTGGCCAATGTGATTATTCCAATAAGCTATTTTATTACAGTGAGAATGATAGACAAAGCAAAGCGCATAGGCCACAACAAGGTGACTTATTAAATGACGGGTAGAGTAAAACAGTTTGTTAAAGGTGGAGTGTCTAATGTCACAAATTGCACAAATAATGAGAGTGGCAGAAATATTATGGTTCAAACTTACATCATTCGATGGGACACTGAAACAAACAGAGCAATATTATTGAAAAACCACACTGAAAGAAGTGTTAACCTAAACATCTTAACCTCTATATTAACTGGTTATTCAAGTAAAAAAATAAATAAATAAATAAACACTAAACCAACCAACCAACCGTATATCAATTATTTTATTCCAACAAAACACATTTTTATGATTTAAAACAGGTAGCAATCGCACTTAAGGGTAACAATAGCTTGTTATTACTTTTTACAGTGCATAGAATAGATATGTTTATAATACATATATGTTTTGGATTTTTGTGGTTTGCATATTCAGATATTTACAGAATTATTGAAAAGTGGTATTTACATGTTAAGGTACCATGGTACTGTGTCTGCCACAATACCTTTCTTGTAACGGATGTGCAATGCATATTACCGGTAAAAACTATGCTGAGATTTTTCCTCACAGGTGTTTGCATTCAGATTTCAACAGCACTTCCCTTTTCTGCTATTTTTATTAAAATAAAAAATCCTCTGGCACCTGAGGCAGAATCGTAGGAGCCACACATACTAAACATTTTGGATAACTCTCACATGGGCTCCACTGTAGTGTGGAGTTATTAGAAATGTTTTTTTATTTATTTTTTATTCCATGAAGCTGTAACAATAAGCCATTGCTCTGTGGTCATGGCCCTGAATATCAGTCAAACATTTATGAGTGCTGGTGAGGATCAGGCCCCGCTCTTGGCTTGGGGAGCCAGCCGTCACACAATGCCGAGAAAAAGCTTATGTCACAATCCCAGCAAGAGAAGCCCTTCTTGAGAGAAACAACTTGTATTGCTCTTTCTTCGAAAGCCCCAGAGGCAAAAAGATGTCAACAAAATTTTCAATTTCCTCATGTCTGGACTATATACTGGGACGATCATTTTGTTGCTTAAAAATACATTCATTCAGAAACAGACTTTGTGATTATGACTTTATGATTTTTTAAAAACCTGTACTTGTAGATAGTACAATATAACTGAAAAGTTCATGAACTGAACTTTTCAGAGTGCACTTCATAATAATGTCAAAATAAAATAACATATTTAAAAAGTCAATAAAAGTAATTACGAAATTAAATTTAAAGATGCTTTAGTTGGTCTTTAAAAGTAGCCTGGCTCCGCCCTCCTACGTACTTCCGCTCAATTTTCATTTTCCTTCAGTACTACGTCTGGGATTGTGGTATATTCTTGGGTTTTCTCCGATCAATTTTTTACCGGTCCAATCAGCGAACCTCGGATTCAGGAGGAACAATGCGGTTTTCGTCCGGGGCGTGGAACACTGGACCAGCTCTATACCCTCTACAGGGTGCTGGAGGGTTCATGGGAGTTTGCCCAACCAATCCACATGTGCTTTGTGGATTTGGAGAAGGTATTCGACTGTGTCCCTCGTGGCGGCCTGTGGAGGGTGCTCCGGGAGTATGGGGTCCGGGGTCCTTTGCTAAGGGCTGTCCGGTCCCTGTACGACCGAAGCAGGAGCTTGGTTCGCATTGCCGGCAGTAAGTCAGACTTCTTCCCAGTGCATGTTGGACTCCGGCAGGGCTGCCCTTTGTCGCCGGTTCTGTTCATAATTTTTATGGACAGAATTTCTAGGCGCAGCCAGGGGCCGGAGGGTGTCGGGTTTGGGAACAACACGATTTCGTCTCTGCTCTTTGCAGATGATGTTGTCGTGTTGGCCCCTTCAGACCAGGACCTTCAGCATGCACTGGGACGGTTTGCAGCCGAGTGTGAAGCGGCTGGGATGAGAATCAGCACCTCCAAATCCGAGGCCATGGTCCTCAGTCGGAAAAAGGTGGCTTGCCTACTTCAGGTTGGTGGAGAGTTCCTGCCTCAAGTGGAGGAGTTTAAGTATCTTGAGATTTTGTTCACGAGTGAGGGAAGGATGGAACGGGAGATTGACAGACGGATCGGTGCAGCTTCTGCAGTAATGCGGTCGATGTACCGGTCTGTCGTGGTGAAGAAAGAGCTGAGCCGCAAGGCGAAGCTCTCGATTTACCGGTCAATCTACGTTCCTACTCTCACCTATGGTCATGAGCTTTGGGTCATGACCGAAAGAACAAGATCCCGGATACAGGCGGCCGAAATGAGCTTCCTCCGCAGGGTGGCTGGGCGATCCCTTAGAGATAGGGTGAGGAGCTCGGTCACTCGGGAGGAACTCAGAGTAGAGCCGCTGCTTCTCCACATCGAGAGGGGTCAGCTGAGGTGGCTCGGGCATCTGTTTCGGATGCCTCCTGGACGCCTTCCCGGGAAGGTGTTCCGGGCGCGTCCCACCGGGAGGAGACCCCGGGGAAGACCTAGGACACGCTGGAGAGACTATGTCTCCCGGCTGGCCTGGGAACGCCTCGGAGTCCCCCCGGAAGAGCTGGAGGAAGTGGCTAGGGAGAGGGAAGTCTGGGCATCCCTGCTTAGACTGCTGCCCCCGCGACCCGGCCCCGGATAAGCGGAAGAAGATGGATGGATGGATCAGCGAACAGAGGGAGTGGTTGATAACGATGACGTTGGGGTTGTGCGTTAGTTTGAGTTGACATATACGTCACGAGACTCACGACCAAACGTTAGCGATTGGTTATGGCAGATCCAGAGTGACACTGGGCAGATCCAATAGTTTAAAACTTCAACAGAGTACCCGCCTTCAAGGATGTTAATGGAGCGTGACTCTTTGAACAAATGAAATGAAGAGTTTGATAGGACCAGGCTACTTTAAAATCACTCTTAACTACAACTAATTGAATTTAATATAAATGAACAATTTAATTTAATTGCGAATAAACAACATGCACTTAAGTGTCTGAAAATATTACATTCAGTTTGCACAGGTATATTCTTTTAAAGGTGAACTATGCAGGTTTTTTACCTTAACTGAACAGCTTCGTAGTCATTGGAATGGTTATATTACTTTTTTCGGGTTGAATGGTGGTCGTCTCGCACACCCCTATCACCCCTATAGAAATTCCCGAAACTGCATAGCCCTGCTTTAAATGTAGGCTATATTATTTCTCTAAGGAAATCTTTTTTTTTAAATGCTCAAGTTTTTCCCCCCGTTTTTTTCCCCACAAAGCTTACTGTTGAACCCACTAAAGACTAATGGGACATGGTGATGGAAAAAATATGAGATGGGAGGAACATTTATGTCAATGCAAAAATGCTTTGTCAACAATTTATGTTCTCTCACAAAGTTTTTGCCTTTCCCTGAGAAACTTTGCGTTCGCTCGTAAACTTTTTGAGTTCTTTACGAGAAGCTTTGTGTTCACTCGCTCAAACATTTTTTTTCTCCCCATTCATCGTTTTAAAACTATTTTGGTACAATTAAGTGGTACATTTTCAAAACTTATAAAACGAATGAACTCATCACACTTGCTACACTGCTAGTTGTCTTTTCAAATAACGCTATCATGTTTTCATTAGAGTTGTGCATGTTTCCTTACGCATAATCATTATTTCAAAACTGTTAAACTTAAGTTCAAAACCTTACATTACAAAAAAACGTAATAAGAATGGTGCACAGGACATACCACTCATATTTCTTAAAAAATAAAATCGTATTATTATTCTTAAGGAGCACATAATCATGTTTATATAAAAAAATGTATATGGTTGCCAAAATGTTGTTGATATAAGATACTGCCTTTAACAAAACAAATAGATCCAGAGAAATTATAATTCTGCTCAGCTTCCATCTGACTGCCATGTGAAATGCTCCACACCACAGATCGAGTCTGCCTGTGCTTTGTTTTGAGTGGCTTCATAATTTATAACCCCCATGAAATATTTCCACAGTCCACAGTAAGACTGACATCTACCATCCTAGGAATGGAACATCAATCTAACTTTGACTCCTTACTCTGTCAGAACATATCTAATATTTACCTTTATCACAAACTAGCGAATTGGCACCATTGGACCAAAGCCTCACAAAATGATACATGTAAGCCGGACTTTAGTCATGGAATTACGAAACAGAGTGCAGTGTCTATTCTACTATGCCAAAAAATGAATCCTAATATGCTTATCCTGAATGCTGCTGACAGGATTAACTGCTTAGGATTTCATTTTCCCCTCAAGGGATTTTAGGAGTTTCCCCACCGACCATACGTAATTCCAGACAGCCAGATCATAATTGCTCAAGTTAAGTTGGAGAACATTTGGTAAATCATTCAATAAGAGTCGCATACACTGTCTCATATAGCCCGACCTTCACACCGATGGCAGCATCGCAGCTTTCGTTGGCCAAGAGAACATCTGACCAACATGTAAAGCCTGAGACACACCAAGCCGACGTCAAACAACTATCCAGCGATGAAAGCTGACCGCGTTGTCGGCTTCGTCTCGGCCAAAAATCTGCACTTGAACACACCAAAAGGAATAAAGGCGACTGTCAACTATCAGCGCCTACACTGTAAATTTGTTTTTCATGATTTGTTATCACAACTTTTTGTCAAATCAACTTCGATAACTAATGTGGTGAACATACTATTTTGAGTTTCTGTTTATTAAACCATTCTTCTTCATTGTATTAACTAAAAATTTTTATTACAACAAACTCAACATTTCAAAGTAACTTGCTTTTTTAAGTTAAACCAACATTTCAATAGTCAATAGTCTATTTTCGACCCAGTTGACTTACATATGGACACTGTTTGAAAAACAGTAACAAAACATGAGGGTGTGTAAATGTAAATGTCTATATACGTGTAGTGCATGAGATATGGATTCAGTTCTCAAGATATAGATTCAGTCAATTTAGTAGGGGCTTTAAAGTGCCCCTATTATGTTTTTTCAAATATTCCCTTTCATGCAGTGTATAATATAGCTGTTGTAAAGTCGAAAGTGCACGATAAATAAAGTTATTGTCTTCCAAAAGAAAGAGTCGACTCTGAACCGCCGATACAAGTCGTTTTTTTATTCGAATCCTACTGCTTTACAGGTGTTACGAACTGCTCCGAGACAAAAAGCAGTTCCAAATACCTGTATTTACACACTTTTTTCGGTCGAAGTCCAAAGTAGTCGATTGTCGACATCACATCTACTGCAGTCAGATTCACCCATGTTAACTCTAAAAGAATCACTCACATGGCTGGGCACTTGTAATGACACATCAAGGATGTTAAGAGGGTAAAAGCAGGTTTAAAACGTGCCCCATTGAAGTCAGCAGGGTGCAAATTTAAAAAAGAGGATAACACGGTGTAGGCAACACTGATTTTTGTCGTTGTTCTCTGTATTGACAGCACTTCAAATTTACAAAAAATGAGCTCAATGTTAAAATTAACCGGAGTTCTCCTTTAACCACGGAAAGGCGTCAGTACACTCCATTTTTCAAGTTCAAATCCTCCCATGTTAATCTACTACCTCTCCTGACTGCTTTGTCGGACAAAATGGCGGATGGCGAAGTATGATTGGTCAGATCACCTGTCAATCAAGCTCCCTGCGAAGGGTCAAATGGTCAGATTTCTTCTTTGTCCTTATGCTAAATAAAAAAAAAAACTATATATTTAATTATTTATAAACATAATATATCTTAAAGGGGAAATGGTATTAGTGTGTCCCATTAGCCTTTCTATTCAGAGAGATGATAAAATTATTTAATGTTCAGATTTCTTGACCACAAGGCTTGTTTACGCGTTCCTGAATGCCTTGCATATGATCCTATCTAATTAAAACTCCTTTTCATGACACTGCATAATGCACACGTCTCTTATTATCTAGAGTCTTGTGAGCAGGCATCTTCAGGTTTGCATCAAAGTCCCTGTCACGGCGAGGCCTTTGGATGCCACCATACTTCATTTCATGACAGCCCTCTCAGAGCGAGTCGGCTTTCTTCATCTGGCTGATCTGAGACGCAGTGGGATATTCTGGCACACAGCTGACACCAGGCAGAAGGATGGATTTCATCTTTGTCATATTATTGAATTATTATTGAACCAATGACCTTAGCTTTGCAAGCAGCATGCTCTACTGTTTAAACTACAGGAATGCCCTAACAACCACACAAACATAATGCACTCAGCAACATCTTCACAACCACCCATAAACACACTAATCTGCCACACAAACACACCTCGCAACATTTTTCTAAAGGGCAAAACGACCAGGAACCATACATTTGTGGAGTCCAAATCCTTCTTGAGCTGTGTGTCGTCATTCCGGATGGAATTATCCGGATCGTGCCGGCACTTGAAATTAGCTGATAAGAACTTTGGCATGTAAATAATTTGCAATTAATGGAGCGGCCTCTCAACAACCCCCCTCCGCTCCCGTCATCCGGCGTCTTCCTAATCAGAGCCTGGACACCTCAACGCCTCGCTGAGTCCCAACCACGTCCGGACCTGTGGGTTACCGCTGACTGGTGATTAATGCCTGTTCTCTTTAATGAGCAGACAGTTTCATCAAACCCGTCCCCTGCTCTCCCTCGTTCCTCCGCAGTTCCTGTGATAACTGAACTTGTCTTGTGGGCCCATCGGCTGAAAATGCTTGTCATTGTTTGTTGCTGATAGATTTTTGTGTCTTGTTGGACCATTCAGGTGTCAGCATGTTCTATTCAGTTCCCTCCAGAGATACTTAGAAGCATTGTGATTCATTTGGCACTCAATTCAAAAATGTTCTTAATTCGATCCGATTTCCCAGGATTAATCAAAGGGCCTTGTTGTTTTCACTCCTCAGGTAATAACCTTGAGCAGCAGCTGTTGATCTAAAGAGTTGCCTGTAGACTTTTACCCTAAGGTGTTTCCAAGAGAGATTTTGTACGAGGCATTATTATTTTGGAGTCAGATAGAGAAAGTTAGGTGCTGTCTAACAGGTTTCACCCAGGAGTGTTTCTCTCTCGACACAAGATACTCAAAACTACGCTGAATTTTGGAGAAGTTAGCATGTTCTGCAGAAATTACAGGAAAAAGAAACACTGTTTTTTTGAGTCTGTGGAAACATGTTGACAGTATAGTATGTTGAAACCAAAGGAATCATTATAAAGTCATGCTTTGCAGTTGCTATGAATGATACAAAGACAAAAGAAAACCACCAAATCTGAATGATCGTAAAGATGCTGCTTTCGAAATCTGGTTTGCTATTGGGAAACTGTGCTTTTAGGGACTAATAAGGAATTGATTAATGATGCCACAAACCATTGTTGGTAAGGCAGGATGCTGTAAACTGCATACAGTAAAATAAATAGTTCACCCAAAACCTGATTTTATTTCTTAAGTACAAAATATATATATATAAATTCAGTAATGGAAACAAAAAAGGCACAAACAAGATTTTTCCCAAGTCTTCTGAAGATATATGATAGCTTTGTGTGAGGAATAAAAAAAAAAACTACATTATTCATTGAAAATCTTCCCTTTCCAGCATTTGCAATAATTTTCAAGACAAATCAAGACATACAGTAACTGCAGGTTTGATGCAGTATAACTTTGGTTTTCAGGTGTCTTATCATCCGAGATGGGCATAAAACTAAAATAAAACTACAAAATACCTCAGTTGAACAAATACTGTGTGAAAAAATAAAATAAAATAATAATACACAAAATACATGTAAAATTGTCCAGTGAAGTATCACTATTACGCAGAGATCTGAATGAAACATTTTCATGTGTACGACTGCTTTCATTTCACCTGCCTCTACCACCAACTTCTCAAAAGTTTAAAGTGTCATCTGTGTGCCATTTCTATACTTATTTTTAACCAGATTACACTGCAGCCTATTACTTATGGTGAACACTTCTAAGGCCCTGTCCCAAATGGAAAGCCTAACCCCTCGCGATCTTCCTCTGAGTCCACACTTTTATGACATAATGCCCACTTTGGCGCAGTCCAAAATGACACATCATGTGCACTTCAGGTCTTGTGGACTTACTATGGCAGCTGTGTGTACATATCTATAAAGTCTACAAGACTGCGGGGTGTCCCATTTGTCATTTTAGGTCTCAGAAGGGTACTTGCGAGCTCCCCTTCGCGGCCGATATGCGCCCTTGATGCAAACTTTTGTCGAGCCCGAACACAAAAGTGTGGTCTCGGAGGAAGATTGTGAGGGCTTGGGGTTCCATTTGGGACAGAGCGTTTGACTGTCGGGTAGAAATCTGCTGCAATTGTAAGTCTTTTGTAAGTCCACAAGACTGCAAGTGCACATGAAGTGTACCATTTGGGACAGGGCCTGAATAAATCACGAGTAAGATGCAACTTTGCAAATCTAAGTCGTGCTGACATGTTCTTTTTAGAGAGAATAGGCTTCATCCTGGCAACCCTTCTACACATGCCATGTTGTCCAGTGTTTTACTAACTGTACTGTCATGAAATTTAACATTTAATGTTAACTGAGGCCTGTCGACTCTGAGGTGTAGTTCTTGGGTGTTTTAACATTTCTCTAAGCATTGCACGGTCTAAGCTTGGGGTGAATTTGCTGGGACATCCACTCCTGGGAAGATTGGCAACTGTCTTCCACTTGTGAATAATCTTCCTCACTGTAGAATAATGGACTTAAACTAGTTTGGAAATGGCCGTATAACCCTCCCCAGATTGATGGCTGCAACAATTGCTTCTGTAAGATCATTGGTGATATCTTTCCTCCTTGGCATTGTGTTAACACACACCTGAATGCCCCTGATCAGCAAAATGCCCAAACTTTGGCTTTTAAAGAGTTGATCACGCTTGCTGATGATCATTTAATCAAAGGCATTTTAGTAGTGTCTGGCTGCTACTTAAGCCGTGTTTCCACCGCAGGAACTTTCCCCAGGAAATAGACTTACTGTGTTTTTTGTGGTTAGAGTTCGAAATGATCGAAGGTGTTATTAAGTCTCGAAGTAAGATTAAGCATTACGAAGTCTCTAAAAGAGCTTGGTAAGTCGTAAATGTAATGTGTGTGTGTATGTGCATAACATATGTGAATGACGTGCATAATATCATATGTATGTTAGATTTGATTTTCGTGAAATGGTGTTTGAATCCACATGAGGAAAATGCTGACAGTGGTTTTGTGTTTGTGTAGGGTGCCACTATAGTGTATACCGTGTTTGTGTTTGCTGCTAAATTGTTTCATTCCGAAAGTGTGCACCAACATTCGTAATAATTAGAAAATTCTGAGAAATTGACACTTTATATGGGTTTAGCCTACTGTATTTTCTGTGAAGATATTTTTGTGAACTGTTCATTTTGAGCTTATACATTTGGTTATATAATTATAGTGAACCTGTGTGTAGAATTTGAGTAGTGTTACCTGTGATGGAGGTTGAGTGATACTAAATTATCACACGTTATTTGTTGAAACAGTCATTTAAAATCATTGAAGATCACCGAAAAGACTATTTTTAAAAATGTATTGAATTAATAGAGAAAAAAACACCGTGTTATAATAGCTAAAACGTGCTTCAGTGTGGTTTATGTTAACTGGCAACATATGGAATCAGTAAGGGTGTACTTAGTCTGTCACACATGGCTTCTTCATTTTGGCCTAGGTCTTGTTAAATAAATAAAGACACGGCGTAATATGTCATGTGTACAACTATATTGTAATGTATTATGTATTATTATGTATTATGTGGCTATCAAATATATGATATTTTAAAACAACGAATGAACATCATTTCAAAGAAACTATCCAAGGGCTATCACCAGTTTGCGTGTATATATATATATAATCCCATTTTGAGCTTATCAGAAAAACCTTCTAGTGCTTTTACCTAACATTTAAATGATTTCCAATGTAACCACTCTAGACTTGATGTGGATTTATATCGTTCCACACTCCGAACAATCTCAGCTGATGTGGTGGTGTTTAGAGAAGACAGTAAAATTTGTCCTGTAGGGCTCGAGTAAATGATTTGAGAGTGCATTATGAAAAGCAAAACAAGAAAACTACTTATTTCCGTAAATAGCTTTTCTTTCAGTTATACAATATCTTAAATTGAAGGCCAAGCTGACATAAATTGTGAAAGGCCCAAAAGAGAGTCAAAAATCAGAGCGTATTTGATAACTGTAGAAATGGTGATACAACATCACCTTCATGAATCTTCAGAGGATTCAATTTGTTTCCAAATGTACCGTATTACTAACGCAAAAAACAACAACAACAGGTATCCTGCTGAGAGACAGCAGACACTGTCCCACTTATTCAGTCATGCACTGCCATTAGTGTGACAAACTGAATCAAAAACCACCAATATTTCAACCAAGTTACAATATAGCATTAACAAATGTTATAGGGGCCTACAAACCATCTCCATGAACTTTTAATTATCATTTAAGAACAATAAGAAAAAATGCAATGATATGAAAAAAAAAAATGAATTAATAGTATTGACATTCTTTCACCACATTCACTTATAATATCTCAGGCTTACTTGATATCAGGTGATGCACTAAATGGTGACACATTATTTTAGCTACAGCAGGACAGATAAGGTCTATTATTTGTTTGGTTGCTCTTTATTTCAATAGTCCACTTTTTATAGATTACTAACAAAGTAACTTTGCAACTACAAGTATTATTTAAGTCGGGTTAGAACAAGTTGACTTGAACTTGAAAAGTTGCTTATAGTCAGTTGAATGTCTGTTGGGGAGCATCAACATAAAGTGTTAGATATTAAGCAGACAGTCTACTAATACTCTATGACTGCTAGTTGCAAAGTAACCTATAATTAGTAGAAAGTCTAAAAGCTGAGTATCAAAATAAAGTTTTGCCGAATTGAATTGTTGGTCTGGTTTGAATACTCTAACAACCAAATAATTAGTTTGTCATCTTCACTTTATTTTTCATGAAACATTATTTTAGATAAAATGGATGCTAAAGAGACATCCACTCTTGCATTGTGTGTTTGTACATTTTGGGGGCGGAGCAATGAAGGGAGGGGTGTGTTCGTTTGGGTTGATTTCAGATATCAACATTGTTTCTCAGAAATGGCTTACTGCACCTTTAACATATCACACACAACTATGAATTAATTTATTTTAAAGTTTCACTCAATGGATCAATGGGCAAATCAGCAAACGCCATGTCACATAATTAATATGCTATTAATGAGCAAAGCTGTGTTTCCAGAGAACGACGCCCCTGAAGTTATGTACTTTATGTTGCATGTCATTTACAATTTCCGTTGACGCACTTTTCAACACAATATGTTAAGAACCTTTGCACATAATAAGTGATCTCAGTGGAGATCATAGTCATCTTTAAAGATCAAAGTGATAGAACTTAGAGTGATATTAAAGAGAAATCATTTGCCATATTGCCTTTAGAAGATGCAGCATGTGACTAATCACACATAACACAGAGGCACTGGCAAATGAAAATCATGCAATCCGGCCCCATTAGCCATAAATAATACTTGCTCTTGCACTTTTGAGGGGCGTAAATTAATATTTGAGATGACGCATCTGGGGATTGGGGTGTTAGTCATTTTCTCATCCGTTAGAATTGCGCACACTGGGTTTGTCATGTACCCACTTGAGGGGCACTTACAAACAATAATGTTATACTTGGCAAGCGTCATCCAGAGACTGCCAGAGGAGACGTTTCAACAGCTTTTCTACAATATTACAAAATCATTGATAGCTCATTACAGGAACACTTACCGGAAGGAAGTTGAAAGAATGGCTGCCAGGAACTTTCAGGATGTGATTTGAGGTCTGCAAAAAAATAAATAAAAACATACCCGAGATGCCTTGGGCTTCAACATCTCAGTTTTTAAGTCTTCTACCTTCATCTATATCGGCTTGTCCAATTTTTATATAACTGTCTTATTTTTAATAACCAGATCCATACTTGAAACTAGAACTCCTGCAAGTTCACGTTTCCTTACAAATTGGGGCTGTTGAATAATTCTTCAGAGTTTTTCCATTAATGAATTAACGTATTTAGTAATTTATATCTGGGAGCTAAAGGAGACTAGGAACATCTAACATAACTTCATCCTTCACATCTCACAAACCACTATATCCACCTGCCGAATTTTGGAGTATAGTCGATATTTGCCGAAAGTAAAATAATGCAACTACATGTCTAACTCAACTAACTCTTATTAGAGTATTAGACTGTAGTAGATGGTTAGTAGTGTTAGGTTAGTTTAGGGCTTTCTATGTCCTAAGTGGACATAGTTGCAAACTAAGTTACTTATAGTCAGTAGAACGTCTGTTGGGAGCATCAAAATAAAGTGTTAGCAGACAGTAATACTCTAATGGGAGTTATTTGACGTACAGTAGTTGGAAAGTTAATTATAGTTCGTAGACTGTCTCGAGTGGACCGTCAAATGTGTTACCTAATGTTTTTTCCTCAATTAACTACCCCCATGTCAAATATAAAATGCATACAAACATCTCTTGAAGTCAGCTTGAAATTATAATTTCATTGACAAAATTATGATTTGTCCATGCATATGTTTTTTTTTGTTTTAAACCTTGTATGTTTTAACTGACATTAAATGCATATCTATTGCACACATTGTGTTTATCGTACAATTTATACGTGGAAATTAGTTTTTACGTTAATATGATATGCACCGAAAATGAGCTTTTACCTTAATATGATACGCACTGTAAACCTCTGGCTTAGGATTACTTAGTGGTGGGGGGCGGATGCGTATGTATTACACGCAATAAAGTGCGTATCATATAAACGTAAAAACTAATTTTAACGTATAAATTGCACGATAAACACAATGCGTGCTATAGAGATGTATTTCATGAGATCAGGCTGGAATCTGGATAACTCAATCGTCCGTTGAAACAATAGACTTCTAACGGTTGACTTTTACGATAATTACGTCCTCTTAAACCCCACTTTTTTCTTTATTCACAAGCTCACGGATCTGCCTCTACCAAAACAACAAACGATTGAAAATAAAAAGTTCCAATGCAGCATTTTAAAAATCAGCACTACTTTTGTTACATCGCAAAAAATTATTGATCTTGTTTCAGATCAATTTTCCTTTTCAAAATAAAACAAAAATGTTTTATTATTTATAATATTTTATGTAAAAAAATTTTTTTTACTATATATATATATATTTAATCAAGTTGGAGGGGGGCCTGTTGACCAGTGTAACCATGCTAGTTGACCAACTTAACCACACATAAAAGTGCTGAAAGGTAATTTAAGGTGGCCACCAGATAAACCAGCAAAGCCAGGGTAGGTTAATTGAAGGGACTACGCATGTCAACTTAGGTATCCTGATGATTTTTTTTTTCTAAAATCACCACTAGCATCCTTATGCAATGCAGTGTGACATCAATCCCAAGCGCCTGACCTCACTTAGAAAGAAAATATTGGCAGCTGCAGTGTTTTTATCTGAGATTGTCTGTCAGAGAGAATTAATGATCTCCCCGTGAAACACACATTCAGTTTGTCCTGTTAAATTGATTCATTTAGAGACAGCAGCAGTGCATTACTGCCATGCGGCTCCTTGGCCCTGTCAGAGAGCGTTAGGTTGAGTGTGACTGTCCGTGAATGGATGTTTTGGATGCATCGGCTGCAGGCAAGTGGGATTCCCATACGCTCGTGTTCGTGTAATGGCTGTCAACAGGTCACTTTATGTAATAGGAAAACACAAGATTTCTGAGAGTAGCCATACGCTCCGTCATCCCTGACGTGCAGTATTGATCTGCTGACAGGTAGTTCAGCTCAGTCACGACTGCTGCCTATTGATAAGTCAACTTAAAAACCTCATTTATCTCTTTCTGTCTCTCTCACACACTCAACATTCAAGGCGGTGTAAAAAAAGAACTTTAAATAAGAAAAAAAAAAAAAAGAGGATCTAATTTCACCTTAAAGCCCCCTATTTTAGAGGTGCACTAAATTTGTTTCCACTTAAATGCATTTCACACCTAAATAAATCAACAATACTTTTGAAAAATTACATTTAAAATGATGTAGGCTACAGTAGGCTATACAAATAAATATTACAGTCAAGGGCGTAGAATTTAATAGGGGTTCTAGAGACATTTCCCTACCTATATATCCTATAGCAAGGGTTTTGATCAAACAATTGCAATCTGCTGCCGAGCAAGTATGGATTTCTTACTGCTAATAGATAGCATGTGAGCATGTAAGATATGCATAAATAGACCTACATAAATCCTGGAGCAGATCTAGACAGGTGGAGCTGGGGGAGGTTGAGGGGTTCAGGTGACTAGGTTACAGAAACACTGAACCAGACTATTTAAATGTTGAGCAAGCATCTTATTGGCTGCAGGATCAGCAGAAGCCAATCAGCATGTGTTATGCGGCAATGATGTGATGGCTTGCAGATTGCATGTAAAAGGTCCTATCACAACTGAGTTGAACTAGATTTAACTGTAAAGCAATCCATTAATTCACAAAGATCAGAAATGTCACCAAAGTTAGTGGACATAGTGTACACCATAGTTACACCAATGTGAATGACTGGTTCAATTTCATCAACTACGAGCATTTTCTGAATCTTATGGCTGCATTTACAGATCATTGCCTTTTAAAATGAACACATCTGACCATGGCTTAATGGTGTGTAAAATAAACAGTTTGACCTCACACCACTTCATCTCATTAGAGTTTGAGCCACTTTCAAAATGTAGTAATTAAATGTTTTTACACAAAGTTATGAAGGACAGACTAATTGAAATCAGTTGCCACAGCAGCTACTCCGATAAAATAAATATTCTGAAAAAGCAAACCAATGAAGAAAGCTACCAAACAATCATATACTTCCAATAACCTTTATGGGAACCAATTTAGTCTGTCCGTGCAGTGCACAGCTAAGACGAAGACAAAACCCATTGATCTCATGGTAATGAAAACGCAAAGCAATCTAATCATGTTTTCATTTGGCCTTTCGTTTGACCGCTGGCACCAATGACTAATGACATGTCTTCAAACAAAACAAGTGCAGATGAAGCTTGTATGAATATCACTCTCTCTTACTGAATGGCTTATTAAATGCACAGCTCAGCTGCTCAGCCGGTCATGAGAGAGTCACTTCCTATAAAATACATCAAATAGTGATAGGAGAATTAGAGATTGAACTGTGAAATGTGCGAGAGTCAACATGCTTCCCCCCACATATATCTAAGGAGGACATTGGTACATTCCCAGTCACATTCATTAATATGGTTTAGATGGTGTCCCCTTTGAAGCCGACTCAGTGTGTCCCTCTACATTGTAACAGTTGAAATAAACTTTACATAGACAAAACGTAAAATGTTTGCATGCTTTTTATGATTTATGTTTTGTTAAAGGGGTGATGAACTGAGCTCCTGAACTGTTCCTTGAGCTTTTGACATATAATAGGTCATCATACTATAAGAATATCCTGTAAGTTTCAGAACTGAAAACTTCCTTGTTAAGGCCATTGCACACTGAGTCCGAAATTCACATCCGAATTTTTCGCACGTTAAAAAATAAGGCTTGCACACTGCCTCCGAAACTTTCGTCCGTCATAAAAAAAATCGAAACGGGTTCGATTTTCTGCGTTTTTCGCATCCGTAAAAAGCAGTTTGAATGGTGCTTTGATTATTCAGAGCCACCGAATCACGAATACGATAAAACACATACGAAAATTTCGGACTCAGTGTGCAATGGCCTTTAGTCCAATAAAATCTTTTGTTGACAGCAGGCACAGCGAACGACAGGTTTTTCAAAGTGGGGATCTACAGTATGACGTCAAAGGGTGTCAAATCAGAAGAAGATCGACGCCTACTTCAACACCGCCTGTTTAGCCCCGCCCACCGATTCACTCATTACATGAAACTCATTATAATATGCAAAACTGTTATCCAATCATAGCAGTGGGCAAGTCTTCAATGTGGCACACCCATAAAAACCGAGCGTTTCAGGAGCTCGGCTCAAAACTGGAGAAAAGGAAATAGCCTGTTACTTATTCATTTAGATGTTTTTGAATGTAAAAACCAAGCGTCAGTTGACCTCAGACAACAATATATATATTTTTAAAAAGCCAGTTCATGATCCCTTTAAAATTAAATTTTTTGTCTTAAAGGGACTGTCATTAATTATGTCGTTCCAAACCCCGTAATACTTTCGTTCATCTTCGGAACAAGAAGATCTTTTTAATAAAATCTAAGAGATTTCTGTCCCTCCATTGACAGTCTACGCATCTACCAATTTAATCATTCAAAAAGTTTTTAAAGAGATCGTAAGACTAATCTATATGAATCCCCGTGTTACGCAGTACATCTGAGCTTCCACAAGAGGTTTGTTCTCACACGTCAAGCAGGTTCGGCTGAACTTAGCTCATTTTATTTACCGCTGCAATGGTTCCAGATCAGACTACCCGAGTGCTTTTTGCACAGACACGGTTGTCATTGATACATGGTATTTGTAGTTTTAAATGATCAAGCTGGGTTGGATACGGTCTAAAAATGCATAAGAAGGTTGGGTTAAGTGAGGATAATATGGGAAACATGAAGTAATTTTCTCATTGTATGACTGAAAAGTTATTGATTTGAACAAAGAGATTTCGGACCATATCCCAGATTTCACTGTGCCACATCATCCACCCACTTCAAACACTCTCATTATTGTATTAGCTCATACTTTCTTTATTCTAGAAATTATGTGATGATGTGTTCTTTTTTATATTTCTTTTTAAAGATTTATTGTGCTTTTCTTGGTGCTCATAACAATGGTGTTGCTCAGCGCCCAGCGCCAGTGGTGTAATTGTCTCTAGTAATAGAGGAAATGAAGGAAAGGTTGAAGCAGATGCCGTTTGGAGGTCTAAGGAGAGATCAAGCAACTTGGCAATGCGCAGATCAATTACAGTTAATGCACCTCAGAGCACGGTGAAAAAGGCAACTTGGCAGTATATCGTGCCCATCAGAGCAAAGCATCTTCACTGGAAACAATTTAATATAAGGTCTGATTTTTCACTTTTAGGCATATGTTACCTCTTCTTGTGAAAGACAGGGGAAACATTTCATTATAGACTTTGATATCCACTATTGTTGCTGTGGCGTTTAAAATGTCAGTTCAATTCCCCTGGGACTAGATTTGCGTTATTTCAGAGGCTGCCCGCTAACATTTTATGTTGTTTACCAGATACTTTTTTTTAATCAGAGCTACCCTCAGGCAATTGCATATATAAACTAAACTCTGTGTCCGAGTTACAACATCAATACAAATCCAAACATGGAGTCTGTACTGTTACTCTATTCAAATACAGTATAATGTGATTCGTTAAGGGGTTATGAAAAGTTTATTTATTTATTATTACTTTTCCTCTTTGAGGTCCACTTGTAATGTTAGTAAAGTGCCACTGTTAACCGTAAAAAGCAGACCTCCACAAAAATCTGAGGTAATCAGTTACAAATTGTTTAAGGTAATAAACTCCCAAGATTAGTAGTATTGGTACCAGGGGCGAAGCCACATAATGGCAAGGGTGGCACTGGTAAAGGTGATTTGTAGTACATTACTAAAACAATAAAAAAAACTGCTTGCCACACTCACATTTCAGTAACATATTTCACATATGTCCCATAAATGTGGTGACATTTCTGAAAAATGATATAACATTAAGACTAATGCCTTCTGTACACCTAAAGACTTTGAAAAGATTTAGAAAAGACTTTATGAGATTATCAGCTCACATCTAAAGACTTGGTTTCACAGACTCACAGTCTCAGACTAAAGATTTTACAAACACTGAATCTTGTAGTGACACTATTTACAAGACTACAACAAATTTTTTCCTCCATTCAAATAGGCATTTTTATGCATATTTTTTGTTTGATGAGTACAAATATGTTAATTTATATTGTTTAATTACAATAAATCACTTTCTTTTCCAGGAAAAAAAATCAAATTAGACATTGTTATGTTGACTATTTAATGGGATGACCTAACTTTTTCACATGACTGTATATGGGGGTTATGAATCTATAGCCTATCATTATATGATGAGAACAATAGTTTGAACTAAATGTCTTGAAAGGGTATAATTTTAAATGCAGGCATGTCGATGGCTTCGGCAATATCGGTCCACTTCTTTTCTTTTTCCACTCTGTCGTGGTATAAATGGCAGTTTACATCAAAAAGACACGGCTGCTCTGCCCCAACCCGATCACACCAAATGCGTCTGTATAGATACAGCACGCAGTGTGTTTATCGTGTAATATATACGAGAAAATGAGTTTTTACGTGCATAGTATACACATGGATAGCACATGGGTAGGTTTAGGGTGGGGTGTGTGTGTATTATTCGCTTGGGTAGGATTAGTGGTGTGGGGTGCGTGTGTATATCACGCAATAAAGTGCGTATCATATGCACGCGCAAAACTGCGTATCATATCCACGTAAAATCTCATTTTCGCGTATAAATTGCACGATAAACACACTGCGCAGCGTGCTAGAGACGCATTTGCGTGCTCGACAAGGCGCTCTTTATCCACGGTCCATTTTCGCCTACTTGGCGCTCGTTGTGTTTCCACGTCCGTCGACATGTTTCTTTGTTGTGACGGATGGCTTCCTGTTTCCGGTTTTATGAGAACAAATTTATTGGTTGTTGATTGTTTTACGTCACTATGACTACGCTAGGACTTGCGATAATATCAAACATGTTTGATATGAAAGACTAGAGAAAGACTGGCATAAATCGGGTCGCCGACTGCAGATTATCCCCTCACATTTAACGATCGAGACGACGGGAGCGCGCCGAGACTTCAGTAAGATTCCTAAAGACTGCCGGTCTTTAGTCTGGGACTGTGAAAATCCTTTGGTGTACGCCCAGCATAAGACTGAGACTGAGACTGAGATTAAGACTGAGACTAAAAGCATGTTCAGTTTTATACTAAACAAATGAATGTTTTATTACACTGGTTACGCTAAAACTGACTTTACCAATTGGTGATTGGCTCTTATAGAAGGTGGGACATATTCTGCCATACTACGCATTGCAGTTTCCCCCATTCATAGTAATGCGAGTGAACTGTGTGATATGTCTTTGGTCCGATTCCATTTGGCTGAATTGATTTTTTAAGAAACAGTCCTTTCTCTCATGTAGATCTTTGCAAAGTTTGATTTATTCTTGTGAATCGTTTCATCCTAAACAACTCTCTCACTATTGTCTAGATCTGGAAAGTCTAATGAATTCAAAATAAAGATCCACCAATTTGAATTCCTTAGTTTTTTTTTGTTTTTTTTTGTAGCAGATTATTTTATTCAACAGTATGTCTGATTATAAATTAGGCAGCATTCTAGTTCATATTCATGTAATTCATATTTAGTTAGTGTGCCTCTTGAGACTAGGGGAGTGAGGTTTACTGACACAGCTCTTACTAACTGGCCTCCGCTACACCACTTAATGGTACCAGTTCTCTCACCCTGCAGGTGCCTAAAGGGCAGAGGTGTCCTGAAAACAGAAGGACAAGATGTCCTGGCACATGTTTGCTGCTAATTTCAGTAATGGAAGAGCAAGTCAGGGAATTTTACAAGTCCAGAGGGAAGGACAAAGACACGTTATAGGGACTACATTTCCTTATCAAGCCTACATGGATATAAATAGTTCTTCTATATTCCCTTACAATTAAGATTTTACATATCTTTATGATTTAAAAACTGTGTATAATGTCTTAAGGCTAAGAATCTGTTGATGTTGTTCAATTATCATTTTATTGTCTCCTTAATAAAGCCGCAGATCTTAAGTCCACGTCATCTACAATTCTGGAGAGCATGGGCTAAAAGTAAATATTTTATAAGGATCTCATGTAAATTCTACATTAAACAGAATGTAAAATGATACTAGATTCAATTACACAGCAAAAGTGTTATTATAATTAATTTGATTTAATCTTTCCATCTTCAAAGTGATCAGCTTTCATAAGTGAAACACCCAGGTTTCTGAACTCTTTATTGGCACTGTTTTTTACACTACTGTGCTCCCATGTGTAGGAAGCATGATTCGATTAGAAACCTACATTTTATTATTTTCTCATAAAGTAATGTGCCTGGCATATGAAGGAATCAGCTCTATCTGGCCTATAAATATAAAGTATTGTGACATATTTGGCCTTTTCCACCGTTCATAAGATCCTTAGCCTATAATGAAAAAATAATATAAATGACACAAATATTTAATGTAAAATAAATGGCACCGCACAATCAAACTGCCTCTTTTCCAACTGAGATTAAAAAAATGAATGAGAGACATAAGCATTGATTTGTTCCATTTCCTTTTGTGACTTCCATTTAGTTGTTTTACAATGGGTGACTGAAGCCGGAACTCACGGTTTGAATAAGATGCTATAATTCAATTAAAGGTCCTATGAACCAATACATTTTACGGTAGACACCAGGGAATCAGTATGATCTCTCTTGCTCTCTTTGTCTCTAACAAAACATCTCAAGCAGATGAAGAGGGGCAAAATGACCAGCTTAGATTGCAGACTGCTGATACATTTTTTATGCCATGTAACTGATGGGAAATGTGAAGAGCTAACACAGGTCCACCTCTGTGCTAAGCCAGTTTTATTATTTCAGTTAGATAGATAAAAATAAACAATAAAAAGATGATAAACTAACAATTTAATCAAATATTGGTCATATATATTACTGTATATTTTTGCTGAGAAAAGCACCCAAAGAATTTCCCTCTGATTTTAGGGATAAGTTGGTATGGTTTAAGTTTAGGGGCAGTGATAGGGTTAGGACTACATTTTCAGACAGAAATGTTGTTCCAGGATCAACAAAATTCCTCCTTGGAAAAAATCACAGTGACCAACAAACACACTGTAGAAAGCTAATTAAGTCCGCTTGCATGTATTTGTCAGGCTTATATTGTGTCGGGACTCTTATTTTGTATTTTCATTTAGTTTTTGTGTTCCTAGTTCCTGTTAGTAGTTCTCATTTGTTACCATACCTATTGTGTCCACCCGTCCCTCATTAATTTACTCATTTAGTCCAGTGTATATGTATCTATACACCCCGTGTTCAGTCTCTGGTCAGTTCTCGTCTACATTTACGTGGTTTGCTCTATATAGGTCTTCAACTCCTGGGCTGCGTTTAAGTCAAATTGTTATGCCCTTCCCTTGCTAACTTTCCTCTGTCTCGTTCACTCTGATGTACACCATTGGTTATGTTGCACGAGTGCCCACTGGCTGAACTCTTGAAATGTATTTAAATGGAGCACACTAAGCCCCCTTTATCACTAGAATCTGATATGGAGCGAATTTATTCAGCTTCACTGTCATTCACAAATCCTCTCCCGTGGCCTCATGCGATAGTAAAGTGTCCATCACACTTCAGAATCTCGCCGGAAGTAGGTCATCCAGGTACTTTTTGCCTACTTTTTTATATACTTTGAATTCAAACATACTTCTTTTGTCACATACAAAGTTGTGTTAACATTGTTTAATGGACCTGAGCTAACTTGAACTACCAATGATCAGTTGCATTTGTATTAGGCAAACCAACATTAACAAAGTTTGATAAATACTTCAACAAATGTATTGTTCAATGTGTAGTATTGTGTCAAAAAGGCCTATAAAAGAAATATGAATGTTAGTCAAGGAGGAATGGATACTTTTATGGTAATCTGAGGCAAAAGTGCTTAGACTCTTAGCCAATTGTCTCGTTGACCTTATTATAATCCTTTTTAGATTTAATTTCTTTCACTAAGTGTTCTTAGAGTGGTTTGTATTTTAAACACTAATTGTACCACTGTTGGAAGTATTCTATTCCAAAGTGTAACCTTCATAGCATCATTTTGAATGCATTCGTTGATAAAAATGTATAGCTTTAATGTAGGTGCTTTAGATAAAAGCATCTACCAAAAGTATAGATAATTGACCGTTCGCAAAGACCCGCCCCCTTTAGTTACTGTTGCTATGTCCGATAAGCCATGACGCTCTCACCATGTTCTCACGCAGTGAAAAATACATCGCGGAGCAAAGAGCACACTGACAACACACTGAC
Organism: Phoxinus phoxinus; assembly: GCF_949152265.1. NCBI lineage: Eukaryota > Metazoa > Chordata > Actinopteri > Cypriniformes > Leuciscidae > Phoxinus > Phoxinus phoxinus. Next base: position 31,562,264 of record NC_136888.1, read on the forward strand.
AGACAGGACAGACCAGCTTACTTTTGATATTAAACAAAGTCTCAACTTTCAAATTTGGTCATTTTTTAAAGAAATTTAAACAATAAATACTGTTTTGTGGCTCTTTAGTGTGTCTGAAAGATCGCTGTAGAGCATCAGTTAAAGCTGCTCATGAACCGATCATCTCTTCCTTCTAGTTCATTTATAGCATCAAATAAACATGAAGAACATCAGAAGGAATGTTGCTTTAACTGCGGAGAGGCGTCAGAACACTCCGCTTCTCAAGCTCAAATCCTCCCATGTTAATCTACTAACTCTCCTGACTGCTTTGTCGGACAAAAATGGCGGATTCGGTGGATGGCGGATTATGATTGGTCAGATCACCTGTCAATCAAACTCCCTGCGAAGTGTCTATTAAGCTATAATTACAATAAACATTTGCTTATACATGATCTTTGCTGTCTTACCTCTTTAGAAACATACATATGGGTCATAGGTCAAGCTGGTTTTCTGCAAACTTTGGGTAGTCTGACAAAGCAAACGTTTAAGTAGGCTAAATTCTCATTTTCAGCATAGCAAATAATCATTCTTAACGCTTCCAATCACTCAAACAGAAAATGCACTTTCAATATTAAAATAAAACAAACATTTAGAAATGCATTCATTATTCTCAAGTAGTTAACCAATTTCAAGACAACCAACATTTAAGAATTAAAAGAAATATTATAATTGCGCAGCTCTAATGGTTTACTTAAGAGAGACATTACTTGGTTGGAGAATTGATTGAAAATGATTGCGGTGCGAGACGCAAGTAGGTCTTTGTGAATTTTAATAGAAAGTGGCTAAGAGTGTCTGATTTACAGTGTGAAGGAGAACATAATGAATGGTTGAGAGTGCTACTCTAGGAAATTCATTTTCATAAAATACATTCTGGTGACCTTGTTGCATATTGATGCTTCTCTGTAGTGCGCATGCTAGGGTCTCTTAATTTTTTACCCGTTTTGACAAAACAAGATGATGGCCTTGACCCTGTCCAGTTGCTTGACTCACTGGACACTTTCATGCTTTAGCATTTCTCACATTTGATCTCGCTCTCTCTTTCCCTCCTACTTCTGCCCTCTCTCGCCCAAGCCTAATTTGACAGACGGAAATCAAGGCCACATTTTTCATCTTCTGAGCAAGCGGCACATTTAGTGAAACCCAGTGCTGAGATGCATGCCTGTGTGTGTGTGTGTGTGTGTGTCTCCTGTAAGGAAGTTCTGCCTCCAACTAGAGTCAGTCTTTCTTTAAACCTTCAAATTGTTGGCACACAAAGTCAAAACCAATACTAAAGGACATGAGATCCACCACTCTTCCCCAAGTAAGAGTAACTAGAACTCCATGTGGACTCCATTTCTGACAAAAATAGTCTTTGAAATGCAGTGATGTGGAAGAAATTGTGGATCAGGAAGTCCTTAGTGCAGTTTCAGAGGAAGTGTTAAATGTATCTCTATTCTTTAAGCCTCGTGGCTAATAACAACAGGCACGCAGTGAACAAGCGAGTGGAAACAGAGCAGACTGATTCATTACTGCAGACTTATTATCGTCGCACTTCTGATGTGTGGAAGCGTGTGTGTGTTCGCAGACATTGGCCAGACCAGACATTAGCCTGTACCAGCATGCGGTTTTTACTGTTAAAGAGACCAATTAAGCAGCGCTGGTGCATATTTCCTTTCTGATATGTTATGAAAGCAGCAAAGCTGAAATTAAAAAGAATAAAGAGAAACTTTAATTAAGGATTTCGCTGAGTTATTTTATCCGGATACATTTATTTATTTAATTTAAGATTTCAATAATATTTTTACAAAGCAAAACTATTTAAATTTTTCTACATAAAAAACACAAATTAGATTTTGGTTACACTTTATTTCGGTGGTCGACTTCAGGCATTCTACTAATTATAAGTTTCTCTGAGCATTAATAGACAATTTCCAACCACCCAGGAGAAAAGTCCCTGGTGAATCACCGACTGAAGTCTTTTGCAAAGCATTAGGGTTTCACCAACTTACTTTTTTTCATCACTTTTTTTGATTTGCTGCTGCTGTTACTATTTGAGGCTGTTGAAATTAAAAACAGGAATAAACTTATATTTGATCTAATAATTGTCAGGATATCCACAGGAACGAGAGAGTCAGAACTGGAGAACACAAGGGTCAGTTTATCTGAAGGCAGTGCAGGCTAGCAGTGACTTTGAGGACAGATCGCTCAGACTCGAGGAGTGACCAAACTGAAGGATAACTTGATTCTTATGTCGCAGTGACACGCACGCACACGCACACACACACACACACACACACACACACACACACACACACACACACACACACACACACACACACACACACACACACACACACACACACACACACACACACACACACACACACACACACACACACACACACACACACACGATGAGATGAGGAGCACAGAGGGGATCACCAGGAGAAGACACAGAGACAAGGAGATGACAAGGTGTTGACACAGAGATGACTTGGTGTGGATATCCAAGATACAGTGTTCAGGAAAGTGTCACCAGGTAAGTATCTTGGGTCCATTGGTGAAGATGAGGTCAGACACAAGGTGTGTGTGTGTGTGTGTGTGTGTGTGTGTGTGTGTGTGTGTGTGTGTGTGTGTGTGTGTGTGTGTGTGTGTGTGTGTGTGTGTGTGTATAGTGTTATGATTGGAGTGCTGATGAGTGACGTGCATCAGGTGCCAGGGAGGATCATGGGAAATGTAGTCCGTGACAATTCGAATTGGGAGAAAAATGAAAACTAAGGCCTGGTTTCACACACAGCTCACTCTTGAAAATAAAGGTTGCAAAAGTTTTGAACATTTTTTTTTTTTTTTTTGCAGGCAGAAATGCCATGGAATAAACCATTTTTGGTTTCGGTTCCCAAAGAACCATTCAGTAAACAGTTCTTAAAATAACAATTTTTGCATTAACCAATTTGCATAAAGAACATTTTAATAATCTGAAAGGTATAATAAAGAAAGGTTTTAATAAAACCTATTTCCACTATCTTCCACTTTTAATGCATGGCCTATTGCCTGCACTTTAATGTCACGTGAAGCCAAATGAAGTGTGATGGGTGGTTTAACATTTTCATCAGATGGACACTTCATCATTTATTTGATGTTCTTCTACACAAATTAATTACCAAATGTAATGCCAGTAGTCAAATCTTTGGCTAGTGTAGCTAACAGTCTTGGTCTAGTGAGAACAATTAGGGAAGGGAGCGAGAGAGCAGAATATTCCCGCTGTACTGTGAACAGAATAACACAGAATTGATGGTCGATGCTTCGAGCACTGCTCTGAGCAATATCATTTTCCTGTGGACGTGCACCGAGAAATGTCCTGTCTTTCTAATGATGATGAAATCTCATTATAAACCATTCAAAAACACAATTTTAATTGTTGGCCACTTTTAACTATAAACATGCACTAATATTTCGACCCTATAGGAGAGAAGGTTTGCTCCAAAATAAACACACACTATTTTTAAATCTGCATACATTTTTTTCAGCGCAATGTAAAACCAATAATGTGTATTTGATTGGTTGGCATGGTGTTTTATTTCATCTCAATAAAAGAAGAACATTTCTGTATTGGCTGCTGGACAAATTGGTCTTTAAAAAAGTTAAAGACTTTAAAAAAGTTCTTGAAAGGCTAATTGCTATTGGCAAATCATACAGTCTAATCACTGATTCAATTCATAATGTATCTACAAAATGGTCAATTGTCAGGAACTTTAAAACTTTAAGGATATTTTCATGTTGTGTTTTGCCAAAATATACAGCCTTCCATATGGAAATGCTAAACCCGTGTGAATGTCAAAGTACAGTAGTCCTTCAAATGTCAGTCTCAGACTGTCAGTCTTGCACACAGTCTGTTCAATGATGCTTGACTGCAGATTTTTTTTCATTTACAGTTTTATTCATTTTAAACTTAATCTTTATTACATAATTTTTTGTTTTGTTTTTATTCTAAGGCAAAAGAAAATCAAAAATCAAAAAGTCTACATATACAGTATATATATATATATATATATATATATATATATGTATATACCCCCCATGGCATGTATTTTATTGTTGTATCAACTTACTTGTATAATGTCATGTAAATCACAGAAAACACATGTGGTTGATTGCTTTTCTTTTCAGTTAAACAGTGACAGTGTCTGAAACAAGACTGCCTTGTTGTCCTATCAGTCATGTGATTGTTTTTTTGCTAAACAATTTTTGCAGTGTGGCAGGGTGGGTTGTCCTGCTGAATGAGGCCACTGCCATCAGGGAACACCATTGCCATGAAGGACTGATATATACTGTATAAAGAGATGGTACACCGCCATCATGCTCCGACTTGAACGCACCTGACGTCGTAAATACAACTTCCCATAAACAAACTATCCAGGAGGACTTGAAAATTGGGGTGTGATTGTGTGTAGTATCACACTACAGACTGGTTCATCTGACCAATCAGAGCAAAGCAGGCTCTCAGACTGAAGACTGAATCCTTTAATAAACCAAAAAAGTTGAATGAATGAATGAATGAATGATAGATATATATTTTTTTATCTATTCGTCTCTATATATAGAGGAGTTTATGGTGATGATTGTACTTTACCCAATAGGACGCATACCATCTATTTAATTAAACATTTCAGGGTGAAGGCAAAACATTCCTTAGCACTATTAAGAAAAAATGCTGGGTTGTTTCAACCCAATTTTGGGTCAAATATGGACAAACCCAGCCATTGGGTTACATTTTTAAATGACATTTTTAACCCAACGTTTGGTTTTGTCCATATTTGACCCTAAATTGGGTTGAAACAACCCAGCATTTTTTAGAGTGTAATTTAAAATGAAATGTTGGCTAACATAACACACATGCTTTTCCACTGACATCATTTGTCATTTATGCTATTGTTGTTCTTCAGAAACAGATGTTCCCCATTGTACAATACTGTATGTATCTAAAATCTCAGGAAAGCTAGAAAACAACAAACACCAAAGAAACAATGTTGGAACACATTAAGAGTGAGAGAGTGGGCTGGAGAGTAGGGGGCTCCCAGCAATAAAACCATATGACTTACATTAAGTGAGAAAGATGAAGTACCAGGACGGGAGGAAATGGGATTATGATATGGCCTGAGGGGAATGAATATCTGGCAGAAGTATTACACCATCAAGGGTGACTCAGCTCCAGCAGGTGAAAAGAAATGAAATAAATTACCCCCTCCCATCTTCTCCTTCATCTTTCTTTTGTCCCTCCTGTCTGTTTGCCCATTATGAAAAAAAGATTTGCATTGTAGGCGGGGAAAGGAAAAACAGCCATTTGTTTCTCATCCTGCTATCTGCTTCTGTTCTGTCCATTTTCTTAAGGCCGTCAACTAATTAAACAATGTTAATATACTTAATTGATTAATCAAATTAAATGCTTCACAGTTGCTTAAATCCAAAATAAAAGCAATATTGAAAATTTTTTAAGTCCCCCCAAAAAAGATAAGGCTTTCACTATTTTGCAGTTGAGTTTCTCAATCTGTCCAAGACTTTTGGGTTATCCATGCAGGACACATTCACATATACGACTCACATAATATTTCTTAATTGTTGGTATATATACAAATGCCGAATTGGCAATTGCGTTTCGCTGTTTTCCAACAACTTTTGGCATTAGCGCCAACTTTGACGGTGCCAGGGTTTTGTCTCCAAATAGGCAAGGGAGGCAATGCTTCTCAAATTGAATGAGAAAATATTCCCCGGTACAAAAGCGAAACAAAGCAAAATACAAAACATGAAATAAAATAGTGTCAAAGAAATTCACAAAAATCAGTCTAAATTAAACTGGTGTTTAAAAAAAGTAAGTAGATATACCCCTTTATATATCACCACCTTTTGTCATTAAATGTAATTAAATATTAAGTGACTGTAAATAACATTCTGTGATCCAACAGTTTTTTAGGGAGCACTAATCTTGGTGAAATGAAAGGTACATCTCCATCTATAGCCATCATGCAGTGTCTACCGAGCTTTGATGACGAGGGTTGGGAATCGAAAATCAATTCTTGAGGTCAAGAATCGGATACTTGTTATAAAATAAAAAAATATATTCCACTTATCGATTCCTGTGTGCGCATTTTAATGTGGTTTTAAACCAGAAGACGCAAAATAGAACTCAATTGACCCTTCGCAGGGAGCTTGATTGACAGGTGATCCGACCAATCATACTTTGCCATCCGCCATTTTGTCCGACAAAGCAGTCAGGAGAGTTAGTAGATTAACACGGGAGGATTTGAACTTGAAAAACGGAGTGCACTGACCTTTCTGCGGTTAAAATAACATTCATTCTTATGTTCATTCATGTTTATTTGATGCTATACGTGAACTAGAAGGAAGAGATGATCGGTTCACGAGTAGCTTTAACTGAGGCTCTACAGCAGGGATAGGCAACTCCGGTCCTGGAGGGCCACTGTCCTGCAGAGTTTAGCTTCAGCCCGATAACAACTCACCTGCCTGTATCTACGTATCTAGTAATCCTGAAAACATTGATTACCTTGTTCAGGTGTGTTTAATTTGGTTGGAGCTAAACTCTGCAGGACAGTAGCTTTCCAGGACCGGAGTTGCCTATCCCTGCCTTACAGCGATCTGGCAGACACATTAAAGAGCCACAAAATGGTATTTATTGTTTAAATTTCTTTTCAAAAATGACCAAATTTGAAAGGTGAGACTTTGTTTCATATCAAAAGTAAGCTGGTCTGTCCAGTCTGTCAGCGCGTTGTCAGAACATGGTGAGAGCGTGAGAGCGGCGTTGTCGGACATAGCAACAGTAACTAAAGGGGGCGGGTCTTTGCGAACGGTCAATTCGGCATGCGGATACTGAATTGACTTCTCTTTTGTGTCTTCTTGAGATTGAACAGATAAAAACCCACAAAATTATGTCACTCATAAACACAGTCGGTTATGTTTTAAAGGTGCGGTAAGTCGTTTTTTAAATATGCTGTTGGCCAATGTTGATATTTGAAATCAACCCAAACAAACTCTTCATTGCTCCGCCCCCAAAACGCACACTCCAATCCTAACAGCCCAGCTCCGAGTCGGTCGAGTGCACTAACAACACTGCATTCACTAGCAGTCGTCTGCGCGACTCACATACCTGTCCTCCGTTATGCACGCAATCCAAGAGTGGATCTCTGTTTATACAGAAGCGCAACTGAATAATGACTCACGGAAAATAAAGCGCAGATGATGAACTTATGACAAGGAAGCACAAAAAAATGAACGTACAGTTCACAGTAATTACAAACAAGAGTTGGTTGTTATTAGTTGCCAGCAGAGCAGCTCCGGACAAACAATGACACTGTGTTACTCACGAGGACCCGAATCAAAGCAACCTCCGCGTCTGTTTTCAGGCCTTCCCGCTTATCTCTCTCCAGCGCTGGACAGATTTTCTAATATTAACATGGGTCCTAAAGCTCTTGCCCAGACATAACCCTTTATTTTCCAGTGATTTCCTCTGAGCTTTTCTCTTTTGTACGGTCTCAGCTCTATTTCTGCAGGCTTTCTTCAGTTCAAATCTCCCTCTTGCTCGTTCTCTCTCCTCCACCGTCATACGTCACTACTGCTGATTGGCTACACGTTTGTTGTTGTGTCGGACCGACTAACATCCATAAAGCATATTTCAAAAACTACTGATCCCACCTTTAAGTGAACTTAAACAGTTGAGAAAGAAATCGCATGTTGGATCCTTCCATTTGGTCTTAAAGGGACAGCAGTCATTATTGTCTGTGTCATTATTGTTAATCAACAAAAGAAAAAGAACATCACACACAGATCTTGACTGAATATAGCTTTTGTAACTTTAATAAGGATTAATCTATATTTGATTTATTTATATTATTATATTATTTATAAAAATGTGCTTATTTGTTCTTATTGTATTACTGACTGTATTCTTGTCTTTAATAATGATGGACATTTATATTAGTTTAGTTCATTAGTTGGTTATTTTTAGGATGCTGCATTTTGCTCATGTATTCAGCTGCAACATGTTTTGCAATAAAAATGTTTGATATCTAAATGTTTGACTTCATTTTTTTTTTCATATTGGAAATCAATAAGAATAATCGGAATCGCTACAATTCCAATGATACCTAAACCTATTGATGACTGATGATCCAAAAAAATGATGATTAAAAATAATTTATGAATGTGGATTCACAGATAAAATACATAAATAATATCTGAACATTTTTACTGCATTATTATTTGTATTAATGTAGAAATGCTTAAAAATGCTTAAGATTTCGGTAACACTTTATTTCGATTGTACACTTTATTCATTTTAACTTTGCGACTACTTGTTGACTAACTCTCATTAGAGTATTGGTAGACTGTCTGCTTTATATCTGCTAACACTTTATTTTGAGGCTCACCAACAGATATTCTACTGACTATAAGTAACTTTGCATCTACAACTTATTCTACTAACCCGAACCCTAACGCCTAACCCTAACCTAACAGTCTACTCCTATCTTTGAGATATAGTTGACATATAGCTGCAAAGTTAATAATAGTTAGAAAGTCTAAAGTTGACCACTGAAATAAAGTGTTACCAAGATGTACTTGGTTTTTAATAAATACATTGTTAATGTATTTTTTTTTTCATCATTTATTTTACCCGGAGAATGTGTCAAAGTGAAACGGAACCATCAATTTGTATTAAACAAATAAACAAAAACACAGTGATGGCTTTGCTTCCTTTTCATAGAACACCCCCACATGCCGCTGTTCTGTGGTAGCTTACTTCAAACTTCAATTGCTGTTATGCTAAAAAATTCACTGGTCAGTGTGATTAAAATATTAATCACACTAAAATAAAACATTAAATTAACCCTAATTATTTTGTCTCGTTTTGCTAACATGTTTTTCTTTTTCTTTTTCAGCAAGGAATCATAAAATGCGACAATAGTCCAGCTGTTTCAATTCTTTTCCTGTCCCTGCAACCCCCACACACCAATCTCCCAGGAGTCCTTGAAACACACAGCACAGTGACCGAGGAAGAAAGAAACAGAGAAGCACTGAACGCGCTCATTAATGAAAACCACAAGCTGCTTTATAAGGAAGAATGAGAAGAGAATATTAGAAAAGCTTTTGGAGGGAAGAGACGTGGATGGAATGGGGAGGGTGACAATTAGCTAACCTTAATGCCCAAACTGCTTCCTCCGCAGAGGCAACTTAACCTATTACTGCCATCTGAGTCACTGTATTACCCCCAGCGCATTCATCTTCCCTTAATGCCCATAAGAGCCTTCGGATTGCGTATGAGGATGTGCGTGGGCTCTATTTTATTTGGTCAACCCGTGAGTGTAGGAATTGAGATGTTTCTATTGATGTAAGATGCATTATCTCTAATGCATCTAATGCTAGCACGGATTGAAACGCATCAAAGATAGTGGGTGCTCTGATTGCAAAAGCATACAAACCTGTAGAATATTTTGTTTCATTCAGTGATTGACCGAGCTTGAATTGGCTTCACATTTCATCATGTTTCCTCAATGACGGAGCTTGATTTAACCCTCTTCTTTACAGAGACTGATGTTACTTCAACACTTGCCTACATCCCAAGACACGGAGACTCCAGCATCCCTACGTAGAGAATTAATGGATGGATATTCCATTCTACTGCTTTTGATTTATATTAGGTTTGTTGTTGCATTGAGTTGAACTGACTTGAAACTGTTACCTTTTGGGTTAACTCAATGTTTTCATTTTGAAATAACATGTTTCAATTAGGTAGGGCAAAAATGAATTTGGCTGCTTGTTCCGTTTACTTAAAGTAGTTATAAAAATCCAACACAATTCTTTCAAGATGTTGTCACAACCTAATTTCATCAAATTTAACCACTCCATTTAAGTTGAGACTATACACAAATTATTTTATTTGTGTCAAAGTAGCATTACTGAAACTATATTTTCACTATTATGGGTTGTACGGTGCTGTATATAGGGCAAGTATAATGTTTAAAGGGGTGATGAACTGAGAAATCAAATTTTCCTTGAGCTTTTGACATATAAGAGGTCATACTATAGGATATTATATACTATACGTCATACTATAAGAATATCCTGTAAGTTTCAGAACTGAAAACTTCCTTGTTAGTCCAATAAAAGCTTTTGTTGACAGCAGGCACAGCGAACGACAGGTTTTTCAAAGTGGGGATCTATGATGTCAAAGGGTGTCAAATCAGAAGAAGATCGACGCCTACTTCAACACCGCCTGTTTAGCCCCGCCCACCGATTCACTCATTACATGAAACTCATTATAATATGCAAAACTGTTATCCAATCATAGCAGTGGGCATTTACTTCCAAGTCTTCAATGCTGTACGCCCACAAAAACCTAGCGTTTCAGGAGCTAGGCACAAAACCAGGGAATATTAATTTTGATGTTTTTGAATGTAAAAACCAAGCATCATAAGTTGACCTCAGACAACAATTAAAAAGTCAGTTCATGACCCCATTAAATAAAGTGATATTTGATGATTTTTTAACCAAGATGATAAAATAGAGAACATTAATGTTTAAAGTTAAACTAAAATAGTTTGTTATGTTGGTGTTTTGGGGGTTAAAATTGGTGGAGCATGTGCTTAAGTTGAGGGCCAGCTAACAACAATCTTTTTTTAATTAAATAAGCAACTACTATGTGGATGTAACCATGATTATTATTAGAAACTAATAATAATAATAATAGAAATATTAAAAATGTCTTTAAATGAACTCAATTAAATCATGGACAGTGGTTCAAAACATGTTGTTCCTACTCAAATACTTCAGTTAGGCTAAACTTGATTGAAACAAGTTATTTGGACATGTTTAAGTTTACTCAAATCAGTTAAGTCCATCATACATTAAATATTTGAGTAGAGATTATGTGGAACCACATAAACGTAAACCACATAAATCACAATGTAAAGCGGTGTATATTATATAGCAAATCTCAACGCTTGATGGTTTATATCATTGCGAAGCGTAAACTATGTAACTTCTAAATGTGACTATAAGGCATTTAGTTATTAAGGGAATAAATGCAGAGAAACAGACACAAAGAAAATGACAAAATGTAGGATTATCACTTTTGATAAGGACACATTAAGCCTGTGATTGTTTCATAAGAATGTTGTTCCAGGACCAGCAACGTATGCTAATCGAGGAACATGTTCTAGTTGGTTAAATCCCAACATGTGGAGAAACAGAGTATGATGTGGAAAAACACGATTATTTTTAGCATGGCCTCATCTGGTGACACTAGCTGAAACAAGGTCATGAAATAAAGGCCATTTCATTTCAGACGTCTCAGCTGTATTGATAGTGATGTATACTGTGCGGCTCTTGTTAGCAGAGCTTTGGTCTTGTTGCTATTTGGAGATCAGAGGACTGCAACATGAGACAGATATTGAATAGCAAACTCGCATACACACGACACAGACACTGGCGTTCTGTTACTGTCCGTTTGTAAACTCATAAAGCCTCACACCATTGCTTATCAGGAAGCAGAGAATGAGGATGCCATGAAGCTACAAATGGATTTAAAGCCTGAGTGGGAAAGAAGAAAGAAAGCAGCGCTTATTCATACAAATGAGTGGCTTGGCATTTTCCAAATGAGATTTACATACAAATTTCAGTGGTTCTGTGTAATTTAAACTGCAAAACAATTTTGTGCATGAGGAACAGTGGCATCACAAGCATATAGTGGAGGAATTGAGTGTGTGTGTGTGTGTGTGTGTGTGTGTGTTCTGTTTTTGAGTTCAAGAATTTCTTTCACAACCCCGGTGGTCAAGGGTTAGCTTGTTAGCGTAGCCCTGTTAGCCTCTTCTGGTAGATGTCATGACAACACCATCTGTGGACAGTCTTTCAAACTGTTTAAACAAAGTCTCAGCTCGGGGTTATAGTTATCTGAATATAAAAGCATCAAATAAAAAGTCATTTTTGTCTCTTGAAATGACATAAACTGAAGTACAATAAAATACAAAACCTTAAAAACTTATTTTTTTTTCAGCTAGTTTCCAAACATTTCTCAGTTAAACTTGAATAAGAAATAAAATAACTAAAGCGAAAATAAAATGAATAAAAACTATATTGGCTTTAAAAAAACAAGCAACACATAAAAAAAAAGTAAAATGACAAAACACACAAAATTACTCAAAATAAAATGGAAACGGAAAAAATAAAAACGTTTGAAATGGTCAATTTTATTATTCAAACATTAAATGTCCATTTGACATTTTTTTAAATGTGTTGTGACATTCTTTGCCTCTCATTTTTGACCGAAAAACGTTAGTTTTTTTTTATTTTCTTTTTTTCTACTTCATCGGAATGATTTGAAACTTTGGTTTTGGCACTTGTTATGTTAACACACAGACAAAAATAATCATGGGCATGATTCGAAAAGGTTAAATGGGCATGATTCGAAAAGGTTAAATGGGCCTGAAAAAAATAGTCACACTTGTACAGTACTCCTCGCAGTAAAAAATACTGCATCGGAAATTAATGACAAATTTCATCTAGTGAAAACTTTTGCGGCTAAACAAAATCTTACGGAAAACTCTTTTTCTTTTTAGATATCAAACTCAAATTTGGAACACAACTTGTTTAGATTTATGGATTCAATTTGCTTGCAGTTTTAGAGTAAAACGAGTTTTGAAAAATATATATTTCATATAAAAAAATTTAAATATATTTTTTTGTGCATTTTTCATAACAATAAACGTAAAATTCTATAACTTTAAGTCATTTTTTAAAAGCTTTCTTCACTTCAGCAATAATTTGCCAAGTGTAATCTTTGAAAAGAGATCAAACTTAAGTCTCTGCTCCAAAGCATTCCAGATTTACGATAGTTTACGTTGGAAATTAAATTGTCAGTACAATGCTCAAAGCGTGAATAAATGGATTATAACTACAGCGTAAATATAATTAAGAACCATAAAATCCCCTAAAAATACAAAATAATAAATAAAAAAACATTATCGAACTAAAAAATAGTACATTCATTTAATTGAAATAAAAAATAAACTGTAATGTTTTTGACTGCCATGTGAAGATCACCAGAGGGTTAGTTGCTGTAGCTCAATCACATCACAGAGCGAAAGTGAATCTCGACAATAGAGAATGAACAAATTCAGCATTTTCTCTGCAGAGAAGACACATTAGGGTTCCTTGAAGACATAATGTTAGCAAGTCTGGCTACAAATAAGAATTTTAATATGGTTTTTCTTATTAAAGTGATAAAATGTTGTTGCAAAAATGCCCTCCAGAAAGTTACAAAATAGATTTTATTTCGATGGTCCACTTTAGACATTCTACTAACTTAGTAACTACATATCAACTTATTCTACCAGAGCCAGAACCCTAACTGTGCGTTCACACCGGACGCGAATAGCCGTCAAATTCGCGCCTACCGCGTCTAGTTATACGCTTGATCACTTAGGTCCATTCGCGCGTCAAGGGCGAAATTGACGCGCGTAAAAACATACATTTGAAGCAGAATTTATGCGCATCATATGTCAAGTTTCGAATCCCGAAACTTCTTTTTACAAGATGTCTGATGTTGATCATTTAAATAGTTGTAAACTAGCAGCACGGCAGCTTGCTAGTGAGTTAGTAGGTCAATAACGTGACACAAAAGTGAAATTTGTATATCTTACAACTTACCAGGTTGTACAATCTCCTCACTTATCTTCTTCCAAGCGAGGTCCTTTTTGTTCCTGTCTCTATAAAAGTATGAACTTGAGTCATATAATTCCGGGTGACCACAGCTAAAATGAGTTTGTCCTCAATTTTGAATGAGTGACTTCGAGCAGGAGTTTGTTATGCTATGTCACGTGAAGCATGCAGGCTCCTGATTGGTTAACGCGGCGCGAATTGACGCAGAAGTTCAGATTTTTCAACTCGGGCGGCAGACGCGAATTCGGGTCAAATGCGTGAATGCACAAAAAGCACTATAAAATAATTCGCTCAATTCGCGCGTCAAGGCGTATTCGCGTCTACCGCGCCGCACTCTACCCCTCATTCGTGCCGCAGGATTTTTTTACGCGTGTGACGCGTCTTTGCATTGACTTAACATTGAAATCATTCGCGCCTGACACGCTATTCGCGTCCGGTGTGAACGCATCATAACACCTAACCTTAACCTAACAGTCTACTACAGTTTACTCATACTCTAATAAGAGTTAGTTGATATTTAGTTGACCAGTTACTTATAATCAGTAGAATGTCTAAAATGGACCGTTAAAATAAAGTGAATCCAAAATTTCTGCTGCAAGCTAAAGGCAATTTTAGATCAAGAGGAGAGTATGCTGAACCGAAACATTTCAACAGGAGGAATTTCTTGACAATTAAAACTGTTACATGGCTCATAAAACATTCTCTGACTTAATGCTGACAACAATGAAACCTTTTGGGAGACAGTTGTCAGGATCTTTTTTCTTTTTCTTTTTTTTGCACAAGAACTAAAATGGTTCATGATTACCACATGATTGTTTTAAGTGTGAAAGTAATACAACAATTCAAAGAAATGCAAGACTCAGAACAAGGTCCCTGACCTAATCATGAATGATTTTAGCAAAGAAAAGAGCAGGAAAATGCCAAGCAAATGTCTCAGAGCTGGCAAAAGCTACGAGAAGAGTGACTGTTGCATACACACATACAGCCGAAGCACCAGCAAATGAAGACTTCTAGGAATCCATACTCTTAGACCATATCATCTAACAGCATCCAAAAGACATGGCGTTACAAGTGGAAGAAGTACACTGAGAAGTGAACATGACACTGACATTATCTATTCATTCTCCCAAGGTCATCCTCCAGGAGTTAAATGGAGAGATGTGACAGCTTTTCATGAAGTTGTAGCCTACACTCAATGCCAAGAAGGGTCAGAGCTTCAAGTTATGGAGGACACTACACAGAATATGGCATGATTGTTAAATTTAATCAAGGGTGTACTCATTTTTGCAACCCACCATTTAAGCAAAACTGCCTAATTTACTTATTTTACAGATAGTGTGTTTCTTACATCATGAAAATGAAAGGTTTCAAAAGGGATTTGTCCATTGATGTCATAAAATAACAATGATGGAATCCATGAACCTTTTAGTGAACAAGTTCTTACTGTAAAATAACCTCTTTTTTTTCTTTTGTGAAGAATCCTTTTACCCCTATATAAAAACAATCTTTTGTGCAACGGAAAGTTTCCATGGATGTTAAAGGTTCTTCATGGAACCAGAGATGCCAATAAAGATCCTTTATTTTTTTAAAGTGCAGGTACATGAATAAATGATTTGTAATTATGATCATTAGGAAATAGTTATATCTTTATGCTCAGAGGGGGTGTACTTATAGAAACAATGTGTATTGTGAAAAGCTCTCAATATATAAAAAAAATGCCTTGACTTGAGATGACTGAGAACGCTAACAGGTATTAGACCTCCCACGGTAAGCCTAAAGATGGCTTTGACGTGATAAATTATGCATGTGCCAATTTTGTACATGTATGTGTGAACCATTTTTTGACAGCGGTTTCAAAGCTCCTGAGTCACTCTTAACAACATTTGATCATCATCACACACACACACACACACACACACACACACACACACACACACACACACACACACACACACACACACACACACACACACACACACACACACACACACACACACACACACACACACACACACACACACACACACACACACACTTGCCTTCCTTCTAACACAGTCATGCTTGACTTTCTTTCAGTATATCGGTCATGGCTTTCATCGACGACACAGGTGTGAGAATTCCCACACGTCCGCATTTGTCTTGGTAATCCATAGAAGAAATTGAATTGGCCAGTGATGCTTGAGATCATCATCATTCTGAAATCCAGCCATGGTATAATTCTGTTGGGCTCATAGGAAAGGTCATCACACAGCGTTCAGAGGTCAACAGGAAACTAATTGAGGTTTCCCCACTCTGCCCCATTCTCCATGCCTGCGCAGACATCTAATGGGCTGTGCCCGGGAACTGTGGGACCAGAACACTGCTTTGATTTGTTGAGGTGACTGATGGAGGCACCAGTGGTTCAGAAGTCTGGTCTGGTGTTTATGTGGCGAACCCCTGTCTGTTTTGTCAAGTGTCATTGAACCTGGGTAGACTTTTAGATTAAAAGGGACAGTTCACACAAAAAGCAAATAAGTATGACTTACTTACACAAACAATATATTTTGATGAATGTTTCAAATATTAAAATTATTTAGTGTTCTGCAAAATAACTAAAGTCACACAGGGTTGATGTTTAGTTGATGTTCACAGTTTTTAATGATATAAGGATGACAGCATTTTGATGTGATATATTCGATGAAAAGCTTGTGATTGTCATTTATCCCGTGTGCATACAGACACAGAGCTTCTTCAAACATTTCTTTTCCCGCATGAATGACCTGACATTTATGCATTTGGCAGATATATTTGTCCACATGATTTACATTGAATTCAGGTCAATTGACCTTCCCCTGGGAATCAAACACACGACCTTAGCATTGAATAACTGACAACTTCTTCTCATGTTCAAAAATCACTGGATTCTTACATCAGAATCCCATATTTACATGTCAACAATGCCTATTGTTCAGGAGGCAGCAACTGGGCATTGAACCCGACAGCTGAACTGCAACCAGCGAGGAAGCATGGTTACTGTGTCAAACAATGCATACATTTTCTTTACAGTTTAATATAACAAAAAGCAACCAAAATATGTGATATCAAATCAGTTGAATAGGTTTGGATGGCGCTGCTCTGTTTGCAATACCTGTTGTTATCATCTTGATCACAATATTAAACTCACCAAACCCTAAGCTCATGATTAAATCTATTTCATGAATATATTGGAACAAACATCCTCTGCCCTGAAGTTACAAAGCCAAATGATATTTTGGTTTCTAAACCTGCCCTGTCATAACCTAATCATTATTCAAACAGGAAATCCCGGTTTTGCCAAAATGGAGATCATTTTAATCGAGAGTTGTCTACAAATCTCTCATGCTCGAATCAATTTATAATAACTTGCCTGACTTCACATGCTTTTTTTTGAGGGGGGGTTATCACATCAAATCTTAAACTGAATATGCTAATATGCAGTTCTCAGTGCTTTCATAAGAGTGAAGAACTGTAGTTTTGGGGCTCTGTGACTTATACATCTGGAGGGAAGGCGATGTTCCAAAGTCAATTCACAGCTCTGACATTGTTCATCAGATGCGTCACTTCAAGCTCTTTGGGAGGAGATAAAAATGATAACTGATTTTAATGAAGTTGGTACATATTCCATATTTGCTGCTGAAGCGTCGGCTTGTAAAACCACAGGAGTGAGAAACTCATCTGCTTCTTTAACAAGCAGCGCAGCCCTTCCATATGTTTCACTCATGACTGGAGTGGACCAAATCCTAGCGAGCTGCCAATGGAGGCAGGATTTTAAACAACCCATTTTTATTCCCAAGGCGTCCAATATTGCTGCATATACAAGAGTCACTACACAGCCACTTAAATATGGGGTTGAAATAGTTGCATTTTTCAAAATAAATATATTATAAATTCCCCAACCCGTTTACCATCGTAGCCGGCAACCCACACAACGGAAATACATAAAGTGCTCAAGTACAAAGTGTATGGTGTGTTAGCTTAGCAAAACATGCTAATGTTAATGTTAATGTTATACTGCAGGTTTGTTAAATCCCAGTCCTGGAGGGCTGCCTTCCAGCAAAGTTGAGCTCCAATCCTAATTACACACATCTAAACCAGCTAACCCAGGAGTACTAGACACTTCAGGAAGTTGTGCTGGAGCTGGTTAGAAATAAACTCTGATGTCTTGTTGTTCACACAACACCGTTTTCAACTAAAACCGTAAAACTTTTAATGAGTTTAGGCTGTTTATTTTCACGACAACGATGTTCTGGGTGCCTGAAAAAACAAACTTTTGAAACGGGTTTTAAAGTGCAAGTTTTTGAAAACGGTCTCCGTGTAAACAACAAAAATGTGAATCTCTGAAGACGATGACGTCATGCACATGCGTTTCAGTCTATAGTGTTTCATCGCAGCAGGATACAGCATTTTTAGCCGTTTTTGCAGATCCGTGGATCATTTTTACAATGATGTCGTTTGTACACGTAAAACTCAAAGGGAAAACTTCTCCGTTTTAAGCATATCGTTGTCGTGTAAACGTACCCTTAGCTTGTCAACATTAGCGATAAATAAAGCACACAGAAGTCAGTAGGCGCGTTTTCATTCGTCCTTCCTTCGGATGAGACGTTAAACCGAGGTCCTGACTCTCAGTGGTCATTAAAAATCCCAGGATATCTTTCGAAAGAGTAGGGGTGTAACCCCGGTGTCCTGGCCAAATTTGCCCAGTGGCCTCTGTCCATCATGGCCTCCTAATCATCCTCCTATATATATATACTAATTGGCTTCATCACTGTCTCCTCTCCACCAGTAAGCTGGTGTGTGGTGGGCGTTCTGGCGCAATATGGCTGCCGTCGCATCATCCAGGTGGATGCTGCACATTGGTGGTGGTTGAGGAGATCCCCCCCTTCTATGTAAAGCGCTTTGAGTGTCCAGAAAAGCGCTATATAAATGCAATGAATTATTATTATTATTATTATTAATTATTATTCATTACAGATTTGCGCAAAACTTTTGCGTTTTTTTCTAAATGTCAATAAAAAACTATTGCGAAATGACGCCGTTTCCATTAACCAATGTTATGCGACTAAAACTTATTTTTTCCTTCTCGCGAGAAGTCGTTCCAAAAATCATGCCAACAATGTTGGTAGGTTTATATACTGTATTGCAGCCGCCACACTAGCCATTATTATTAATCGAAGGAGATAGGCATGTTATCCAAGCATTAATGGTAAGGAAAGACACTTATACTGTGAGCAGCACATAGAGCCTATACTGTATGAGGAGTTTCTGGGCGTTTCTCCCTCATTTCTGCTTCGAGTTGTGGCGTTTCTTTAAGGTTTAGAATCCAGTATTCCTGTACTTATTTTGTCTTTTATGAATTTAACAAAGTCTCGTATTCTGTCCAAACATACCGCGTCATTACCTCAGTTGACTATACTGTAAATGCTCAAAAACTGTTTCTTTTGCAGTTTTGCGAAATATTTATTTTTCGAATTGCCTGAAAAGCCACCTCATGCGAGCGTAAAAACTTTTTTGTGTGTTTCCATTAAGCATATTTTCAATTCGCAATTTAAATTTGCGCAATTTGAAAGGAAATGGAAACGCGGCTACTTCCAAAACAAGAAGCTTTCTGTCGGTCATCGTGATGACTATCTTGAAAAGTAGCTAAATCTGGCGAAATTTTCCGCCCTCATGCTAAACTCCCGATCACACTGATTCCAATTGGAGTGACTGGATTTCACAAGCATAATTTCGCAGAGCAACGATCCTCTAGGATTCTGCTTTAGGCCTATTTAGAAAAAGGGGGAGAAAATGAATCCACCCCCCGCAAGCCAACAACTTCCTTGTCATGTCCGAATTAATTTTGACTCTGCGTGTCTGACAGAGGTGATTTTTCCCCAGTTCCCACAAAGTCAATGAAAGACAGCGCATACACCCTCTGTGGCTTTTATAAAAGGCCTGTCTTTTTTATGTTTGGTTTTCAAATGTAGTTTGCATTTTATTCATCAAACATAGAGGGAATAAATGGCATGCGTTGGGAATAGGGATGCATCGAGCCGTCCCACGGCCAATGCAAAATGCATGACATGAGCAGCACCGGACTGCTTTTCAATCACACCCAACACATGTGGACCGATGAAGAAACAGGGCGGTTCAAAGGGAGAACTTTTTACTTTGTAGTAATCAAACATCCTCAGGTGCTACAGCGGAGAGGTGGCCAGAACCAGATCGCACTGTAAGTGGAACACTGGCAACTAGCCTGATTTATGGCTTCTCCAGATATGATAGAGCGCTAGGGGGGAGCCTTTTGTAAGTGCATATTTTGCTGCAATTTATCACAACACCTCCACTCTACAGCACTCTTGAGTTTTGGGGGACTGCAAGAAGAGCCATTGATAAAACAAATCTTTTTACTATAGAGCACACAGGCTCCTGAAAACAGATACACCTGAACGCACTTTGTATTCGGAGGCGATACAGCCTGTTCATTCAAATGGAGTTTTTCTAATGCGGTGTTAAGAAATCTAAGCACTAGTGCACTCTGGGAGAATTGCTGCTAAAACCACTCCCACATCTTACATTTGCAAATACAAATTTTAAGTAACAACAATCACCGTAAGACAATTAATTGAAGGAATAATTTAAAATGTTCCGAATCCATACCTTCCCTTTTTTTGGATCAGGAAATGTAACTTTGCTCTTTTCATTCAAATAACAAACCAAGAAGTCTTAAATTCGAAAGACAGGAAAAGGTATCATAAATGTTTTGTGTGCATTATTAGAACGCAATTCATAATGAAAGTGTAAGTGCACTTTACATTCTCATTGCGTAGTAGTCTGATTCTATGATTATTTTTCACTGTGAAGCTCAGTACTGGTAAACCAACCGTTTGAAGAGAATATTGCTGAGTTAGAACTGAATTTTATTGTATTGAAAAAAAACACTATGAAGTCATAGAGGTTTGGAACAGCATGAGCGTGAGTAAATGATGATGATCTCACGGGACAAAGTAACTATTTTACACGGTGGTGATTCCGTATGAGTTGTATGAAGTAGAAACAAAACGTTTTGAATTGTACAAAAACGTACTTGAGATTTCACAAATTTATACAGATTAGCCTTAAACTCACCAATACATAAAATAGTTCTGACATGCCAAGAGATTGTGTTGGAATTTTAATATTTGGACAAACTATCCCTTTAAAGCTATAAGCCACACAACTTTAATTTAGATTTCATGGGGTCTTTAGATATTCTAAGGGGTCTTTAATATTCTATGTAGACTTGTAGATGTTCGTTTATAGCATTCCGGAGATTTTATGCTCATGTTTTTTTTATAATTAAGAACTATTTTGTTTAAAAATCTCTTTTGAATTATTTGAACAGCTGCAGAGATTTGGCCATCGCAACAGCAAGACAGTTTCCACCATTTACACGTTTTATTCCACCTCTTTTGCCCATTAATGAGAACACTGAAGAATTCACTGTGCACTGTTCGTTTCATTACTGCATGAAATGAAACTTCGCCATCAATTTCAAAGGCTTGTACATTCATACGGAGTACAGCGTAGAAGCAGCTCAGATTTACTGTGAAAGATGTGCTGAATATTAACGAAGCCGATTCATCCCCCTTCTACAACACACTATCTGTTATCACTGGCCCCCACGTACTGTATGAATAAAACAACCCGACTTTATTTTCCGTGGATGTAGGTCCAGAGAGGCTAGTGCGAAAAGAGAGCGTTTCCTTGCACAGCACGGATGCTTAGCCCGGATTCAACAGCTCCTCTGCTTCAGTAAGATAGATACTAAAACATGGAAGTGTACGAGTGGAGTGTGTGTGAGACAGAGAAGCCCCAGGCAGGGTCATAAAGCATTCGGTATGCTTATGGAAAGCTCATGTAACTCAACTTGGTAATGCGTTTCAAATGATTGAAAAACTGCCCGTATATTCATATGCGCACACACAGGTGTTAAATCAAGGAGCAAGTGTCAGCTCTTAGGAGAAACATCACAGGCATGGCCATGTTATGAGTAATGGGAATCAATGAACCAGTGAGATGGACGCATAGACATTGAAATACAATAGGACACGGTGAAATGAAATATCATTTGGTATCCCGCATTGCAATGTAAAATTATTACTGCTGTAGGCCTACTTGTCAGTTCTCGCCACATGAAAACTTGAGCAAGCAAGCGTGGTAAGATATTTAATCCCTAAACTATTTTTATGTTGTGATGTGATGTGTCTATGTGGTGTTTTTAATGTGCTTTAAGACAAACCATGTGCAAATTCACAAGTGAACACCATTGTTGAGTATTTTCTCTTTAAAACTGCGGTGAACCAAAAAAACAGTCACAAACTTTCTTGCAACCAATCACATCAACGCGCCGGCGAGCTCGAGAGATGCCAGGTAACACTGGTATATTTTTCTGTTGATATGAAAAATCTGGTAGATTTAGCAATATAGTGGGTCTATGATGTATATTACGATGTTATGATGAGCTATATGCCTTTCTACACTGACATTCGGAGTTGTTCAAAGCGTTTCTGATGATTGGCAGCCATCTGAGTCTGAGGTGGCGAACGGAAACATGGTGTGTGTAGCATTAGCAACATTATTAGCTGTTTGATAACAGTCAAGCAAAAGGTTAATCATATTAATTACCGATATGTGTCCGAGCGACACCATTGTGCAGCGTTTGCCTCAGAAAGTTTGCCGAGTGAATGTCTGAGCTGGTGTGAGGGAGTGGAGGCGGGGCTAATTTGCATATTCATGATATGCTAAATGAAGTAAAGGTGTATATTTACATTCAAGCTATTTTAACGCATGAAAAAACATGTAAATATGTAATTTAAGGGATACAATTATTGACTAGGGGGACTTTAAATATATATAATGTTTTAATAATTTGTCATTATTTAAACAAGACAGTTTGATGAGTGTCTAGATGTAAAACTGATTTAAGGGTTACATTTGATTTCAATGGCATTATTTATGACTTTATTTCTTTAGACATTCTTCTAACTATAAGTAACTTTGCAACTAGCCTACATGTCAACTACCAGTCATTCGTGTAGTAGTACAAAGTTATAAGAATGTATAAAGTGGACCATCCAAATAAAGTGTTACCGATATAAGTAATAGTTTATCAATAAATAAATAAAATGTACACTCTGACCCTTATCTTCTAAAACTTTCATTCTTCTGTGGAACACAGGAGTCATTTTGAAGATATCTTACAAGCTTCAAAGGGGATTCAGATTCACCATAAAAGTTTAACTCACACACTCTTCTAACTTTGTGTGGAAAACAGACTGAAATTCACTGATAACCCTTGCGCCCAGACGGAGTCAGTGACTCAACCCTAACCCTAGATCAGAATCTGATTTGTGAACAAATCATCCCGGCCTGTTTTTATGAATTCCGGTTTGTTTAATAAAATGCCTTTCTTCAATTGGCTTTAATGCATTATTATAATTGATATTGAAAAGGTTTTAATGATCATCAAAGTTAAATACTTCCAATTGAATTGAAGCCAAGACTGTAAATTCGTTTGAATCTGACACAGTGACATGACACTATCTTTATCGCATAATTGTGTGATGCATTGGTTACATAAAGTTGCACGACGCAAGTCCCAACACGCCAGATCTGATTTCAGCAATGCAATGCTCGACAGTAACCTTGTCTTAATTAAAAAAACCTTACCATTAAACGGATTGTCTCTTTCATAGCATAACAATTAGAATATAGCGCGCAATTAGTCACTCTATTTCCGGGAATGATAACACCCGTCTGGCAGGCTGTTTAAATCCCAGTGCAATGAGAGCATTAATGAGCTCGTCACGATGGCACAGATCAGACCAATACGCGCGACATACTCCCATCTAGCGGAGGAGAGAAACATCGCTGGACACTTGATCATGATTTCATAACTTTTAACGTTGACCGACAGGATTATATTTTATAATGCTTAATTAATCAGTGGTTTATGTATATAGTTATACATGTCATTGAATTCATGTGTTTTAGAGTATATTTCAATATTTAATCTTAAATCTGAAAGCCTGAATCCACTATTATGAAAATGCTTCTCACAATATAGCCTACCGTTAAAAAAATAAAACAATTTTTTTCACATCATCCCATCATATCTATCTATCTATCTATATATCTATCTATCTATCTATCTATCTATCTATCTATCTATCTATCTATCTATCTATCTATCTATCTATCTATCTATCTATCTATCTATCTATCTATCTATCTATCTATCTGTCTGTCTGTCTGTTCACAATTTTTGTGTCTGACAAACATTGTCTGCAATGTATAATATTTTGTTGTTGTCCAAATCTCACATAAGTTAAAACCAAAGTTTTTCAGGATTGTGACAAACTGTCAGTCGGAGATCCGTTAAAATGAAAGAAACCAATTATGCCTGTTTGATCCAATGGTGTGTTTAGTATACAGTAATAGTAGGCTTTAATTGATCATAACAGGTGTATATCTTTTTTTGTATCGGAAGCAAAATAAAAAAGTGCGTCTGCGTTTTGACGCATCTAAGCGCTCGATCCAACCGCTCCGTGACGTGGAATGGCATAATTACAGAGGCTGTGAATGATTGAGTGGCTAAATTATTGGGAGGCGACACTCGTCATACACGGATATTCATTAAAAACTAATTACGGCGCAATGCCGCCATAAGGAGGTGCCATCTCGGTCATTTCAATGAGTTTCGAGCGCCGCGACGAGTGTCGACACCAATCACGGCAGTTTTAAGGGGCTCATATTCGCGTCTAACGACCTGCTGCTGGTGACGTCATAAAGAGATGCAGAAGTGAGTTTCACAACCCAAAAAAAAAAAAAAAAGAAAAAAAATCGGAGCTCTGGGGTGGCACGCGCACAGTGGGCTCGCGCGCACGCGGCATTTGCAGCCTCAAATGAGCAGCTCGCGCTGAAAAGGCTCCCTCGTTTTGACTGGCTGCGCAGGTAAGACCCGCTCGATTTAGATCGACCACGTCCAAAAAGCGAAAAGTATTCTTAGTCACAGTATGATCAAAATAAACTTATGTTTATGATCGGCAGATATTCCATGGATTGTGTTTGATTTCAACGCGCAGTTTGTCGTGTAAATATGTTGGTTTATCGAAAAGTGGACATGTTAAATGTGTAAGGATCTGTTATTATACGACTGCTGAAGATTTAAAAAAAAAAGGATTGCTGACAGAACGACTCTGAGGAATTGCATGCAGATACAAGGAGCCTTTGAGCAGCCCTGGAGAACTTGTTAGGCATACCAAGAAGCTCCACAAGAGGCGAATCTTTTTTTTTTTTTGGTGCGATTTAATGACCCTACCAAGGAATTATTTTGTGGATTATTCTTCTTTAATATGCGGGAATTAAAGAGCAACCTCAAGAGCTTTGATAAAAGCAAGCACATCTTGATGCACAAGGAGAAGAAATGTAGACTCGAATAGCTCTCCATTCGTTGTCCGTTTCAGCACCCCATTTGGAGAGCGTGCGGGTGCCGGAGTGAAGCAGAACCTAAAAGAAAACTGGATCTTTTTAGCTTAAAATCATGATCGCACGGATACTCTACTTTTTTCTTTGGTCTGCGGCATTTCTTCCCGAGCTGCAGTGCGCTTCTCAGAGAACCGCGGACGCACTTACTACTTTTCCCACGTCCGCGTTCATCAACGCCACCGACAGAAAGGACTCCAACCAGACCTCCACCTCTCGGATCAAGAGGAAGACGCTCTCGGTGGATTTCGCCGTCCCGTCGCTGTTACGTTACTACTTGGCTCTGTTTATAAAGCGCCCGCTTAACGGGGACTGTCTGTCGTTTAATGGATGTTACACGGTGCGCGCGAACTTGCTCATGCGCTGCGTTCCGTTGCAAAAAACCATCGCCAGTTTGGTTGATGTAAAGTTGGCCGGCATGAACCTCAACAGATCCAGCACTGGACAGCTCCCGTATCGACAGAAGCGTCCCGTGCCGAAAGTTTTGAATTTAGGTTTGACCAGCGCCAGTCGAAAGTCCAATCAAGTTGTGGTGGAGGTGGGAGAAGAGATGGTTAAAACGGGATGTGGAGGACTGCATGTGTACGAGGACGCGCCGGTTGTGTTCCTGGAAATGGACCTAACGCGGATTTTGGAGTGGTGGCTGGGGGCGGAGGGAGGCCGGCTCAGGGTCCGACTCATGCCCGAGCGGAAAGTGCAGGTCCCGGGGAAAGAGGACAAGTACTCCGCTGCCATCAGAGCTTCGGACGCCCGCCTCTTCATTCACATCGCTTCAAGTGGTAAGAATTCAACTTTGCGATGATTGCAGTGTTTATAGAGTTTAAGGTTATACTTTTATGTTAAGGTGTCCATGTTTCATTGTAATTAATTTTACTGAGTAATTAACTATGCTACTTATAGGTTAGGATTAAGATTGGGGATTGATTTAGAGTTATAGTTGCATGCAATTATATATAATTTATAGTTAGCCTGTGTACACTTTAAAATAAAGTGTTACCGAGTTTAATTTGCAGTGTAATTACATGCAGAGCAGTCGCTAAGGTTAAGGTGGAACTGTTTTGGGGCCCACAGTTCAAGGAGGCCCCTCAACAATTTATAAATATTATTTAAAAAAAAACCCAACACAATTAATTTCTTACTTGTGCTCAGTTCTTGTAATAGTGAGCAATTATATTCATTGTCTACACAGTTCTTGGTTAATCTGCAGTCAGATAGGTCTTTATAATGACCATTGCCCATGCAATGCTATGTAACTTCAGCTCAATTCAACATTTCACATCCATGTTGGGGTTTATTTTTGTGATAATGACCGGCTACATTATCCTCTGAATACAATACAATAGTGAGAAAAGTTTGTGTACAGCAAAAAAAAAAAAAAAGTTTTCATTGTGATTTGCTTATGCTGAGATTTGTCACCTCCCCCTTTTGCAATGTTATCAGTCTTGGTAATTCATTGGCTGTTCACAAGGGTGGCACTGCAACACCATTAAAGACTACACAGCATCACTGCACGCACAACAAGGGGCACAATCGCATAAGCTGACAGATGCAAAACCCATTTAATGGCTTGCCCCATCCCTCCTGTAAAGTCCAAAACTGTTGATCTGTTTCCTCATTGTAATTTAGTGTTGAGAATCTCAGTGTTGACCTAAGTAGAGTGACCACTGGAGACACCAGGCTTTCCACAGCAGGCTTTCATTCATTATCTGACATCAGCAACGTTTTTCTGTTTAAACATTTGCAATGATGTTTGATAGTATTATTATTGGTAAATCAGTTAATGGTGCCCTTTCCCCCAAATAATCCGTGAGGATGTTCTCAGAGACACTATGAAGTGCATAGACCTCAAGAGACAGGTAAAGGTTTTATGACCCCTGAATAAGCACTTTAGGCTTTTTGTAGTATATACTGCATGTTCTAAAGTACAGGCTTTAGTACCAAATTCTGGGTTATTTCATTAGAAGTCCAACAGCTGCTGACCCTCAGTTTTCGTTGTGGTTGTGTTACTTTATGATGTTTTTTGTGTGTGTGACTCCCACAGCTTTGATAATAGTTGCTTTATCTGTAAATAGCACTTCTGGTAAGGTTAGGATAGCATAGTTACCTAATATTGCCCATGTCACACTCTGTTCACACAGTCTTTGATTCTGACACATTCGTTTCTTTTCACATTTCTCATTCATCTCCCTTGAAAGCTTCCTCATTTTTGGGTGATTTTTCTGTAGCTGCTTCTGCGCAGGATTCAAGTTTCTGGTGCAGCCCACATATTGTGATTTGAAAGGTCTCTGAAACCCTTCATCAGTGAATGATGCTATTCAAGGCTGATTCATTCTTTGCTCACTCAAAACCGTACTAAATATTCCACGGCATCCATCAATAACCATCTCTGTCAAAGATGTCCTTTTTAAGAAGCAGTTCGATGAAACCACGGTGGCATTTTTCCCCCCTACATGCTCTGCTATTTTCCGCATAATCACAGTGCATTTAAAGTGGTGCGTGGATAAATAATTATTATAGTCAGTCTGGAATCTTTTATACCAATCATACTTTGATTACAGCGAAGATACTGTAGCCGCAGAGACTTGAGTGCCTCTTGAGTTATTTATGAAATTACAAGAACTATAATCATGCCAAAATCACATAAACTTGCTTTTTCTGTGATATTTTTTAGGTTTAAATATTGAATGAACCATCATAAAGAGATGTAATGCCCAAATGAATTTAAAACCACATCATGCCATATTACTCGTACTAGTACGAGTAGTTACTCGTAAATCATATGTGTTTGTACATGAAGTCTGGTTCTATACTCTTTTTTTGTTTGTTTTTGTTTAGATAAACACTAAAACTTTACAGATGTACATGGAATTCATAGGTCGTTTTTATCGAAGTAATTATGAAATCAATTTATTTATCATTTATTTGACACAGTGACCTCACTCTATTTTATTCTGTGTGATTTTCAAACACTGTTTCGGAAGTGTTTCAGTTCGGTTTCATACTTGTTGAGCTTTAAAGATAACTCAATTCATCAATTCAAAGAGCGCAAATGACATTCATTAGTTCCATCTAGATTCCATTTATAAATAAATTTGCCATTAAAAAGGTCATTTACTTGTAAATGAGAGTCTGAGTATTGAACTCGGTCACCTGTGGCGATGCCCTCTCAGAAATTCCAGCAATTTCAGCTCCGACATCTACTCTAAAGTTATGCATACATTAAAGGCTTTACTTTTCAGATTAGGTCAAAACATAGATTGCATTTCAATGTCTTTCCAAACATACACAACATTTGAATCTTTCACTGTAAAGTGTTGAGCAGATGAAGCATGATCCACGGACATCACATAATCTGTAATAGAAGTATCAAAGGCTTGTTGTCTTTCGCGGAGCGGTCAGGTCTAATCCTTCAAGACTCCCAGGGACTTTCTCATCTGAGGGTCAGAAAAGTCATTAAGATTTCTCTCTCTCCTCAGGCCCGGTGCTTTGTGACATTGTCTGTCCTCTGCTGCTCTCAGCATTCTTCGTTGCAATCAAAATTTCCTCTTCAGAAGCACACTATTCCATGTTCTTCATTTGTCCTCATTGCTTTCTGTGGTATGTGTTGTGGTTTCAATCTTTTTATGAAATCACTTCTCAGAGATCTTTGATGCCAGAAATGTTAGACTTTATTCACAAACAAAGCCGAGCAACCTCCTGCAGGAGATGACTCCCTGCAGGAGATGACTCGCGAACATCGGTTAGCTTTTCACATATATGCATACAGTGCCTCCAAAAATGGTCATACATCCTATAGATAGGGTCTTGCACCATGTGACAAACTTAAATAGAATCATCTGCTGCATCAGCATTCTGTAAGCCCCCCAAAAGTCAAACCAAAGACACACACAGGGAAATAATGGTGTACAAATATATAGCTGAATTACTTATTTCCTAAATAATAAAATCTTCAACATTCCCTCCTCTGGGGCTTATCTAAGCCCCACTTTTAGTATCCTTTTCCAGAGTGTAGTTTCAAAATCCAGCCCTCTCAGTTATGCTACCTAGTGACTAAATCAAGTCACCCAGTCTCTTTTCCAATGACTAGATTATGCGCACCACACTCGGGAGGAGCATTCGAGCCAAACATCTCTCTCCACATATTTTCTTTTCTTTCAGTTGTATTTTCTTTCTTTCAATGGAGAGAGTAAAAGACTTCGAATTCTCCCTAATAAAACAAAAAACATTGTTATAAGTGTGTGGATAAAGTTGGTTCAGCATTGCCTGTTATTGTCACAGTAGAGTATGTCAAACATAAAAATCCCTTATACATTTAAAAGTATTCTTGCGGTGTAGATATCCTCTTCGACCCAGACACTTTACGCATCGTAGAGGGTCACCCTTCGGGGAGAGGTTAGGCTAGCACATACACCCAGGGTCTGGCTCGTCAATCATCTTCTCCTTCCTCACTTGAGTCATTGTCCAATGCTTGTACATTTAAATTTGGTTTATAAGCCCAATCTTAATAATATTGGTTGCCCTTTAAAATTAATTTTCATTATCTTAATATTTCAGCATTTCCATTTGTCTAACAGTGATTTTGACAACTAGTGATCTTACTATGGGAAGTACACAACAGAATAATAACCACCTTTCAATATTGCAACTTCAGAAAACATTCCTATTTTAGCAAACCATGTTTAAACTTCAAATCAAGTTTTTCTTAACTTTTTGCTCTTAAACTTTTTTTTTTTTTTTAATCCTGTATTCGCTAAATGTTCCTCCCTGCGCAGTATTATTTGGTTAACGTGCAACACTGATCTTCAAACATAAGTCCTTCTACTTTTCTCATGTAATTGTTTTCCTCCTAATGCAGACAAAGCTTTACAGTAAATCTCTGCTGATTTATAATAAATAATTTATTCATTCTGCGTTTTTATTTTTCCGTGATCCATATGAATTTTGATTTAAAATAGGGCTGGGTTAAATACCTATTTTTCTCATTTTCAATTGCTTCTTTTTATGAAGGAATATCAATTATTAAATTCGAAGAATCAATCTTTTAGTCAATCATTTTTAGTTGATGAACGAACAGAACATTGTAGTGCACCTTTTATCCTTTAAATCGCTTTGTGCTTCGTTATAAAGTTTCATATTTAAATTCAGTTTTATTACCAAAATGTAACAATAAATACCATTTAGACATTTTTAATCTTGCGTTATAGCTCCTCATTGGAGCTCTTCAGTTCAAGCGGTTCTTAACTGAATACCTTTTCTTCCTTTCTACTAATTTCTAAATAAACTATCATGAATAAACTAATTATGTCACATGTAATCACTCAAACTAAGAAAGCTTTAGAGCAATGTTACATTTACCTCATAAAAGTCATTCAATAAACTCATTAGACAATTAGAACAAATAACTCTAGAAAATAACTTTTTCACTACCTACATATTGATTATATGTAAGCCTACATTTCTTTTTTTCTGTAAATTTAATCCATAATTTTTATATCAACCATTTAAAACATAAAGCATTATAACTTAATTATTATTAAAACTTCCTTGTGTGCAATTTAAGTGTTCGTATACAATTCATTTTAATCTTCAATATTCTTGGAATAACTTGCTAACCCATTATCTGAATTTATTTCTGATAGCATTTCAAATCTAAGGAATACTTCTCTGTTAGAAATCTCATTTCTACATCTGCCCTTCCTCTGCTAATAACATTGCCTTTACCCGTCTATATCATGTCCACATAATCCATTATCAAGCGTTTTAATAGTCCTTTCTCGCCTATTTGTGTCGCTGTTCCTTTCTTAACTTTGTTTTTTTTGGCACAAATTTGACAGATTTGCCATTTAATTTTCATTTTTTCCTTTAAACTTCCTTTTACTTTTCCTTATTCTTAATCTCTCCTTATTCTTAATCTCTCCTTATTCCCCCCTTGCGCACTGGTCAAAACCATTGCGCATCTGGATTGAGAATATTCAAAAGTGATGTTGGTGTAACAATCTGTTCTTCATGTGAATGTCAATTATCTTTTTGACCCTCCTCTGGTACCATAGATTGTTCTTAAGTGCCTGCTTGTTATTGAATTCAAATAACTTCCAATTAACTTGAGTTTGTCGTCCTATTAGCACTACTTAATATTTTATTTAGTCAATAGCATATTGAATCATAACATAATCTTATGATTTAAAATTAAAATCGAATATTTGTTAATAGCCAGTCTTAATACTTGTTTTTAATTTCAACTGTAGCCTTAAACTAATTAGGTATACCCCTGTATTGACAAGTTGCATCTGAGTACCCTTTTGGATCTTTTTAAAATGTCTTTTAGTTCTTTTTCTTTTTTCTTTTATGAATTGTCTTACTTCCCATTATTCTATGTAAATTTCTTGAATTAGTCGTTAACATTCATTTTATCATCATACCATACATTTTCTCTCTTCAATCATTTTTTTTTCTTTTCTGGTGGGGTTATTATTAAGTTGCTACTAAATATTCAAGGGCTTTAACATTACATTTTTAGAAAAGTTTGGTTGATGTTGAGTATTGTCTGAACTTGTACTCATCTCTTTCACTCTGATTCTCTTCTTTGCACAACTCCTTGTGAATTTCCCACTTTCTGCAACTTTTCATTCCTGTGAATTTGGTCAAGTTTGTCTCCTTTTTCCATTCATGTTGATCTTTGTGAGTTGTTGTAATGGGTTGTTTCCTCTCATTTGCAAGGGAAGATCATTGATCCCTCACTTTCTGTTGTGGAGGGGGTTGAGGCTTGTTGGTGTATTTTAAGTTGAGACATGGACTTTGCTGATCAATGCACAAGCCTCTTTTGAGCCTCTTCTGAGATTACAATGCACAGTCACTGGTTCTTTTTTAGAACCATCCCAGAAACCTTCCTGGAAGTGAGCTACTATCATCTGTGAATGAAATCTTAATTATTTATGTTAGTGACAACAACATATATTAAATCATCTGCTCATCTGACCCATTGTCCTCCTCGGTGTTACCTGTAGAATGGTCATGTGGGCTGAGTGGTTTCCTTTCATTAGCAGCAGGGCTTGAACCCATATATTCCCTTTTTATTTTATAAATTTGGCTTTTTATCTTCATATTTGCACCCTCTTTACATTTTTCTCACATTCAATTTCAACTGTACTTTTTACAATTAGTCAACTCAACTCAGTTATCTCATGGTTTTGAGTCCCACTATCAGCACACTATTCATCTTGGACAACACTCAACCCACTTTGCTATAAGAAAAAAGTTACAAGACATTATTTCATACTTTTGACAAATAATCAGCTCCATCATGATGTGCTGAAAAGAAAGTCAGATGTGTTATGCTCCATCATGATATTCTGAAAGGAAAGTAAGATGTGTTATACGCTGCGCAAAATGTGGCACTGTTTTTTCCCAATTTTTTCTATTGCCACTACAGTTTCAACCAGGACATTTAACCAAATTCATCCATGGTCATTATTTTATTGGGCAGAGTTTGCCCTGTGGGCCCACATATTCAATTTTCAATACAGCTGTATTGGCAAAATAATTGATTTGCCTCAGTGTCTCTTCAAACTCAATCTCTCACTCCATTCATACTCAGTCACACGCATTGGCCAACACACACTCCAGTGGCTGCTAAAGCAGGTTCTGCTCTAAATGCAGAACTTTTAATTTTAGCTGTGGAATTCCACAAGGTCTGATCAGGTCAACACAACTATGTCCAATCACTATTGAGAAGTTTCCATGATCATAAGGTTTCCATTTAACACCGGTTGTACAAAACCTTTTTTCTTTTTATAAACTCTAATATCCTCTATATTTTAGAATAATAGGCCTAGTTGGTCTAATTTTTCTTTCATATTTTTTTATCTTTGCTCATGAGCTGCTTTTAAGAAGAAATTGGAGATCTCTGCATAATCTTGGATTCTTGGCCAGTAACATTTCCAACTCATTATCCCATTTTTGACGTTTGTGATTTCATAATTTTGGACTTTTGGAGAAACTTTTCCCTCCAATCTATCTCTAGAATTTACCAAAACAAGATGGAGTGACCAGTATCATTGCTTTGTCAACAATAATAATCAATAATAATCATGCTTTTACAATAATAATCATGCTTTGACATTTTGTCTTTCTTTTTCTTTGCCAGAGAATATTTCTATCATGCTTTTAGCCCTATAGTTGTTTAATTTAATAGCCCTCACTATACCAAATCCAGCCTCCGTTCTAATTATTTGGTGAGTTTGAGCACCCACTTCTGTCTGTCAACATATTTTCTTTTTCTTATAGGGCTGGACTTGTACCTTACTGAAAAAGCAGAGAGGGTTAGTTTAGCAGAGAATATAAAGAATTGCTCTTAGACCAGTGAATAATCAAAATGAATAAAGTTAATATAATAATTAACCAACTTTGAAGCAGTCTCTGGTGATCATTGAGGAGGCCACACCTGTGGTGCCCCGTTCTTCTGTTTTTAGATCATCAGTCCGTTGAAGCTTCTTGGCTGTCGCTCTGCATGTGTTGTCAGCCGATGCTGTCACTCAAAGGCCTGTTAGGCTCTGCTGTTTCTGCAATGAAGTTGATCCTGCCTGAGTTTTGCATCTCAGGATTTTCTCTTTTTCCTTAGGAAAAGTCTCAAGTGAACGTTTCACCTTTTCCAGTATTAAATCAGTCTTTCTCCTTGCTGAGCTTTCCAGAAAGTCAATTTCAGGAGGGGAGCTGAAAGCCCCTCACCCACTTCTGTCTTCTTCTTTCTGCAGTCGTGTCTTTGACCTTTGGCCTCTTGTTGCTTTCATTGAAACTGTCAGTGAAGCCATCTGAAATTTGAACACTCAGAGATCTGCATGAATCAAATTTAACTTTTAAAAATACTAGGCCCAATTGTGCCTGAGCTGTCAGCTCTTTATCTAAATTTCACTTTTTAACCATCCTTTTTACTAGTTATTCTATATAAAAATCTCACTGGTTGACAACAGCAGTTCTTCCATTCTATTTTTAGTAAAGCAAGTTCTTCATTGCAGGAAAAAGCAAGCTATTTCTGGTTTTCAATATCAGCAATAATCTAACTTTGATAATCTAAGTATAATTAACTTTTCCCTATCATAAAATCAGCTTTAATCTTTATTCTATTTTTGCATGCTGTGTTCAAATAATCTAGCATGGTGAATAACATTTTTCTCAACCAACATCAAGGAATTCCTCTTATCTTTTCTTTTTAATTATTGAATCAACAATATTTACTACAATCCTAAGATTCCTGTAAAATGTTTATGATTGTTGAAACTTAGTCACCCAATCTTGCTCACCTTCAGCACACTGCACAACTTATTTTTTCTTAACACAAATTTAATTATCTGCAATGGAATAATTTTTTCCACTCTGTCTTCAGGGATAATGAGATACAAATTTTAGACGTCTTCAGATATATCATATAATATATTAAGCACGTGCAATCTTATTTATATTGATCTATTAATATATATATATATTATTTTTCGGCTACATTTATTGATTAAATATATATCTTTCTTTTTTTTTTTTAATCTTATTTCACACTGCAATAATCTGCAAAGTTAATATCTTGAAACAATTGTCTTCCTTTACTTTTGTTAATACACAACATTTATTTCATGTCTCTAAATCTCATTCACACATTCTTTGTCCCTTTTCAAGTGACCAGGGTCAGGGGGGTCACTATTTTTACCCACAGGCACAGTCAAGCAAGACACAGGATCCCACAGGCACACACACCCTATTCTGTACTATATTCCCTGTCAGATCTGAATTATTCGCTACTTCTCAATTTTTTTTTTTTTCTCAAAACACTACATTAAATATTCACTGTTTCACCTCCTCAACACAGCAAAAAACAATACCTCTAAGATTCACTGATTCACTTCCTCAACACAGTGAAAAAACAATACCTCTTTAACTATACTAAAACTTCATCTGTGCACATGCTATTTACTTGTATCCTTCAAGGCCCACTTACAAGTAAAACACAAATCAATAATAACTGATATCCTTATCAGTACGGTTGTCATATATGCTATTCTTGTATCATTCAATGCCCACTTACAAGAAAAACACCCTGTGTGCATGCTTTTTGCGTAATCATCCATCGAGGCCCTCTTGAAACGCAAAAACACAGATAAATCAACTGATATCCTTATCAGTAAATACAAATCCTCTGTATGCATGCTCTTGCTTATTATCCATCGAGGCCCACTTAATAAAGCAAAACACAGATTCTTGCATATTCGTACAACAAAACCTTAGCGCCAAATCAGCAACACCAGTGTTCATAAAATCCACACAGGATCATATAAGCACTGGTAAACACTACTGGGAGCTCCCCCGCGCTATTATAAACTACTTGATATCTACAAGGCCTTCTTATTAGTAATCAAACTGCATGCAATCATTTCTGGAATCAAAGACCCCTTTTTCAATTTTGTTTTGGTTCTTTTAAATTTGAAGAAGCTTTTCTTACCACTTCCGGGCAGCTGCTGGTGACCAACACATACTTTACACAAAAGCAAAAATGCTCACCTCAAAGTACAGTGGCCACTGTTGTCTGTGCCGGTCACCAGCGATGCCTTTTGTGGTTCCTTCAGCTCCTAACAAGTCCCATCTGGGGTGCCATTTGTTGTGGTTTCAATCTTTTTATGAAATCACTTCTCAGAGATCTTTGATGCCAGAAATGTTAGACTTTATTCACAAACAAAGCCGAGCAACCTCCTGCAGGAGATGACTCCCTGCAGGAGATGACTCGCGAACATCGGTTAGCTTTTCACATATATGCATACAGTGCCTCCAAAAATGGTCATACATCCTATAGATAGGGTCTTGCACCATGTGACAAACTTAAATAGAATCATCTGCTGCATCAGCATTCTGTAAGCCCCCCAAAAGTCAAACCAAAGACACACACAGGGAAATAATGGTGTACAAATATATAGCTGAATTACTTATTTCCTAAATAATAAAATCTTCAACATATGTGAATAGCATGGAACAAATACTAATATTTCAACACAGGCTCACAGGAAAAAAATATTTTAGCTACGTTCAGTTTGATAGAAAATCTGGCAACGTTTTATTACATTAGTTGTTGTTCGTATTGTGGGAGTTCAGAAATGAAATGACCGGTGAGTGGCGCTAAAAGGCTAATACTCATTCGTGTTTGAAAATAACACACCTACACTAAACCCTAAACATACCCGATAGTGTTAACAAAAGCAAGCATGAGACAAAAACACATTGCAGAAGCAACCATGCCATAGCTTGCTTCTACAAGTCTTTGAGCTCTTTTATCGTGAGTTCGTGACATGTTTCAAAGGACTTTTATCCGTGCGCTCTGCATCGCAAATGGTACATTCACTACACCAGAAAAGCCATACAAAATGGAGATGATAATGTGTTGCAAACATCAAAATACATTAGTGTTTTAAAGTAAAAGTGTTTTGAGTTCAAGGAAACGTGCAGAAAAAGTCTTGATTCGTCGACAATCTGCCCCTGTAATTGTGTTGAAAAGGAATAACAGTTGTTGGTGTTTTACTTCCTAGTGTTAATTTCTGCTGGAAACATTAAATTGTATGTATAGCTAAATTGTTTTGAGTTTTGCAAAAATGTAGGTAGAGGCACTCCAATAAGCCTATATTGTAATATGTATAGTAGTAGTATTAGTAGTAGTAGTATTAGTAGTGGTAGTAGTAGTAGTAGTAGGAATATATATCAATATGCACAATATAGGATCTTTTTGGTAACACTTTATTTTGATGGTCCACTTTAGACATTCTAACTATGAGTAACTTTTAAACTACATGTCAACTAACCCTCATTAGAGTATTAGTAGACTATCTGCTTAATATCTGCTAACTCTTTATTTTGCTGCTACTCAACAGACATTCAACTGACTTTAAGTAAATTTGCAACATGTCCACTTATTCTACAAACCCGAACCCTAACCTTACAGTCTACCAACAGTCGACTAATATTCTAATGAGAGTTAGTTGACATGTAGTTGCAAAGTTACTTATAGTTTGTAAACTGTCTAAAGTGTACTATCAAAATAAAGTGTTACCTATTTTTTCTGTTTTATAATATTAGTTTGTTGTAGACTTGGTTTAAAGGAACAGATCACACGGAAATAGTTGTCATCAGTCACTCATCTTCATGTCTTTCCAAAGATGTAATAACCAACCCTTTATTATTCTGTGGAACACAAATAGCTACATTTCGGGAGGTAAAAAAAATAAAAAAAATAATCCTTTATACAACTTGTTGTCTCACAATGCCAGTCACCTCATTTGTCAAACATCAAGTGAAATTCTCATACTGGGTGTTCTGGATTGTTTTTGGCCCCCTACCGGTAAACCTCTTTTAACCAGTGTGCTTCTCTCTCCGAGTTGAGAAGATCAATAATCCACCTGCTTGGAACAGTTTATCTCTGAAACTGGAAAGAACACAGCCAGGAAAGGATTCTCTAATCTTTTTCAACAATGTTTATGTCTGTAATTTTTTTGGAGGCTAGAATACTTTCTCCAATTTCAGTTTAATGCGCAGAGACAACTTAAGTAAGCCATTCTCACGGATTGATTTCCCTAGAGAGTGTGAACACTGTGGTTCTGTGGCACTTTCAACATTGCTCTGTTTCTTTGAGCAGCCAGAGACAGAAACATTAGTACGTCCAATAGGTCTGAGATTGGGGTGTTTGTCCGAGCAATGCAAGACCTTTTTGGAAACCTTTTGGTGCCGGTAACAATGCAGAAAATACTCACAGAAGCTGTAATCTGTCTTGAATTAGAATAAAATAGAATACTTTTGATTCTCCAATTGCAAAAAGGCTTTGTTGACATCTTACAACTTCTATCCCAGTTCAAAAAGGCAAGTTAATCACTTTAAGCTGGAAAACCCTGTCCTTTTGAACTTCCGCAAATCTCTAATTGTTCGTTCAAGCATTCAGTTCTCCTATGTGTCTTCTTGCGCATACATGAAGTGATAAGCAGAATCGAAACAAGTATCCAATTCCTGACCTTTTCGATTCCCTTCCCTACACAGGACTAGCGTGGCATAGCTGGAATTATTTAAATGCTCATCACCACATTTTGGTTAATAGCAGCTTTTAGCCTATTGTATTGGCAGGCTTATTTTGCCCAGTATTTCAGAGGCGGCCTTGACTTTTGAGCATTGAGCATCATGAATGGCTTAGGACATGCGTTCCAGGATTTGTTTGAGACACATAAGCCTATTATCTCTGCATATGAAAGACTTACAGAGAAAATGGTGCCTTGATGAAAACAATCAGGAGAATGCAATTTTTGTCAGTGTGTTTTTATTTCCCTCAATGTCAACATCAATTGAGCTAACAGTGCTAATTATGTAGATTACAGCAAAACAGCAATTTGGGGAGATTAGCATATTCACTATGTATAGAAGTCTGTAGCCGTAGGTTAGATATTTAAGACTTTGTTTGTGAGATTTTTCAACCAGACCTGCTCCAAAATTAGATCTATATTCATCTAAATAACATACTTGAAAGTCATAGATTTGAATGTTTTCATGCTCCCCTGCTCCCCCACACAGAGATTTAGTGCAGATTCAGCTTTGAAGCATGGTTAGTGTTCTCACTGGAGCCTTGCTCACCTTATAGGATATGTTGTTTTCGGATTTGGTTGAAGTTCTTTCACAGGGTTGCTTGAAAACCGATGTTGCGTGGAAGGAAGCTTTTAGTTTATGGTTTAACAGAAGGCGCTGAATTCCAGTGCAGTCAAAGGCTTTACGTTTGGAGGCGTTTGTGTGTCGTCTGTGCCGTCTCACCAGATTGAGCCTTGATGTAAGTTCTCGAAGCGCGGGGAGCATCTAGGCATCCTCTAATGATAGGATACTGCATCCAAGTAAGTGAGAATCAATTGCCTCTTGACTTTTCAAGCTTGTATCAATCAAACACTCATGGGAAAATCAATAAGGTGTCAAATGACACAGGGATTCATTATCTATGTATTTTCTATAATCAATGAACTCGAGGTGCACCTGTTTACAACCAAGGGCATTGTTTCACCGGTCACTTCAGAATCAGACCTTAGTTTAATTAGGACATTTAAGTCGTTTTTACAAACGTTCCTCAGAAAAAAAAAAAACATTATTGGTGTGCATCTTGAGACAAAACAATGGAACTGACATGTTTTAAGATCTATCAGTGCAAGTTGCTTTCAGTTAAACAGCTCAAACATGCATTTCTGTCTAAAAGCTTGCAGACACTTTGAATTAGTGAAATTAGCAAGAAATGTGAGTAACATTTGTTACTCACATTTCTGTCAGAATACAAATGAAACAGGATTTAATTTATAAATTAAGGATTACTGTCAAGGGGGTTGACAAATAATACTAATATCAAACATATTCAGAAAGCAAAGCACCAAAAAAAAGCATGGGCTTATCTTAAAAACACTGACAAGTGCACACACTGACATGAAATTGATCTTAAAGTCCAAAGTAAGTGGAGCAGTATTTGAGTGTCAAGGTCACTGTTGGTGTATTGTGAAATGTTTTCTTAATTTGAATTGCAAAACAGTTTGTCATAAGTTTCCTACGTGTATAGCTGAATCGTTGGCCAGGACCTCAGACTGCCTCAGGCCCTTTCCAAGACTGGCACCGGAAGTTGAATAACAAACCACATCGCCTATAGTTAATTTTTTTTGTTTTTGTTTTTTTACTTGAACCCAAGTGCAATTTGGAGCTAACAGTGTAGGATGATCACTAAGGCCCTGGGCTACTATTTTCACTCATTTGATTTCACACACAGTACTTGTGAACACTCAACTGAAGTGTGAATAGGTTCTCTCAACTTGAAGAAACACTCACAGTAGCCACAACAAACAGATATTTTGCTTGACTGCAACTAGTAAGCTGATGAAAATTGTATTTTTCTGATATTACGCTTATTTTACTGACCGAATTCCCATTCTGTTCCCAAGAGGAACATTGGGCCTGTGTAAAAATTCAGTTATAGTTGCCTTCAATTTAAAGGGATCCATCTTTGAAGGACTTTAATGTTTGGCTCAGCTAGCCATGCAGATAGATAAAAATCTATGCATCTTAATGAGCTGCCCTTCTAACCTGCCACCATCTATCTCCAATGCTAATGTGCACTGGTTCACTCGGAAGGGCCATCTACAAATGGCCTCCACTGATGGCAAAATGTATATAGCTAAGGCATGGGCAATGGGACTTCTGGGGTTATTCTTCACTATACTGTATAAAGTGCTGAGAGATGATGTTTTGTAGACCAAAACCTGGAAATAGCAGTTAGCATTATAGCTCATCCGGTTCCATTGTCCCAAAATCAATGGGTTTTTTTAATGGGTTTTTGGTCGATTGCCTGAAATAAGGTCTGTGGTTAACACAAGCTCAATATTAAGTTTTATTCTACGACATATTTTGTTTTAAAGCTTTCACTTGTCTTGGAAAAGGTGGTAGCTAACAAGTGGCTAAATGGAATTACAGAGTTTGTCAGTGATGTTAAACATCATCACATTGAACAGGTAAACTCATCTACTCACTTTTCCACTTTCAGTCTCATTGGGTCTCATTCATGAAACATTCGTAAATATACGAGTAAATATGTGAGTGATTTGCGCGTAAAGAGACCTTCCCGAAAACTTTTCTCCTGATTCACAAATATTTTGTAAACGTCAGATGTGATAGTGAAATGTGTGTGTGTGTGTTAATGAATTCCAATCAGTCGTAAATGGGACGCTCGTGCACGCTCATTCTCAATTACCATAAATCCCGCCCATTAAATCCGACTGACAACTATATATGGGCATCATATTATGACACCAAACGAAGGATTTCAACATGTCTTCTCAAAAGCGAATGAAAAATAACAATTTCTCATTATCAGATAATATTTTATTATCAGAAGTTCATTCAAAACGCCACATTTTATTTTCAACCGTACATAGTGGCGTATCAGGTCCTAAAAAAAAGGAAGCTTTGCAGCATATTACAGATGCAGTTAATGGAGTTTCATCTGTTAATCGAACAGTCCCAGTAGTGAAAAGAAAATGGTTCGACATGAAGCTTGACTGCAAAAAAACGAATTAGT
Organism: Phoxinus phoxinus; assembly: GCF_949152265.1. Taxonomy (NCBI): domain Eukaryota; kingdom Metazoa; phylum Chordata; class Actinopteri; order Cypriniformes; family Leuciscidae; genus Phoxinus; species Phoxinus phoxinus. The sequence goes on from NC_136888.1 coordinate 31,603,632, forward strand.
TCACTTCGAAAAAATATAGCCCAGCCCTATTGAAAGCAATTAATTATTTGATTAAAGTGTTCTGTTTGCAGATGATATCACTGGCTCTCATAATAAAAGTAAAAAGAAAAACCTTATGTAATTACTACATATAATATTTTTTCAAAATGCTGTGTAAATATGTACCCGATTGGTGTAAATATGTACCCGATTAAAATGCAGCCTTATTAATGAGCAAAACGTTCGGATGTTAAACACACTATTTACGCGTGGCTGGGAGCAGGTGTAGATTTCTTTCGTACCAACTAACATTTGGAAAATACGAACATTTTAATTAATCCGAAAATTTACGCCAGAACCACTTTACACACGATTTACACAAAAATGAGTTCTGCTCGTGTTTCATGAATGAGAGTGAGACCCATTGTGTTTATAATCATGTGTAATAGAGGCCAGCTAGAGCTGTGCGAGTAAACCTCACTCCCCTGGCCTCAAGAGGCGCTCTAGCGACTGACACTAGAGGCTGCGGTCTTTAGCGTCCTTGCTAGCGCACCCATCGAAAACGCCGGTTCGAATCCTGCTCGGAGCGGTGCGAGTGGAACCAGGGGGATTACACAGGCTCTTGTAAACTATTCTAACTCAACTTTTAAGGGAAAAGGCTTTTTTAAATAAATACTGAAAGTGTTGTCGGAAGCTTAGTGATGGTAACGTTGAAGTCATGTGACCGTGGTGTAGTTAGATTATAACCTACGTTTAGCTTTTTACTTCTGCCGATTGTGCTTTAAAAAAGTTGTGTTCGTTTGTGAAGGATATCAGGAGGAACAAAACGTAAGAATCATAATCTTTTGTTGGTCACAGCTTATTTTCTGCAAAAACTCCAAAGGCCAATGGATAAACCATATTGGGTTTTTGTTGAGAGGGACAGGGTGATGCTAACTTCCAGGTTGGCCTACAAAATATTAGAGACCTTGTTACTCTTGACCAAGAGAATTACATGTAATAGATGCTTGAATAAAGATTTAAACATTTCATTATCATAATTAATAGGAGATAATATGATTCATGATTAGTTATTTCAAGAATTATTACAAGGCGTCTTTGATGACTTCAAATGGTTTTAGCATTTCTTTGGGGTTCCGAGAATTAAAGCTGGATTTGGCATTGTTCTCGCACTCGGTGGCTGATGTAAACCCACATTCTCTAATCCTCTAGTTGTAAATGTTACATATATTTCCCCAAACTCATGAGTTTTTGATTAATTGCTTTGTGCATGTGTTTCATGGGCATCTTTTGTGCAGCTTGAAACCAAACAGGAAAATGCATTTTGAGTGAAATCTTGAGCTCTCTCTGAGACTTCATTAAGAAACTACTTGAGTGTGTACATGTGTGTAGAAGAACATAGCGTTTGATGTGGCGAGGTGATTTTAGAGCCTCTGGTGCAATGTTGCTGCATTATAAGTAGGTATCAGCACACTTCTCATTGGAATGCAGAGTGCAATCAAGTATCACTCAACACAAAATGACCTCACAGTCACAGTGCTCTTATATAAGGATAAGGTGATTATGTGCATGAGTTATACTTCCTATATAACTCAATTAGGCATACAGCACTTTTAGGCAAGTTTTGGTAATTATGCATGCTCTTTTAAAGGACTCGGTTTCATAAACTAGGATTATAATTAGCCAAACTGCATGCAGTGGAGCGTGGATGACTTTTTTGACAATGGTAACATTCTTCTAGTTACAATAACCATTGGTGGTAGATTTTAACAAGGCCAAATTTAAGAATATCTTCCTCATTATTGGAAAACTTGACAAGAGACAAGGGAATGGAACAAACTCATGATTATGCCTCTGCAACTGAAACTTTTTGAGATATACTGTAGACAACATAAAAATGTTAGAAACTCAAAATAAATGGATTAGACCAAAACTACAGTATATATCACAATAATTATATAATATTTATTTATAATAATGATATAGCAATATAGTAATAATCTAGTAAAATGAGGTATCTCATTTGATTATTTTCTCTTTTTATTCAGAAATTGATGGTTGGATGCTTAAAAAATATTCATCATTAAACATCATTCAACAAATGAACGATGGTTTTGCATTGAGTTTGCTATCAGTGCAAAAACAGCTCTGCATTTTAGCACTTAAACATAATTCTAATTGGAATAACCAAAATATGAAGCTGTGATGATAACTGCTGATACGCACACACACTTGCGACTTTATGATTCACATCAGTTGCATGATAAAGTGTTACCTTCTATTTTAATGTGAAATGCTGTGATGTTGCTTGGCAACAACTGTGTTTAACAAAACCCCTTTAATAAGAAGTTCTTTCTCATCTTGACTCGTTCCATTCTGTGTTTTAATGTTTATTCATCTTTCTAACTTCTAACATGCAAATAATGTTAAGTGATCCTACCCATTTTAAGCAGCAGAAATAAATGTTCCTCTATATAGTAAAATCTCTTCTGATTGACACATTTCTACCAATTTACAGTATTTACTTCCTGGTATGTGTTGTCATTTATTACTATTATTCATAATAATAATAATAATATATATCAACATCAAGACTAGTAACAACTCTTAGCAGTGCCATTTTGTAAGAGAAAACTTTAAAATTCCCCTCTGGTATCACGATGCCATTTTAATTTATTTATTTATTTTAATATGATTCCTATATCATTAAATGAAAAAAAAAAAAAAATCCAACTATTTCCTGAATGTTCTGCACTCGTCTTCATATGTCCACTGTAATTTCAGGGGAATTTATCCTTGAGGATATTTCTGATTGGTTGGTCATAGTGATGCAACTTGTAATCATGCTGAAAGTTATTACAACTGACTAACCTCAGACGGAAACTTCTTAAAGCAAAATAATTTTGAACAAAATGAGACTTTGAGCCATAAAGAGCTGTGTGAGGGATGAAGTGTCAAGGGTTTACTGAATGCCAGTGGCAAGTGTTGCACTAAGACCTACTTCAGAATAAATAACCTCAGAAGAGATGGTTCTGAAACTCCTTCTTTGAAATGTGTGTGAGTGTACAGCTTCATAACATTCCTAAAACTCGTAACATTTCTCAAACTCTTTGATATACAAATTGGGATATTTAAAAGTTCATCGTTCACATTTGAGACCACCACCAAACACAATGCAACTCTCTTTTAGTCTTTGTGTAATCTGAACTCTGAGCTTTTAAAGGTCCTTTGAATTCACAATTAGACTTTTTACTTTTAGTTAATGTTTGGTATAGATATGCACATTTAAACCAAGGGTGTAACCATGTTTTGAGCATTTTTTTATGAAGCTTAAACAAATAGAACAGTAAAGGAAATTCTCTGTCATTTGGCCATTTCTTATTATTGGGGGGATTTGTCATATATATTGATATATATGGTTATGGCCATGATTTAAACATTTAACTGACTAAATTAGCTAAATTAGCAAAGTAGCTATGACATAACTAAAAAGAATTGGCTACTTTATATAAAAAAAGGATGATCAAATTGTTATTTCCCACCCAAACTTTCCTTTTTCAAAAGGAAACATGTCAACACTGGACAGAAAACTGCACTTGTCAAGTGATTTCATGGGCTTTACTATATAATGGCTCACTAAGAGCAACTTGCAGTGTGTTCTGGGTTACAATGAGAAGTGAGAAAGCTACAATTCCAAACACGGAAGCAAGTTTAGTAACTTGGCAGATGATGCAACACAGACTTATTGAAGTTCAGCCTTCGAGACTTTCAGAGAGAAAGATGAGATGAGACCAGCACTTTGACAGTAAGCCTTTAAACTCAAGGTTCCACATGACGTGTGCTGTTTCATAAAGTAAAACAGCAAACAATGACCATTTCAGGACTCTTTACACAACATTAGTTGTTGATTGATCCATACATTTCTGTAGATGAATCATTTATGAATATTAAGATTAGTCGGTAACACTTTATTTTGATGGTCCCTTTTGAAAATTCTGTTGACTATAAGTAGATGTCAACTTGCACGTATTAGAGTGTCAATAGACTGTCTGCTTAATATCTGCTAACAATAGTCTCCCAACAGACAATAAGTCACTTTGCAACTACATGTCAACTTATTCTAACCCTCTAATGAGAGTTATTAGACATGTCGGTGCAACGTTTCTTACACTCTAAAATATGCTGGGTTGTTTTAACCCAATTTTGGGTAAAATATGGACAAACCCAGCCATCGGGTTGATTTTTTTTAATTGCATTTTTGATCCAACGTTTGGGTTTGTCCATATTTGACCCAACATTGGGTTAAAACAACCCAGCATTTTTTAGAGTGTATTGTCAACAGAATGTGTTAAAGGGACCATCAAAATAAAGTGAAACAGATTAGTCTATATATAAATATATGTAATTTAAGCCATAAACAAAACCTGAGAATCTGACCTGAGGTGAATGACAATGTCAAATAATTTAGGACTGAACTCAACCTGACCTCCTTGTTTTTTAAATTGCTCCTTATTTCTTCAACAAGACACACATATTCTCATAGCTCTGACTAAAATATGAAGGGCCATGTACACATTGGGGAAAAAACAATGATGACATCTAAATTACCTGTTTTTATTCAAGTAAAAATAGTTCAGTGATTTTATCAACCTAAATATATTGATTTAACCTTTTTTTTAAATGTTATATCAGGTAGCTCAATTGCAAGTTACCACTTTTTACAGTGTATGTGTCAAAAAGTTACTGATGCAAACTCAAATCTAGCCCTAGACCAGACGCCTTGTTGGGTCCGTCAGGCTCAGGTTGGGTGTCAGACCTCTAGATGTTCGAAACAAGCATGCTTAATCTCATTTCTATGTGACGGGCATCTTGAGTGGATATCTTTCTTGACAGCTTCTGAGTCAGCTCAACCCCCGAATGAGACAAAGAGCAAGAGAGTGAGATGCGAAGAGAAGAGACAGAAAGATAAAGAATTAGTGCTGACTTAAGGCGAATCTGCAGGAAAATGACATCCACCACGGGATATCAACTGCCAGTGCAATTCTAATCCAGAAGAGATACGAGTCAGACTCTGAATGGGAATGGAACAAGCTGTTATTTTATATCTGTTTGGCTTCGGTTATTGCCGAGATGCATGTGTAAGTAATTGATTTGTATGCTTGGAGTGGGCCAAGTGGTTCCTTTTAGTGTATAGCATTAGAGCCAAGTTCAGGATGTAGTGCACATGACGCCAACGGATTACGCACTGATTTGCCTTGCTTCTTAGCCTGCGTTTTTTCTTCTTCTTTTTGCTGGATTTATAGTTGGAATTTTCTTATTGTCTTGACAAGCATAGGGAAATCGCAGCTTCAGAGGTCCTTCTGGCAGGGTCTTGTGTTTATGCGTGCATGTTTTTATGTATGCATGTAACATTTTCAGCTCATAATTTACGCAGCAGAATTAATCCGTGGTCACACTAGACTTTGATTACTCAATTTCTATCAAGGTTGTGATATGATGTCACACACTCTTTTTTTTATAACATGAGTTTAACATAACAAATAGTACATTCAAAATGTAAAAATATACAATCTACTCGATTTAACTGCAAAAATATGCATTCTTTTAATCCAGCCAAGCGGTCACACCATGACGTATCGATTTTCTACTGGTCACACGTCTTCACGTGAGGCGAGTTCGCAGGTCAGAGTTCATCACACTCAAACTTGAACAGGGAAATGGGAAACTTTTCACATAAGCTTGCGTTTCCAGTCTGATGCATATGTGAATGGAAGTCAATGGAACGAAATGTGTAGTGTGACCGCCCCTTCAGTTCACTCAAAAAGTGAAAATTCTGTCATAATATACTCAAATTACACTAATATACCCTTATGTGGTTTAATGACTCTAAAAATGTCATGTGGGATAACCATTCAATAAAAAATTAACAATTTTCTTTACAGCTTAAATGCATCTTAGTGTTCAGAATTATTAATGGTTAAAATAATAATGAAAAATTCTAAATAATGATCTCACTTTATATTAGGTAATGTACTTAGGCCTATGTCAAAAAACTAAAACTTTGATTATATGAACGTGATTATATGATTATAAAAGGTTGTGCGGCTAGAATTCAATTCTTTTAAAGTCCCCCTATGGTGAAAATCAAGCTTTTATTGTTGTTTATGTGTCTATGTGGTGTTATTAATATGCTATAAGACAAATCATGTGCAAATTCATAAGTCAACACCAATGCTGAGTATTTTCTCCTCAAAGCTGCAGTGAACCAAAGACAGTCTCAAAAACACAGTTTGAAATCGATGGTGACGTGTTTCTGATGTCACAAACTACCTTGTAACCAATCAGGTCAACGTGTGATCGTCAATGAGTGGCTCTCTGAGCTGGTGTGAGTGAGTGGAGGCGGGGCTCATTTGCATATTCATAGAACTGCGTATACTAAATGAGGCAAGAGTGTAGAGTTACATTCAAGCAATTTTAAGGCATGAACATTTTATTTTTCTAGGAAATGTTTAAATATGTTTTACTTTATTATGATATCAGGACAGTTGTATCACCCTGACATGTGCCCCCCCCCCCAAAAAAAAAAAAATCACATATTTCAAATATCTCTTCAGAGAAGTCATATTTCAAGTAATTTTATGTATTATTTTAATTTTAAATGTATTATTTCTACTGTGAAAAACAAAGGAAATATCCTACAGAATGTCAAGTCTGCTCTTTTCCGTACGATGAAGGTAGACATTGACCAGAGGGGGAGTTTACATTTCTCTGTGTATTATCCCTTTATAGTCAAGGAGAGCGCTAGGTCCCCTTTCACAATGCTGACAGTGAATGAGTACGTCTTTAGAGAGGTTGGAGCTCAGAGAAATGCAAAATGTGGGTTGGATCAGCTTGTGGCATTAAGACCAAGAACCTGCGTTCTGATTAACTGTCATGAGAGTGACGCGTGTTGCTGAATGCTGTTGGTTTGACACACAGCTGTTAACCTTTACAAACTGCTGGCCCCTCTTTACGTCTCCACGTTTAACATCACACTGATAAGGCCCCGTGCGGTTCATTTGTTTAATAAACCCCCATGCAACCAGCTGAGGCCATAATCCTTCCCTATCATACTGTTCTTAGCTTAAGTCAAACTCCAGGACACAACATTAGCGGATTGTAAAATGAGGAATCTTTACACTTTAATACCCCCCCCCACCCCCTAAAATAATAATAATAATAATAATTTGTCACTATCTACTTTCTCACGAGTCATGCAAAAGGTGTTCAAGCTCCAAAATGACAACAAATAAACATAATAATACTAAAATGTAGTAATATATTAAAAGTAGTCCATAACTAGGCCTACTCTTGAACTAAATTTCAAGTCTTCTGAAAACATTTGAGAGATGTATGTGGGGAACAGAGTTATTTGCTGAAAATCCACCTCCCAGTGGCACTTTCATGAGAATAATGAGAGAAATAGCAATTCATAAATGATTCATTATTTACAGTGTGATCTTTTCAATAAATCGGTTGATGTGCTTTACAGAACAACCTGTGGTTTTTCCCAAAAGCATCATTAACCAACTGTAGTCACAAGCTCCGTTGTCAGCAGCATTCACAAATTCAGTGTTTCCCGAAACCACAGTTCAAACGAACATTCTCAAACAGCGTGCAGAGATTGACACAAAAAGAACCTGCCATTGAATCAAACAGTTGTAAACAATGCAACATGATTTAAATCAAAAATAGCGAAGAAGTCCTCAGATGTTCGCTATTTACAGCAATAATCTTGCAGGAAATTGAATCCACCTGCATGACATCATTATTTTCTATAGCATATTGTTGAACCAATGTGGATTGAACAACAGATGTGTAGAAGTTAGTAGGTTAGTCGTGGCTAGCTCATTTCTCCAATGATGGTTCTATGGTAGTTAAGCAGTGAGTTACATTGTTGTACAGGAAACACATCTCTGATCTCTTGATTGATTCATGAATCTGACGGATCTGGTTCTCGAATTCAACTCACTGACTCAATCTGGTCACAATGGTTAATGGATAAATAATGGATTGGAAGAACAGACTGAAATGTGGGTTATTATTCAGAGCTGTTATTGTTTTTACTGAACATTTTACTTTTATATTAAAGCAAATTTAGTTTTTATGGTGAAATAAGTTGTAAAAAGCCAAAATAAACTAATAAAATATTAGATTGACCTACATGGCTGTGTCTAAATAAAATACATGTATTAAATACAGCACACTGCAAAAGTAGTAAAACACAGATTGTCCAATTTACTTAATCATATTATTTGTCATCTACACAAAAGAATGTGTTTCTATTCAAATACAACAAATACTATGAATTTGAAGTTAAATCCTCTCAGGGAACAAATAAAATCATTTTGAGACAACTTTTTTTTTGGTAACTTAAAGATTATTTATTTTAATTATGTTGAAGTTACATGAACAATATAGTTTGTTTTACTTTATTGATTCGTGTGTCATGTGTACATCACATGATTAAATCAAGTAAATACTTTTTTTTTTAATTCTATGGTCTTTCTAATAAATAATATTTATACTTTGTATGAATGTTTTTGTCTATTTTTTATTAATATGATTTTTTTAACCAACCATAAATGTACCTTGAAAAAATTTAATAAATTTGGCTATAAAAAATTAGAGTATTTTTGGTCCATAAGTTGGTCCAAAGTATATGTATTTTTTTCTGTTAAATGAGTTCAAAGTGAGTGAGCATGAGTAACAAATTTTAAACTAAACAGTTACACTTTATTTTAAGGTGATGTAGTTACATTGTACTTACTCAAATAAGTAATATTAATTAACCACATTTACTTACTGTAGAGTTACGGTTAGGGTTTTGTTTAGAGTTAGTTACTTGTAATCATGCATCATTTACTGGCATTACTGTAGTACAGTAGGTACATGTAGTAACGTGTAACTATGTCATCTTAAAATGAAGTGTTACCAACTCAGCCTTTAGGATGTGAAGTAATGCACCATCAAATAATGCCTGTAGGTGCCGAACACAGCAGGAGACAATTTTCACATCATCTACTGCTGCTAACCTGAAGAAACCAGTGGCACTTATGACTCAGGAGAGAGCCTCATGCTAAAGAGACGGTACAGTCAACACAAGATGGAGCTTGGGGCTTATCACCTCAGCTCACACCACACACACATCTACGTGCTCAGCAGTGTGGAGCCGCTTGGTGAGAGCCCTAGCTCTTCTTTGAGACAGGTCACTAGAACTGAATGCCGAGTGCCAATCCTAACTGTCCCGTGCTCTGATACCTCTTCTTATGGAGAGCTTATCTTCACCCTACTTTTTATCCACTGCTGAAGCTCTGAATGAAAAAAGAGAGAGTCTCAAGGAGAAAGGAATCAAAGTTTGACAAAGTCAGAACTTCTCGGATTGGCGGTTAAAATTCAGAGCAAGTAGGCTTGTGCTGTACACTTGAGAGCACAGATTATTCCGGCTGAAATACGGAAGCCCAAAATTGGGGACTGCCGAGAAAGACTGCGGACTTTGCATGTGACACAGGCACCATCAATCATAACAGGCGTCTGCTTATTTGACACCACTCTTGTCTTCTAGAATCTCATTTTGATTTGGGATTTGGGGAAGAGTTCCAAGACAAATTGCTTTCTTTTTTCTTGAGTCAGTCGCTGTTATTTGGCGAAACAAACAGAACATAATTTCAAGGTCTCGTTGCTTCCTATATTTATGCATAACTATACAAGAGATAGTGTAAGTGCTAGAGACAGACCATGCATACGTGAATGAGAGAAAACAATACAGCTAAATATAGCATCTGTAGTCTCAGTAAGTCGCCCAGGGTTGTCCATCATTCACAAATAAATGAAATATGCCTTTTAAATTCAAATTCAATTTTTGGTATCAAACATGATGCAGATTTGTATACGTGTAATTCTTGTGTAAATACATAACTATATTACACTTTTTAAAACATTGAAACCATATTTGACACTCCTCTCTGTGGTGAAAAGCTAATATTGTAGTATTGAAGCAAGTTAATTTAGTTGCAGTATTGGTGAAACCATTCAAGAGTGTATAGGAAACAATCCTCCTTAATTCAGTTAAAAATAAAGCTGCTTACATTGATTATATTTGAGGATTTGGTTGTTCCCCCGCGGTTGAAATCATCACATTCCGTGGGGGGTCGCTTTAGAGATTTCAGTCCCATTCTCTCATTCAGGATCTACTCTAGCATGACCACAAATAGCTGCTTGGGGGTGTTACCAAAATGGCCGCTGAGTGAACTGACTTGGTTCTTAAGTGATACTGGTTATGTTAAAGGTATAGTGGAACATTTTCTTTTTCCGGATGGATCATCAAGACTATTGGTCCTCCTAGTTGTCAATCATTCTGGTGATATGTTTACGTAAGGCCGTCGTACGTGCTCATCCCTTTCTGCGCATGCGCACTTTCAGGTGTATATGTGTGGTGTGCTACGGTTTCAGCCAATCAATGAAGCTCGCCGTTCTCACCGGGTTTTTTCAAAATGTCTGAGGGTCGCAAGAGAAAAAGTGTCTACAAATTGTATGACAAGAAGAGAAAGGCCTCTGAAGAAAGAAACAAGACCAGAGTGTTTTTGGGAGAATATTTCTAAAAGCACAGGTTGGGCTTCCCACTGATGCCTCAGTGAAGTTTCTACTCGACAGGTACAGTTTGGCATGCTATTTGGAGAAATCCATTTAAAATTACTGCTAGTAAATATTAATGTAAGCTATGATTAGCGATGCTAGCCCTGGCACAAGTCACGCACCGCTCAGACACAGTAAACATCTCAATTTGTCTAAAGTAGCTTTATGACCAAATGGTAAAAGGTATCACGCTGAAATGTTATAAAACCTTGTGTGTTCCTTTTTGATAATAGTGTGACAGTGGAAAAAGTGCAAATCTTCTTTTTGAAAGTAGGCTTGTATGAGCCATGCCGACATGCCGTGCACTAGGAGAACTTGGCTCGTGCATGTTCTCTCGTGCACGCGTTTAACAGGCGTTCCCTCTCGGGAGCAGTGTTGCGCATGTGCATTTATTTCAAAAAGTGGAGAGGGCGGTTCTTTTCTAAAATTCGGGAAAATCTTCCACTATACCTTTAAGCCTGGAACACACCAAGCCGGCGCCGACGACCTAGCGCTGATGAAAGCCGACTGTGTTGTCGCCTCGCGTCGGGGTAAAAAGCTGCACTTGAACACACCGAGAGAACTACAGGCGAATGCGCGTTCTGCACCTGCGTGTAAATGAGACAACTGTCTATTTCTGCAGATATATTCATCTATATTCGTCATTCAAAAAGGGAAACCGACGCTACAGGCTGCAGATACACACACCGTAAACAAAGCAGTGCGTGCTTACCGTTTTGAATATTGATTGATTAATTGATTCCTTTATTGTCATTGTACTTTACATACAATTAAATGTTTTATACTTTCCAACATATACAGCAAAGACTAGTTAGATTCATAGTGCAAATTGTCCATTATATGTTCACTTAATTGTCTAGCATGTCAGAATATCTTGTGGTAATAAGTTGAGGATGTAGTAGAATATCAATCCTGCTAAACACTTAGTTTATTCCACTCCGCTCATGTTAATATTGAAATATTCGCCATGGAACACTCAGGTAAGATGACATAACATAAGACCAGCCTTCTATCTGTACCGTTTTGACTTCTTTGCTCGCTTTTTTGCAATTATTCTCGTGCACTGACTCGTTCACTAAGCTGAACAGCCAATCAAAGTTCCCTCTTTCACCGACGGCCCGACGCCGATTTAACATGTCGAATCGTCCGGAAAAAGCCAACGAGGACCAATTTCAGCCGACGGTGTGGAACACACGGAGAAAACTTAGTCGACCGATGCACAAAAACTGCCCGACGGCCGACCATCGGCTTGGTGTGTTCCAGGATTAAGAGCCAAGTTAGGCCTTGCTCACACCACAAAGACTTGGCTAGGATTCACAGCCATTTACCTGGACACAGCCTGGATCACTTTGAGCTGACACATCAGTACAGAGGCAAGAAAGTGTAACCGATCACACTGGATAACTCCCAGCTCAGTGACATTAAAATGACCTTCCTTGAAAGACCACTGACTTGGCTTTCACCCCAGAGTTTTTGCTCATTTTTCTCTTTCACACGTTTGCCTCTGGTCATTCAGCAAGTGTAGAAGTGAACAGGGCAATGGCAAGGAGACAGGACAGTACGTTGGGGTCTCTTTCATTCGCTTGGCAACCATCTTGATAGTTGTTCAAAGTTTTGCTTTAAGTGCAGAATAAGTCTGTTTTATGTCATTTTATACTTGAAAACAGACTGAAGCAAAATGCCCTTTCTGACAGACATGGCAGATTTAAAAGAATAAAAATAAAACTGTGACAGAAAGTCTAGCATTAATTTTATCCTATCTGTTTTCCTTCCTTGAACTGCCACCTTAACGTGGTGGAGGGGTTTGAGTACCCGAATGACCCTAGGAGCTATGTTGTCCGGGGCTATATGCCCCTGGTAGGGTCTCCCAAGGCAAACAGGTCCTAGGCGACGGGTCAGACTAAGAGTAGTTCAAAAAACCCTTTATGAAGAAAATTAAAGCAAGGACCGTGACGTCGCCCGGTATGGCGCAGCCGGGGCCCCACCCTGGAGCCAGGCCCGGGGTTGGGGCTCGTATGCGAGCGCCTGGTGGTCGGGCCTCCCCCCACGGGGTCCGGCCGGGCTCAGCCCGAAGGAGCGACGTGGGGCCGCCTTCCCGTGGGCTCACCACCTGCAGGAGGGGCCGTAAGGGGCCGGTGCTTAGAGGATCGGGCGGCAGTCGAAGGCGGGGGCCTCGACAACCCGATCCCTGGACACGGAAACTAGCTCTAGGGACGTGGAACGTCACCTCGCTGGCGGGGAAGGAGCCTGAGATTGTGCGTGAGGTTGAGAGGTTCCAACTAGAGATAGTTGGAATCACCTCTACGCACGGCTTAGGCTCTGGAACCACACTCCTTGAGAGAGGATGGACTCTTCACCACTCTGGAGTTGCCCATGGTGAGAGGCGGCGGGCTGGTGTGGGTTTGCTCATAGCCCCCCAACTCAGCCGCCATGTGTTGGAGTTTACCCCGGTGAACGAGAGGGTCGTTTCCCTGCGCCTACGGGTTGGGGATAGGTCTCTCACTGTCGTGTGTGCCTACGGGCCAAACGGCAGTGTAGAGTACCCGGCCTTCTTGGAGTCTCTGGGAGGGGTGCTGGAAAGTGCTCCGACTGGAGACTCCGTCGTTCTACTGGGGGACTTCAACGCCCACGTGGGCAACGACAGTGTTACCTGGAGGGGCGTGATTGGGATGAACGGCCCCCCTGATCTGAACCCGAGCGGTGTTCAGTTATTGGACTTCTGTGCTAGTTACAGTTTGTCCATAACGAACACCATGTTCAAGCATAAGGGTGTCCATCAGTACACGTGGCACCAGGACACCCTAGGCCGTAGGTCGATGATCGACTTTGTGGTCGTTTCATCTGACCTGCGGCCGTATGTCTTGGACACTCGGGTAAAGAGAGGGGCGGAGCTGTCAACTGATCACCACCTGGTGGTGAGTTGGATCCGATGGCGGAAGAGGAAGCTGGACAGACTCGGCAGACCCAAGCGTACTGTAAGGGTCTGCTGGGAACGTTTGGCCGAGTCTCCTGTCAGAGAGATCTTCAACTCCCACCTCCGGCGGAGCTTCGACCGGATCCCGAGGGAGGCTGGAGATATTGAGTCCGAGTGGACCATGTTCTCCACCTCCATTGTCGAAGCGGCCACTCGGAGCTGTGGCCGTAAGGTCTCCGGTGCCTGTCGAGGCGGCAATCCCCGAACCCGGTGGTGGACACCGGAAGTAAGGGATGCCGTCAAGCTGAAGAAGGAGTCCTATCGGGCCTGGTTGGCTTGTGGGACTCCTGAGGCAGCTGACGGGTACCGGCAGGCCAAGCGAACTGCAGCCCGGGTGGTTGTGGAGGCAAAAACTCGGGCCTGGGAGGAGTTCGGAGAGGCCATGGAAAATGACTATCGGCTGGCCTCGAAGAGATTCTGGCAAACCGTCCGGCGACTCAGGAGAGGGAAGCAGTGCCCCACCAACGCTGTTTACAGTGGAGGTGGGCAGCTGTTGACCTCAACTGGGGATGTCGTCGGACGGTGGAAGGAATACTTCGAGGATCTCCTCAATCCCGCCGTCACGTCTTCCATTGAGGAAGCAGAGGCTGAGGGCTCGGAGGTTGACTCGTCCATCTCCCAAGCTGAAGTCACCGAGGTAGTCAAGAAACTCCTCGGTGGCAAGGCGCCGGGGGTGGATGAGATCCGCCCTGAGTACCTCAAGTCTCTGGATGTTGCGGGGCTGTCTTGGCTGACACGCCTCTGCAGCATCGCGTGGCGGTCGGGGACAGTACCTCTGGGATGGCAGACTGGGGTGGTGGTCCCTCTTTTTAAGAAGGGGGACCGGAGAGTGTGTTCCAACTACAGGGGGATCACACTTCTCAGCCTCCCCGGGAAAGTCTATGCTAGGGTACTGGAGAGGAGATTACGGCCGATAGTAGAACCTCGGATTCAGGAGGAACAGTGCGGTTTTCGTCCCGGCCGTGGAACACTGGACCAGCTCTATACCCTCTACAGGGTGCTGGAGGGTTCATGGGAGTTTGCCCAACCAATCCACATGTGTTTTGTGGATTTGGAGAAGGCATTCGACTGTGTCCCTCGAGGCGGCCTGTGGAGGGTGCTCCGGGAGTATGGGGTCCGGGGTCCTTTGCTAAGGGCTGTCCGGTCCCTATACGACCGGAGCAGGAGCTTGGTTCGCATTGCCGGCAGTAAGTCAGACTTCTTCCCGGTGCATGTTGGACTTCGGCAGGGCTGCCCTTTGTCGCCGGTTCTGTTCATAATATTTATGGACAGAATTTCTAGGCGCAGCCAGGGGCCGGAGGGTGTCAGGTTCGGGGACCACACGATTTCGTCTCTGCTCTTTGCGGATGATGTTGTCGTGTTGGCCCCTACAGACCAGGACCTTCAGCATGCACTGGGACGGTTTGCAGCCGAGTGTGAAGCGGCTGGGATGAGAATCAGCACCTCCAAATCCGAGGCCATGGTCCTCAGTCGGAAAAGGGTGGCTTGCTCACTTCAGGTTGGTGGAGAGTTCCTGCCTCAAGTGGAGGAGTTCAAGTATCTTGGGGTCTTGTTCACGAGTGAGGGAAGGATGGAACGGGAGATTGACAGACGGATCGGTGCAGCTTCCGCAGTAATGCGGTCGATGTACCGGTCTGTCGTGGTGAAGAAAGAGCTGAGCCGCAAGGCGAAGCTCTCGATTTACCGGTCAATCTACGTTCCTACTCTCACCTATGGTCATGAGCTTTGGGTCATGACCGAAAGGACAAGATCCCGGATACAGGCGGCCGAAATGAGCTTTCTCCGCAGGGTGGCTGGGCGATCCCTTAGAGATAGGGTGAGGAGCTCGGTCACTCGGGAGGAGCTCAGAGTAGAGCCGCTGCTCCTCCACATCGAGAGGGGTCAGCTGAGGTGGCTTGGGCATCTGTTCCGGATGCCTCCTGGACGCCTTCCCGGGAAGGTGTTCCGGGCACGTCCCACCGGGAGGAGACCCCGGGGAAGACCTAGGACACGCTGGAGAGACTATGTCTCTCGGCTGGCCTGGGAACGCCTCGGTGTCCCCCCGGAAGAGCTAGAGGAAGTGGCTAGGGAAAGGGAAGTCTGGGCATCTCTGCTTAGACTGCTGCCCCCGCGACCCGGCCCCGGATAAGCGGAAGAAGATGGATGGATGGATGGATGTTTTCCTTCCTCGATTTAGTCTTTCTTTTTCTGCTGTCATTCCATAGGGATTTAATGTCATGAATCATGGAATAAATAACCACCACCCAAAAAGAAATAAATACGCTTCTCTCTGACTGAATCTTAAATCCAAGTAGCTAAATTAGCTCTAGTTTGTGCTCGGGACGGAGAAATGACATGCCATATACTCAGGCTGTAAGGCAGGATCCGTTTGCATTTATATGCTGTATTAAGTTGTCAAGGTTTAGTGGTGGTAAATGTGTTTATGCATTTCATATGGACCTGAAAAACAGCATTTTGTTTCTAACTCAGAGGCAATAGAGATAATACATCTAGGTGTGGATTATCATCACAGCTGTCTGAAAAATATTTTTGTCTTTATCCAAGAAAATGCAATTCCAGGTATTATAACCAAATCCTAGAGTACTTTGAGGAAACAGTAAGAGGTATGTGCAAATAGTATTTAAAAAAAAAAAAATTATATGCAAGCTTATCTTTTTCATATAGGCCTTGTTTCACAGAAATGGCTTAGATTAAGCCAGGATTAGGCCTTAGTTTAATTAGGACATTTAATTAGGTAGCTTTTATAAAAGTCCATATATATATATATATATATATATATATATATATATATATATATATATATATATATATATATATATATATATGTATATATATATAATGCAACTTGATACAAAACAATGACAAGCAAATTGCTTTCTGTTAAAACAGCTCAAACATGCATTTTAGTCTGGGACTTGACTTAAGCCTTGTCTGTTGAACTGGGGGATAATGAAGTAAATTAAAAATTGGCTTTCATGGTCCAAAACGTCCTCATAGCTCCATAAAGTTTCCTAAAATAATTTATTCCATCTACTATAGCTTTCCTTGGCGCCTCCATGAGTATTGAGAAGTAATGGTGTCTAATTCTTGAACAAATCCTTCGTTTGAGTAAATTATTTCAAAGAATCAGTTGATTCAGATCACAAAACTGGTCTGTGCCGGGTTTCCCGATAACGATGTATTTTAGCTCTTAAGAGCGCTCTCTACGTGCAAGGTTACGAACGCTCGCGGCAATTCCACGCGCGTTTCCCAAAAATGCACTTAACATGAACGTGCAAGAACTCGTTTTACGTGCTACTTAAGAGTCGCTGTCCATTTGCGAAGTGCTGAAATATTACCTTATATGGATTCCTATTCTGAACGTTTAACCTAATAATCGTCATCTGTTGTGGATTAGCAATCAAGACAAGTCTATATAAAGCACCCACAGGCGGAGGGACTGACAAAATGGCTGGGGAAAAAAAATAAATAAAAAATATATAGATACCTTTCAAAAAGATTACATTAAAGAGTGCCCTTACTTAACAGGGAGGAAGATGAAGAGGTGGAGGAGGTGGAAGAGGAGGACGACGACTAAGAAATGGGACCACATGATGGCCAACCAAGAAATCGCCAATACATGGCTGGTTTTCGTGCACGTCATTGACAGATTTTTTTTAATTCATCCCTATTTTGCCCAGTCTTTGAAGCATATTTTCCACATTACTTCTTTTATATTTTTTTTTGTTAATTCATTTAATTTAGGTGTGTATTTCTATCTTTTTCTTCCCTTTTTAATTATTTCATTTGTAAATTCATGTAAACAAAAAACGAGTAAAATAAAGTGTACAATAAAGTACAATCAAAACATTATATTACTCACGTTGCAGTGTGTTAAATCTAGATAAAAGTGTAATCTGCCGGTCGTCCTGCAGGTGTCCTCATAAATCTGTCTTCTTACGATGCACTTGGGGATGTACGATTACTCCAGAGCACTCGTAGTTCTGCGAAGATTTTCAAATGCTACTTAAGCTACGATGCTTTTGGGAAACAGACCATAATATTAAGATCAGTCGTACGATCGTTTTTACGATCAACTTAGACTTACGATGATTTTGGGAAACGCAGCCCTGAATGTTTCGTTTATGAATTGGACTAATTCTCAAGGTTCAATTTGAGATACAACAATACGTCAATGAGCCAGTCAAAGAGGATCATTGAAATTTCATTTTCAACTTCTGGCACAAAGTTGACGCATGAATTCAGAAGACTTGAACTCAGAAACAGACAACCTTTATGATGATTTTTTTTATTTTATTTTGGGTTTTGAGAAACCGTTCCATTTCATTATAGGAAAAATGTCAAAGGATATTCTTAAAATAATCTGGTGATTAAGTATATGACATAATATTTGTTTTGCAATTAACTATTCTTTAATAGCCAGGATTGCTCATCTAGATTATGCGGCTTTGGTCTGGATGATAGACCACATGTGGACATAGCCAGGTCCAGGCTTTGGCAGGCTCCAAAGAGGAGGACCACGGCTAATGAGTGAAGGAAACAGCTCTTCAAAAGCTGTAGCCTGACAGCTTCTTTGATCTACCCATTTGCACTCACTTGTGGCCACTTGATGGCTCTCCCCTGCCCACTGAGCCGAAGCCAGGTACCCAAGGGTCTATCACAGGCTTCAGGTTGAAGAGTCGGCACCATCACTCATGAGTAAGCACTTCAGGACAGGATTAGAAGAGATCAAGAGGTCTTCACATGTTCGGCCCATTGGAGCTCCGCTATAGCTCGCTATAAATGTGGGTCAGGACGTGGATGACCGAGGGCCCCCGTTGAAGATGCGCTTGGCTTGCCTTGAGTGGTGATGAAGCGGGCTGCGAGTCATCCATCTCCCCCCGGCTTTACTGCTTTAGTATTGAGCAGGGCTCAATCAGACGGCTGATGAATGTCAGCCGCCTGCTGGAGAAGCCATAAAAAAACAAACAAACGGATGGGAGAAGCAGAATTAATGGCGGCAGTGGAGCAGGGAGGCTACCTCGCGCTCTTACTCTGATTAAACAGAGACCATCACAGGGGAAGGGGCCATTAGAGATTGATTGTATTGACTTTATTGCCTTTGCTGGAAAAAGACGTGGTGGCAACCATTTTCCCCCAATCACGCTCTTTTATGTGTGCCCTGGGCTGAGGGGAGGCACTTCTCCATTTGCCAGGCGATTCTGTCAGAAACAATGAGCGAGACCCCAAAGAACTACCAGCTCTCTGTGTCGACAAGGACAGCTCCTCAGGCCAGGTTGTGAAAAAGCTTTCAAAGTGAAATGCTTTAAAATAATGCTTTAAGAAGGCCTTTGTGGTGCTAAAGAGCTAACAAAAACTCCCGGGATAGCAGAGGTAAAAAGAACATCATTTCTGGTTAATAGCATGACTACTGCAAAAGCAAGCGAGGGATACTGCAATGAAACCAAACAAACGGATGCCATTAGTCATCAAACTCAAATATTTGTCATCCAACTCAAATATTGTTTGCTGCTGTACTGGATGACTTTAGATAAGGTATATCAATAACAATCCTGACATCCAGATATTCTTTCTTATTATAGTATGTGAAAAGCAGTAAGTCCGACCGGACAGGCTATCCGAATACTCAGTATTCATGAAATGCTAGGTGAACATTACTAGTATGGCCTACTGCATGTGCAATTCTGAAGTGGACACTTTGCTAGCCCATGAGGTCACAGGAGCTGAGAAGGCGTCAGATTCAAAAAGCTGAAAAAAATTGATTTGCAACTGCTTTATGAATGTTCCTGTTAAATGTCATTGTTACTTTTATGTTCGAATAAGTTGTTTTATAAAAGTTTGGCAACGTTAGACATAGCGATTGCTAGTCATATCAGATCAGGTGTAACAAGCGATGAGAGGAATATGACGATAACGATAACGATGGAGCGATGAGAATTTTCAGTTGTTCTCCAAGAGTCAAACTATGGGAAATCTAGGAACGGATGCTTGCCAGAACACACGATATAGGCAATCTCAATATGATGTATTTTTGGGGATAAACACTGGCTTTCATGCAGTTGAACATAATTATAGTTCTGAGTGTATGATTACAATTATGGATGTGACAAAGTACTTGGTTTGGCATTTACTGTGATAGAGCTTGGCAGTTTTCTTTGAGAGGAAGAGGGAAGACCCACAAATGATTTACCCGGAAATATAAGGCCTTTTAATTTCCTTCACTATAATAGATTTAATAAGATAGAAATAATGCTTTCTTGCTTTCGTGCATCTGCCTGAAACTTGTCAATAGAAAACAAAATAAAAAAGAGAATGCAGTTTCAGAAAATAGTATTTGAGATATTGAAAAAAAAAGCACAGTTGTAACAGTACTTATTCTTGCTAGTGTCACTTTTTCCCACAATAACAGTTGTCAGAGCATATACTTGGCACAAGATTTTTTTTGTGGCTCAGTGCTCTAAACAACATACAAACCTACATATTTTGGAGTGTTTTTTCACCTTTAGAGCGAAAAAATTTTTTTTACAACCTGTAAGTAAATTGTCGACTAACGTAACCAACCGAATGTGTTGCATCAGATATTGTTGATAAAAAAATTCAGCACAGTACAGAAGCAAGTGAGGCAGATTACAGTGATCTCAGGGTGAGTGATTGCCTCACCGTAACTACTTGACTGTGCAGAACAAAATGTCTTGAAAACTGCTGGCATTTACCAATCCTACATGAATCACTCCTGAAACAGGGAGAGAAAATAGTTTTGCTTGCACATTGGAACATTAATAAAGTTTTTCCGTAGCTATCTTTCCTGCCTAGTGAAAATAAGGACAAAAACTTTCCGCAGTGCAGTTCTTCAATAAGACAATCATGCCGGCCTCATCGCATAATAATAAGCCAGACTGCTTTATTGAGCCTTTTTTTTTTTTTTTGCTTTGAATCTAAGCAAGTGATATCTTTCATCTCACAGTGGCCCAAAGCAATGCATACATAACTCAGCAACTGGGACAATTTCAAATGCTTCAATGACATTTGCTTCATAATATTGGTTTGAGATGGACAGGCTCCTCCATGCCCACAGAGACCGTGTCCCACTCCCATCACAGTCGAACCATTTGATCTGGTGATATCCCTCGGATATGGCAGAGATACAGGGATCGACCTGATGTGGCATTACATCTTTACACAGAATCTGGAAGCACAGAGCTGCCTTAGTGTACGCCACTGAGGACAGGTAGCGGAATCAAAATGGCTTTTCCCTCAAAGCTAATGATATCTGGAGCATACAGGCGACATGAACGTCTTGATCCTGGAACAACATTACAATCAACCAATCAGATTTGAGGGAAACATGTACAATTTATGTCAAGTTTAGGCTTACAACCAGGGCTGGGTGCTTCTACATCAGTGTTATTCATCACTTCCCTTTCATTTTAGGGATTAGTTATGGGTAGGGTTCATTTTAGGAGTATTAGGGTTAGGACTACATTTTCAGACAGAAATGTTGTTCCAGGATCAACAAAATACGTTGATCCATGCACATGTTGTGCATGGCAAAATCACAGTGAGCCAAGTGTGAACTCTAAGATGGCTTCTGTAACACATAGGATATTATAGTATTAATAATAATAATAATAAAAAGAGTAATTTTTGATTGGGTATTTTTTGAAAATGGGTCATAACAACTTGACAATGCAAAAAAAGATGGATTGGCAAGTTGTTATGACCCAAATGTACGTGAGTCCGATCCTGAAATGTGCCCAGGCAATTTAGGCAAGAATTTTGACTTCTGTAACACATTGATTGTTATGATAGTAATGATAATATTTTCATAATCGGTGCATTACATTTTCAATCTCAATTCATTAAAATATGCATTTTTAGACCATTAAATGTTAACTTTATTGCATCATGTCACACTGCCAAACTGTGCTGAATAGCAGCACATTATTGTCAAGAACTGAAATGTGAAAACTGCTAATGTACCTGTTGAAATTTTGGGTACGTTTTACACCGTTTTTTTGTTTTTTTTTGGAGTAACCTTACTATATATTGGATTCATATTCTTGAATTTACATTCTATAATGCACAAAAGTTGTATTATTAAAACTATGTTTGAACGACAACAACCAGTGGACAAGCGTGAACAAGCTTAATGTGGAGCCCTGCAAAGATGTCATGGTTTCTTACAGGTTTCTTAAAGCCAGCACACACATGAGGAGATCTGCATATTGATCAACCGCTAGGCTTTCCAAAGAGCAGAACGATTTGAATAAACAGCAAAGGTTTGATCTGAAGACACCCATCAAGGTGGGTCAATAGCACCTCGGGGAGTAGAGCCTCCGTCAGGTCTCCTGACAGCCAGGGATCGAGAGAACGACCTGCATGACGAATGAGAGGGAGACATGTGGGCTAGGAGAGAGATACAGATCTGCAGACACGTATCCGTTCTCGAGCAAGAGAAAAGCTCCACAATAGCCCAAGTATCTGCCAATTGAGAAATCAGCGAGATGGCAAATAACAGATGAGGGATATTTAGATATTAAGATATTTAGATTGGGAGATGCGATTAATCAGCAGTTATGCCAACAACACTGGAACTTAATCACAATAGATTAAATCACAAATGTTTAAAATTAATTCTGTAGTTTATCAAAGAGCCTGTATTGCAAGAAATATGTGTGGCTGCACCATGAAGTTTACAACGGCTCGCAAAGCACTTATAAAATGTGTCCAGGCAATTTTTCAAACTGCTGTGCTATGCACTCATGTGACAATAACATCCCAACTGTCTGCCATTACCGGGCTAATAATGTCCAGTCTCTCTTATGGCTCATGTCTACTGTAAAATATTGTTTGCAGGGACATTAGAAAACATTCCTGCCCGTTTTCTCAAGAGATACATAAATTACCTGCCATATGCAATAAGCCAATCAGTGCTAAGAGGTCATAAACTGGCTCTTGAGGCGCATAATGCTTGTTCATACCACCCTCCAACTTCCATCTTCCAAAGCAGCTTATTCACTAGAACTACGTCTGACATAAATACAACTTTTTTTTGTTTGGTTGCCATTGCATCTAGACACGAGCGTCCGATACATATGCGCGTCCTCTCTCCTGATCTGACACATAATCATTATCTCTGATGTGAGAGCTGTATTTATTAGGTGAGGTTACAACCTTTACTTCCTCTCCTCCTTCTTGTAGTGTTGTAGTCATGACCCTGAAACTCATTAAGATCCACCCACACTCCATTCAACACAGCTACTTCTTATCTTCATAATCATTCTAAACACTCAAATCTCTGTAGTATAACTTTAGGGCACATTTAAAATGCTGTTTGTAGATTTTATTCTTTTTTTTTTCAGCATTAGAATCTTAAAGTTTTATTTTTTTATTTTTAGATTTGTGTTGCTAGCCTCGGTGACATATTTTTGTAGCTGAGTAAAATATTTAAACTAGCCAAATTTAACCTCACATGTAAGTTACTCAATATTACCCACTTGTTTATACACGTAGAACCGTTGTATAAAAGCAATATCACAAAAAGTAATCATAGATGCCCATATTCCGTAGTATCCGTACAGCAACATGATTGTGAATGTAGGTATAGTCAGATAACAATATTTAACAATGTATACATATATTTTTCATTTGATTGGTTCAACCGCCTGCCACCCTCCCGAATTTAAATAAAATATAATTTTTTGTCACGTCATCCACCCGATCCGCCGCGCATCTCTACCGCGCCCCCAACACATTTGTCGCCCTAGGCAACCGCCTAGTTCGCCTATAGCAATCGCCGGCCCTGAATGTGATATTGCAAAAAACATAAATAACCCCTACACATTAACATGAGTTAAATCATTTTAGCAGCATGCTCAAAACAGCAATGTGTTAATTCATGCTAGTAACATGCTACCGATGTGCTAATTGATGGTAGAAACATGCTAGCAACATGCTAAACATGTTAACACTTTGCTAATTCATGCTAGAAACATGTTAACAATGTTATATAACTCAAGGAACATTTTAGGAATGTTAAAAACATGCTAGCAATTTGCAGATTGATGCTAGAAACATTCTATAACATGTTAGCATTGTGTTAATTCATGCTAGAAACATGCTAGCAATTTGTTGAAAGGAAAATGCTAACAAACAATGCTAAATTATGGTAGCAACATGGTAAACATAGTAGCAAAGTGTTAAATCAAGCTAGAAAAAATTATAACAATGTGTTAAATCATGTTAAAAACATGCTAGCAATGTGCTAATTCATGCTAGAAACATGCTTGAGAAAGGATGCTTGAGCAGTTTTTATTCAATACATTTTGATCCTACAAAAAAGTACAATGCTTTCTCACTCCAAAGGCATCAAAAACGAACACTGTATTGACAACCTAAGATAACTTCTGAATATTTCTTAATACAATACAGTATTAAAACCGAGGATATGACAGGCGGATGCAGTCACAATAATTCATTCAAAAACGACAAAATTCTACCTCTTCTGCCTTCAGCTTTGATATGAAATGCTTTTGACTCTCATGTGTCTTGTTTCAGAATAGTCACTGCAGAAAAGGTTACACGCTTGTTTGAATGTTGCGACTGCTGGAGACGGCAATGAGGAATAAGCCGACATTTCTGCCGCTTCCTCATAAATCGTAGTAGATGCATATTTTAGGAGAACATATGTATTGCAAACCCTTCCACGTTGCTGTTCTTTATTTTTATTTTTTATTTTTGATGTAGGCGTACCAACGCAGCATCATTGCAAGATCTGAGCAGCTGCGATACACAGTGTGGACGGTCCGTTATTTAGATCAGATTCCAATCGGATACACAAATATTAACAGTGTTAACGTCTTTATTATCAAGCTGATGATCTGAATCTGGTGTGTTTGATTAGAGCACTGCTAATGTTGTTGGTAGCTTTCATTTCCCACTAAAAATCTACTAAAAATCCTTCCAAAATTCCTGAGCCGGCAAAGTTGGTGAATTTTTTCCCTCTGAATATGAAATAAATGAATGTAACATATAATCCCCCCAGAGTCCTAATTAATTTATCTAACGTACCAAAGGACCGTTCGCTAAGCCATCAGAACATACAAAATAAAAACTTCAAATATATGTGTCATGTATACATGACTCAAAAAATGAATAAATCCCACTCTTCCTAAATCTATCGCCACCTCAGGCAAAGGAAAAGTAGAACAATTATTGTGGTCGCCCCCTGACTATTCTTGTGTTCATTACATAAATATCTGTTTTTGCTGGCAGGCAAGGACATTGGCTGTGTGCCGCTAATGTTCCAGTGTGACGTCGAGTGCGCAGTGTGATTTTAATATTTGAATAGCTGTGGGGAGCCAGAGCCTCTGTTTCCCAGCGTTAACATAAACCGAGTGCGTTCGGTCATTACGAAAGTCATTAGGGCACCTGTGTGTTAGCTAGAAAGCGTCTGCTGACTGTGTCTAAAGCTGAGTTGGCCGTAGCGTCTCTCTGATCGTCTCTCAGTTCCTTTTTTGTTATGCATTACTCACAGCAGGTGCTCGTAGCACGCTCACGCTGGAAGATGCGATGCGATAAGTAGTCCTCTTCACCTTCCTGAAGCCCCTTGACCCTTGAGAAATTAGTTGGATTATGTGCCGTCTTTGTGAAGTTTAGGAGTTGCTGTAAATGAAGTGTGGCTAAATTGGTAAATTGTTTTTTACGCTAATTATGACATTTTTTCCCCCCTCTGAAAGCCATTTGTCAACTGTTCTTTGTTCTAAGATGTCGTTTGCAAGCTGATAAGTGTAAAAAGTTGTAATTTTTCTCTCTCTGTCCCAGATTCCACAGGTATTGAAAACATTTATTGACTAAAATGATTGTTAGAAGAGAAAGAATCTCCTCCTGCATTAGATTTACTTCTGGTTGTCCATTGATCATTCGAATGACATTTTCTCTCTCATGAATAATATGCTGCTTCCTCTATGAAGGAGCTCAGGGATATCTGGTGTCTTCTGCTCCATCCATGTCCTTTTCCAGGTTGTTTTCCTAAGGAAGGGAATGTCTGAATGTGTGACTCGTCATCCTTCTTGAGACTGGAAAGCCATTCATTCAGTTCACACAGTAATTACAGTTCAAACCAAATCAAACTGGACAATATATTATTCATAGTGGGCCAATGACATTATGCTAATTTGTTTGTCTTGATCTATTCATTTATTGAAAAATAAATTAAAAATGCAATTCATACATGCAGTGACTTGAATATGCCTTTTCTATGATCACCATTTTTAATTAAAATTATTTTTCATTCTTAGGGAGGAAAAAATAAATAAATCGGGGTCATAAAACTGCCCTGATATCATAATGAAAAAAAACAAACATAATTAAATGGAATAAATAATTATTTTTTATTACTTTAGGAAAAAAAAAAAAAATGCATTGGTCATGTGACGTATATCCAACATGCATGAAAAAGACAGGGAATTATATAGAGCAAACAACTCTCGCCAAGTCTCTTAAAATATAAGATAATTTCACTTATTTTTTAACCTATCATTACACCACAGACATTTTATTTATTTATTTATTTATATATTTATAGGAAAGCATGTGGTATGTAAATGCCTAATTTGTTTCCCGTTTTAATTAGACATCTGTCACATGCAATAATACTGAGTATTGAAATATTAAAGTTTTAAATCAACATTTCATGTTGACTTTAAGCAAGCTAACTAAAAACAAACAAACAAACAAAAAATTCATTCATAAACATTTACACCTAATTAGGTATTTTGTGTGCATGTAAATAATGTATCAATTTAATGTCCTCTTAACTCTGATTTATGGGGCTATTTTATGACCAGATTTACCTCATTGAGGAAGAAATGACCCTCCCACCTCCATCTATCTCATTGTATTGACTGAGTTACCACTAACTTATACACTTATAAAATACTATAAATCTGGCCCCTGGAAAACTAAGCAGCCATTACCTAACGTACTTACTCAAATAGGAAGTTTCAAGAATGTGATTTTCAGCAGCACTGGATTAGACACCTTCCATTGATTCTCTCGATTTCTCGCCCTCTCTCCCACTTTCTCTCCTTTTCGCTAGTGTTACCTTGAGCCGGGCTCCAAAAACCTCTCTCCACATAATAATGAGAAATCTTCAGCTAAAAACAGACAGACGCTTCATCTTAAACAGTCAATTTGTTGAAGGATTTCTGAATTAAAGAGCATATTAGCGCAATTAGAACGAGGCTACAGTTCAGCGATCCTAATGTTTTGCTTAATCTGGTTTGAGACACAGTATAATGGCTGTGTGTGAATGCTGTTAACCTATGAGGGTGTGTAAATAATGACTGAATTTCATGTTTGGGTGAAGTATTATTTTAAGAATCGGCTGTGTTTTTGTGTTGTTGGGCAATAGCATTGCTACAAACAGTTGCAACTATTTCAAATGTGCAGTATGTAATATTGACAGCTAGCGATTGAAATGTGTACTGTAGTCCATATTCAAAATACTGTGAGAGTTGTTTCCCCCGCCCCGTCCTCGACGCTCACGAGGGTTGCCAGATTGAGGACACGCAACAGGAACAAGCGCAGTTGACAATGAAAGGCGACGAACCTTACACTGTAAGTTACTGAGTTGATTTATCTGCGTTTTAATAAGCCTATGGACACAAGCTTTTTAGATGGATGCCGAGGCGTTTTAGGTCGGGTAGAATCTGTGGCTTATTTATTACATAACGGAAGTTGATCCACTGTATTACATTTGTATTGACAATATTTCCGTCCTTTTTTTTGTAATTTCTTTACTAAGAAGTGGTCACACGTTACACAATTCATATACACTGAACTTTTTATTTTTCACTACATTTTTGTACAATTATACAATTATATACTAGCCATTTTTTTTGCAACATTCTGCTCTCTAGATATCGTTCAACCTTTAATTAATGCACATTTTACAAGTTGACTGTTCAACAAAAATGTAGCAAAATTCTCTACTGTGGCCTTGTCAGGTGTATTAACAGTGCAAAAAAATCAAAGTTATCCCATTTTTGTGCCAATAAAGAATTTCAATTCATTTTATTTCACTTCAGATTCAAGTTTAATCTTTTTGTGTTAAAAAAAAAAAAATTGCTTCACTGAGCCAGAATCTGTACTATGTAGTATTATTACATAAAGCAAAGGAATGATCATTTCATTGCTTATGCTTTCAGATGAGCCAGTCTCAGTTCAGCGTCTGTTCAGACGTGAATGCCGTCAAGGCTCGTCCTTCATTCAACTGTCAACTTCTGTCATTGTGTTACACTGCAGTCTCTGAATTGTTAATCAGATGCCCAGCAACTGCAGGTCAAACTCACAAACTTTAATAGATCCAATACTAGAAAAGCTCAGACAAGTTGGGAGAAGAAACCAAGGTAAAAAGTTTTAAAAGGTATGGTTACCATTAATGGATATTTAACTTTTATCATTTATATATGTATATATATAATTAAAATCAGTTTAATATATATATATATATATATATATATATATATAAACTCGAAAAATGTGGATATCGTGCAAAAGTTCATTTATTTCAGTAATTCAACTTTAAAGGTGAAACTAATATATTATATAGACTCATTACATGCAAAGTTAGATATTTCAAGCCTTTATTTGTTATAATTTTGATGATTATGGCTTACAGCTTATGAAAACCTTTTCACTATATTCTAATTTTGAATTTGGGGTTTTCAAAATCTGTAAGCCATAATAAAAATTATAACAAATGAATGCTTGAAATATATCACTTTGCATGTAATGAGTCTATATAATATATTAGTTTCACCTTTTAAGTTGAATTACTGAAATAAATGAACTTTTCCACGATATTATCATTTTTCGAGTTTCACCTGTATATAATTTGCATGTGTAATTATTTACTGTTGCTGTTTTGGGCCACAATATATGAAACAGAAACATCGAACATCTTGTGTGGAACATAAAATACAATATTTTGCAAAATTTCTCAGTATATATATTATTATTATTACTATATATATATTTTTTTTCATCAATGGTCTCCAACACATTCTCCGGGAATGGTTTCCAACATTCTTGATGACAGAAATGTAATTTTTTGGTGAACTGTCCCTTTAAATACAGCGGGCACTGGCAGATGCAGGATTACAACAAGACCCCTTCAGGTCTCGTATTCAAGTACATTAGAGAGCCATACTTGCTTGACTGGAAATATGTCCCTCGAGACTTTAGCAATATTGCTGCTGAGTGAACTGACTTCCCTCAGGACTTTTAGGAAAAGGTACTAAAAAAATGAAGTTACTCTACAGTAGCAAACAGTTCTGAATTGCAGAGTCGTCTGTATGAAGTTATGAATACAATGTAGTTAAAAAAAAAATAGACACTGTGTTTAACTCAGTTTAATGCATCTACATTTTAAAAGTTGACAAAGTTACCAAAAAAATTATCAACATACTACTGTAGTCTAGGTGGTCAGCTATAAAGTGTTAACAGGAGTTAAGCTGCCCTACTTTCATCTACATGACAACTTTTTCTGGTTCTTTGACCAAACAGCAGAGGACGCATGCAGTGTCTACAATGACATGATGATTACAGGTTGTGTATTGCCTCACGAAGGGTTACTTTGCTGATATGGGTTTCAGTCATATATTTTCCAGTGCCAGGATCTAGTAGGGAGTATTGTGGAGGTAATATCATCTGAGAAGTGGGGAATCACTTTTGTATATGTGATATTCTTAGAACTGGTTTACTGTATGTTTATATTTCTGGCACATTAGCATTAGACATTGCCCTGGTGAATTGATTCAGTCACAGAGTCCTATTTAAAGATACTGTAATCTTGTTTCTATATCCCTCCTCTTGACTCTCCTGTTCAGGCAATGTTGGGGTTAATTTTTCCCAAAGCACAAACTCACCTGTGGCCCTGGTTATTTATTCAGGAATCTGGCTGTGTGGAAAACGTGTTGATATGGAGAAATGTGTGTTAACTGATTTCAGGTTATGATGCTTTAAAGTAATTAGTGTGTGTTTGTGTTAACTGAATGAAAACATGGCTTAACCTGTGGGCCTTTTTAATTTCTCTTGTTTGGATTACAGAACGTCTGAACTCTAAAAAACCCCACTAATTGTATTATTGTAATTATTAAATAACTGAATAACTGACATAATCATAACCTTCAAGCTTAATTTGTGATTTTTTTGTAATTATATTTTTTCATTATTTAAATCATACATTTTCCAAACTTGATATTACTCATAAAACACATTGAAGCTGTTGTTTAGAGAAACAAATTAGCTTCTTAAGGAAAGCTACATATAAATAAAATGCAATTTATTCAATATCAATTGCACTTATGTAAATGTGTATAATACGTATGTATGTTTGTATAATAATTTATATTATTTTACATAAAGCCTATTAGTCAATATAAATCAGATTTAAAACTTTGATATTTAGTGATAGCCTCTGCATTTGATGCAATTGTCATAAGCAAAAGTGTTCATTTAAAGTGATAGTTCACCCAGAAATTAAAATTCTGTCATCATTTGCTCATTTCTGATTACTCATTACATATTTCTGTCCCTCCATTGAAAAAACAAACAAAACAAAAAGTCATGTACAGCGATTCTGACTAAACCTTGCATTAAACTGCTCGATTCATATTACTTCTACAATTTCTTTTTGAACTTTTTGAATCTTGAAAGTCTATACTTTCAATGGAGGGACAGACATCTCCCAGGTTTCATAAAAAAAAAAATTTTTATTTGAAGATGAACAAAAGTCTTGTGGGTTTGGAACTGCAGGGGGAGTAATTGACACAATTAAATATTTGGGTGAACTATCCTTTTAACAGTTTCCCTGCCATCGGTTATCACTGTTATACGGTAGGGGGCGCTAGTAGTCATCTTCTCAAAGAATACTGAATCTCCTGATCAAAACACAGGCGAAGAAGAAGCAAGCTCTAGAAGCACATAAGGTAACACGATCATCAAACATTCAACAGAATATACATCAAAACTCCCTAAAGTCACCAAATTAAATATCAAACCCAGGAAGTGGTACAGGACTGTGTTGATGGACTTGATCTACTCTATGTATGTTTTTAACATATTTCTAAATCCGGATGTAGTCTTTGACAAAAACACTTTTATATATATATATATTATATTAAAAGAAAGAACAAAGCATCTACTTAAAAAAATATAAAAATAATAATAATATATATATATATATATATATATATATATATATATATATATATATATATATATATATAAGTAGATGCTCTGTTCTTTCTTTTAATATATAGTATGTCCATATATTCATATAAAAAATATTCTGGGGGCATGGAAGTAATGTGAAAATGTAAAAAAATGCTGGCGCTGACAACTTTTTTTGAAGACACTGGCGGGGAAAGAGTTAATGGGTTTATCCTACATGTAGCCATTTATGCAGTGACACGTCACGGTTCACTGGTACGCTATTGATGCTGTTTAAGAAATGTGTTTATTCGTTTATTCTGTTCTGTAATATAGTTATATTCCATAACTGACAGCCTTAGACTAGAAAGAAATTAGCCCTAGGAAATTGGGAAAGACCTCCTAAAGACCTCAGACCATCTTTCTATTTACATCTTTCTTGTCTTCAATGAAAGCAGCACATTTATTTTGACAGTCTTTCAGGGGGTCAAAAACTCTGTCATGACCTCAGTAATCACTGGGAACATTTGCATATTCGTGAAGTGTTTTGCATTCGATTAGTATAATTATACATGAGCAGAGCACTTCAGTGACACGGGCACCATCTCCACCGCACCAGACCTCAAATCAATAGTCTTTAAAGCACAGAACAATATATTTTTTGTAAAATGATCCAGTAGCATAACTCAAATCTCCGTGTACAATGAGAAGGCCCCGCCCACAACTGGTGATGTCATATAGTATTAAATTATATCCAAAATAAAAGTTTGTGTTTACATAATATATGTGTGTGTATCGTGTATAATTTTTTAAAATATATAAATACACACACATGCATGTATATATTTGAGAAATATTTGGATTTATATACTGCATATATTTTTATATGATTTATATTATATATAAATATATAACTATTTTATATATAAATAACACATTTTTCTTAAATATATGCATGCATGTGTGTGTATTTATATATACAAAATAATTATACACAATACACACACATATATTATGTAAACACAAACTTTTATTTTGGATTCGATTAATCGCGATTAATTGTTTACAGCCTTAAAATGATATATTATATTGTTGTCTTTTTCTGTTCTGAAATGCATATTGTCCATCTTTCTATACATCTCTCACCAGCAAGTCTACATCTGGTTTTTAGGGCTGAAAACTTGTATGCGTTTTGGACGTTCATTTACGCAATTACAGCATTTTGCGGGCCTGAAAACGCAAACTTTTAAAACGTTTCAAAGTGCAAGTTTTTGAAAACGATACTGTTATCATCTCTGTAAACTACACAAACATGATTTTTCAGAAAACGGTGACGTCATGGGCAAGTGAATCACGTGGTCAGTCTATAGGCGTGTGACATCGCCATCTACTGGCCTGACAGCAGAATACAGCGTTTTTAGTCGTATAATGCCCTCATGTTTTGCCATGTTGCGTGTTGCGTGTTGTGTGTTGTGTGTTGTGTGTTGTGTGTTGTTTTGGCCAAGCCTGTAGTCAGTTCAAGTTATTGTCTGCTGTTTATTTGTATACGTTTTGCTCATTAAACTGGGTTCATTAAACTCGCCTCCCAGTGGATTATCGTTACAGATACAAACTTATTTGCTTTAGTAATTGCCATGAGTGCATGAACTATAGTATTTTTTCTTTCTTTTAGAAGCTTGCTAGCAAATATGCATCCTATTTCTGCTGGCGGTGTTTTGTAATAACGGTTTATTTTGCGAGAGACTTCATACACTCCATAAAGAATCAGCGACAGTTCGTAATAAGCAACAAGGCCAGAAAATGCTTTCATAAAAAAAAAAAAAACACAGGTGAATAACATACTGTTGTTGTTGTTCCTCCACAAGGACGCTAGTCATTAAGTAAACAGGTTTAATGAGCTGGAAATATAGCGCTCAAGTCAACAGATGTAGGTGAGCGATGCACTGAAGCTGCGCTGGAGGTATTCACTATAGACTGGAAAAGAGGTTCATGATTTAATATGCATGCTACATTTTTTAAGACTATGGAGTGCAGTGTAATCACACGCATCTGGTAATTCTGAAACTCCCAAGTGCCGTAAACATGTTGCATGGTAAATGGCCAATTGAATTCAATAAAAAAGAGCATAATGAAAACCTGAGCCAACCTTATGTGTCTCCTTTGTCTTTCCGTTGAAATACATGCACTTTGTTCCAGGGGTTGATTTTTAACATATCGAACCTTTCTTTCTTTCTTTCTTTCTTTCTTTCTTTCTTTCTTTCTTTCTTTCTTTCTTTCTTTCTTTCTTTCTTTCTTTCTTTCTTTCTTTCTTTCTTTCTTTCAATACAAAGGCCACATTAAAACTGATTTGGAAAAATATTTTTTAGTCATTTATTTGTTCTTAATTTATATGCAACTGTTTCAGTCTCAGTGAAGTGCGTCACATGACCAAAACAAACAAAAAGCAGGGGCACTATCACTCTCTTTTACCAATTAGCATTTTTTTAAATGAAAATTTGAAATTTAAAATGTGAAAATATGATTTCATTGTTTTTATTTAAATGCAAGATCTCCCGCCCTCCACCACCAAACTAATGATGGGAAGTTCAGATCATTTTACTGACTCTCTTGTTCGATCTCAGTCATCAAAATTAACGAATCGTTTTTTGAGTCATAAATCGTTCATATAAGGAGCCTTAAATGTTATACTTTTAACAGGCAAATTCCCCGAACACATCAAGCTACGCAATCTTTATCATATTCTGAATTAAGAAATCATTATAATGCAGTCAAAAATAATTTACTGGGAACATAAATAGTTACTTTACCTTCTGAGTCTTTTGTTCATTTATCAGTGTGACAGACGCAATGAACGAATCGTTCATGAACGACTCATCACTACACCAAACTAGTCAAGGACAAACTTCACCCCACAGTGGATTCTAAAGAGTTCACCGGTCCTGTCAATCTGATTGCACTACACATACACAATGCTGAAACAAATAGGGCCTACTAACCCCTAAACCCTGATAACCTTAACCTTAGTATAGCATTAACACATCCTGATAGATGTAACACATTATCACATATTACGAATACATAAAATGCTAGCTATAAAATTAGAATTCGCAAGACAAATAAGTAATTTATACTAATAATGTTTAAAATATTAATCTTTATGAAACAAGTTGCGACAGTCTTTTCTTCCTGTGACATATATCCACGGAACAGGACTTCTAAAAGAAGACATAATGTTGGGCGGCACTGATTTTGTCCACTGGGAATTGATTAGATGGTTGTGGTTTGCTGTCACGAATTCCCTGTGTCTGGGTGCATTGGCTTTTATTTTGATATTCTTTTGTCTTACTTCGGCGGTGCTTAGTTCCAGTGTGTTTAGTTCCTGTTTCCTTGGTTGCCATAGTTGTTCATTGTTCCATTGGTTAATTGATTAGAGTCTCACCGGCTACTCATTGCCACTGCGAACCGGACGTGCTTCGGCTGTGCGTATTGCAACATCAACTCGGAAATAAAGTTCGATTCAGTTCGATTAGTAAATTGGCTCGACCGGTTACTTCCTGAGAGCCGGCTCAAAAGAACGATTTGTTGAAGAATCGGAACATACTACAAGCCAGCAGTTGTAACACTGTGATCTCATGTGATTGACATGTGCCGCCATCATGCTGGTGAGAAGAGATGATGCTGGGGAAGTTATTTTGATTATGAGGGCACGTGAATTGTCATTTATAATTAATACTGCAATTTGTCAATTTAGATTTCATGGTGATTTTCATTTGAGATTTGGAAATGAATGAATGATCATTTTCACTTTTATCTGAACTCTATTGCAGTTATTATGCGTAGATACGTACATATATTAAAGCCTTCGAAATGTCAGCGCAGGCCTTGCTGTTCGCTGCTGTCTGCCTGTGATACTTCCACCCCCACGCCAACGTCTGCCTTATTTCAAAACACCTTAAGTAACATCTTACAGAGCTATGAGTCAATGTCTGGAATATGGCTGAGTGCAAGTGTGCATTTGTTGCTTTAGACAAGCACACAGAAGCATTCCCTCCACCAGAAGACTGCAGGAAGATCATAGCCATGCAAATGGATGGAGTACAACTATTGATTCAGCCCTCTTGTGTTAGCGCGCGTGCAGGCTTGTACGTTTTGCAGAATGCCTGGCGGGAAACAGAGGCAGACGCAACAATATTGCAAAGGTCAATCAGACTATAGCTTTCCGACACCAGAGAATCCCAGAATCATAGGAGAAACTACAACAAAATTCTTCCCCCATTGTTTGTTTCCAAAGACATGCTTTATGAACATGGACAGAATCGGACTCTGCAATTGCCTGTACTGTATATAGAACCGCCAACCCTTCTTTTCTGTCATGCATCATCACATTCCAAGGCTACATGTTTATTCGAATACAGAATTGAGTTATACTGGCAACTTGCACTGGTATTGATTCCTCCGCCAAAAACAATACACAGCTGCCAGAGAGTTATGCAAATGCACAGAGCTAGCGAAATGCCCTTGCAGCATTTTCGCTCAATGCCTCTTGGCTGAGATGTGCCATTTTTACAAAAGGGGATGTTTATTGACAGCCGCTAGTAGTGGGAAGCTAACACCTGGTGGTGGGCTGATGAAGCATATATTGAGATGGAAGGCTCTTCAATGCGTTACACCTTGAAAGGACTCGCAGTGAGACCACTTCCTCACAGATAGGTCGTCGACATGTGCCAGCGTTATTTTGACAAGGAGTGCATTTAAAAAGTGCATTTGCTATCACAACATGTGCGCTGTTGCCTGCAGCGGGGTTTGCCTTTTACGTTGGGAGTGTAAGTGAGAACGGATGAATAAAGACTTCGGGTCAATGACATATAATAGTGTACACTATAATGAAAAAGATCTAGTTTAAAATGCATGTGCCAATTTTA
Organism: Phoxinus phoxinus; assembly: GCF_949152265.1. Classification (NCBI taxonomy): domain Eukaryota; kingdom Metazoa; phylum Chordata; class Actinopteri; order Cypriniformes; family Leuciscidae; genus Phoxinus; species Phoxinus phoxinus. Next base: position 31,639,398 of record NC_136888.1, read on the forward strand.
TTATTATTTTTATTATTATTTTAAACAAATGTACTCTGTATTCATAGTGATTATTGTTTTATATATTTTCATGAAAAGTATCAGATTAATTTTACGGTGTAACCACACATTGAATACATATCTAATATATATATTTCAAGTTAAAAGATAAAGGTAAAAAAAACAACAACAAGATAATAAATATTATATTTTTCAAAGTTAAAAAGGTATATCATAAATTATTCTTCATATATATCAATATCATGCTTTGGGATAAAATATGTTCATGACATATTTGGCCAAAGTATGTTTTTTAATATTTTTTTTCATGCTTGCTATCTAACCATGGTTGCATGGACGCCACCCGAGCTCTGGGTTGACAATTGCATGCTTTTATTTTTTTATTTAAAACATTTAATTCTGTTTCTTTAGTATACTAATTTAAATTAAAATAACATCAGCACATATGTTGTTTGTTTATCAGGGTTGTTTTTCTTTAAATGTTATTTTACTACTGCCAATGATAATGTAACAAACATTATCATTAGTAACTAACATCTCTCATATAGACACACAAAGCTATTTTCATTTCAAATTTTCTCAGGAATGCTTTTAAGCAACTTGTTGTGGCATTAATTTGTCCTGTCATTTTAGCTCAAATATACCCGTGGGTGCTTCAGAAAGCAGATTTTACTCACTGTGATCCAGCCAATATGAGCACAAAATCCCTGCATTAGCAATCTCATTTGATCTTGTAGTCACAAATGAGTGTTACTCTGGCTCATGCCTCCAACAGACACATGATAGCATTTGATATTGACCTCAGGGTGCAGATAGAGGACATAGCAGAATAATCTCAATCCACTACTGACTGCTTCATATTGCTGCTATAGACTGTCTGTAACTGCTGGTATAAAATCCATACATCCACATTTTTTTGTGAAATGTTACATTTGTTATTATGCTAGCATAATAATAAATGGGTTCTTCACCGCTGGCAAAATAGTCTTTCAATAAAACTAGGCTGCACTGTAGAAAGGTGAAATTAATTGAAATCTGTGCTATCTGAATAGAGAAACAGAGAAAAACGGATGTTGTCTTGCCTTTTTCCAAATAGGAAGGAAAACTTAAACACACATAATGCACTAGGCATGTTGCCGTCCAAGGCCACGCAAATCGAACTTTGTCTCAAAATTGCAAGAAATATAGTTATAAACTTGCAATAAAGTAAATATTCGAGTTATAAAAAGGGGATCTGCAGAATCGTCAAATTAACCATCACTATTACTATTGCTCTCCCTTAAAGTCCCCATTTAATCAATAATTGTATCCCTTAAAACTAATTTTTGATCACAAAAATGACATTTAAACGTTTTTTCCTTAAAAAAAAAAATCTTCATGCCTTAAAATAGCTTGAATGTAACTACAACCTTGCCTCGTTTAGTAAACGGTTCTATGAATATGCAAATTAGCCCCGCCTCCACTCACTCACAGCAGCTCAGAGATCCACTCGTTGACTATCATACGTTGACCTGATTGGTTACAAGGTAGTTTATGACGTCAGAAACACCAGCGATTTCATACCGTGTTTTTTAGACTGTCTTTGGTTCACTGCAGTTTTAAAGAGAAAATACTCAGCAATGGTGTTGACTTATGAATTTGCACATGGTTAAAGCACCACATAGACACATAAACAACATTAAAAGCTTGATTTCCAACACAGGGGTGCTTTAAGATTAAAGATTTGAACAACCCTTACGTGAAGTATTAAACTTCAGTGTGTTTGTGCTACGGTTGACTCATACCTCAAAGCGCGGAGCTTGTTGAGAAGAGATATGCCTCTGCTTTTCTAAGCGATCAGACTTATGCAAGGTGGATGATAAAAAGGTGCAAAAAAATCTCATAGACTGACACTGAAGAAGAACATTTCTCTTATCTAGGGATCAGAATATCATCTAGACTTGGGTCATAGCAACCACTCAGAACAGCCTAGCAACTTCCTAAAAAACAATCATTAAACCCTGACTGTGAGGTTTGTACTGAGAAGCGCTCGTCCTATATTGTTCTGAAAAGGTAAAAGCTAGTTTACATATAATATGGATAAGAGCATTTGTGCGAATTTAAGTTTCCTTGGAAAATAACAGACACAACCGAGGGAAAGGTGCCTTGAATCAGAGGTTTCCCAGACATTTGAGCTGGAATAGACAGACACAATCCTGCTGGCATTTTTATGAGCTATGACCTTTGAAGAGAGCGCCTGTCCTATTAAAGCATTTTGGAGCTCAGAGCAGGGCCCCTCAGAGTCGCCGGAAGAGACAGACGCTCACAGATATAAATGATTCAACCAAAGATCTGTTTAATCAAGTCAAATTACTCTTAAAAAGAGTGCTTAGTATGGAACTAATTCACTTCAAAAGACTAAACTTAATTGGGAATTGTTTTCAGAGTCTTTGAATGTTTATAGTTTAGATATGAACACTGATGTCTATAGTAGCTATCATAAAAAAAGACTAAATCACCTTTTGAAAGTTGCTTGATGCTGATTGTATCTATTACAGCGTTACACCAGTAGGTGGCGACAAGTGACTGTTAAAAATTTATTTGTCATTGAATCATTCATTAATCAAAGAGATTCGTTAAAAAAAAAAAAACAATATATGAAAATACAATGAATGAACAATGAATAATTTATTCAAACTGATTTTGTTTTTTAAATTGATTAAATATTTATTTTTGAATGGACTGCAGCCAATAGCATTTTGTCAGAACCTCTTGTAAAATTACATGTTATTTCGTTCAGTTGTCTACTCAGAATCGTGGGAGAATCATGAACTTTGCAAAAAAAAAAAACGTATTCTCAATTTATCCAGAATTGTACAGCTCTACTCTATATAATTTCAAAATGAAATTCATTGCTAAAGTGTATTGCCGAATCTGGACAACCTTCACGTAAATTGATCAAGTGGCTTAGGAAAAGTCATATGGACCGCTTTTATGGTGCTTTCTTGAACATTATAGTCTGTGGTCACTATATGCTTTTATTGTATGGAAAAGAGGAGAGCATACAAGCACATGGGTTTGAAATGACACGGATGCCATAATCCTTTGATCCACGATTTTGTGACTCTCAAATCGGTCCAGGTGCTTCAACACCTGATTTAAAATAATGTGTTTGCTCACTAAAAGAGCAACCCGAGAACATCTATCTTTAATGCTGGACAGTTGCACAGGCGTACCCATGTGGCCCTGTGTCCACACTCTGTGGGTAAACGAAACGCATCTGGCATCCAAATGATGGGCATATCTTCACCGAGGTCATGGGGTCTCGTGGTTGACACATCACCACACCTTCCCCGTGCCTGCCTTTCAGACAGACAGAAGAGCATCCTGGGAAATTGTGTCAGCCTCCAAACAGTTGCAACTCAGCATGTGGCCTCCCGAAGGGCTGCTGATCTGATCTATTTTCTACTTTTGGCATTTACAAAGAAGTGTAAGGTATACCTACCGTGTAGTGTAGACGTTGGAAGTGGCCGACTTGATATTTGAATTCCCACCTGCAGTTCCCTTGATAACAAGACAGCACAGTCAGTCTTAAGTCTGGCAATTTATCTTCAGCCACTCCTTTGACGCACATGGGTCACTATGTGTGTACACATTTGTATTCGAGGACACTGTAAAAGAACCATGGAGTTCATTTACTAGCATTCTGTGTGTGGGTCCTATTTATATCTCTGTGCTTACATAAGATCGCATTTGTCTCCCCTTTCTTCAGGTGTATGCACAACATGACAGCACATTACCAGGAAGAAACAAGCCATGTGACAAACACGAAGAGATATGCAGCTCAACACCCCCACACACAAAACAAAACACAAAACCGAAACATCTTTATTTCACATGCGCATGCACATGCACGTTTGCGTGTGGCGCTAATGCGATACATCGGAGTGGTACGCAGCTGTCCTTTGGCAAAGCAGTAAATTGACGCTAATGCAATTAGCCTTCACCATAGTCTCTGTGATCTGGAAATGGCAGTGGATGAAAAGAGAAAACACATCTGTGCTTCTAATTAGGCAGAAAGCGTATACTGGAAATAGGTTTGGAACGGTGTTAAAACACCTCATATTTCACTGGTCGTCCATCGATTTTGTAGCCCAATGAATATTCCAATGAGATTCTGGATATATTGCCCAAGAGGGCGCTGGCGGCGACTGCTAATCACTGGCAATACCATATTGTCAGGCGAATGTGTCACCATTATGTGACGTGATTGGTCAGAATGCCAACACCCCTGGCACTGGAAACCGAGAGGTCTCGTATATCTCATCAATTATAGCCCTAAAAAAGAAAGAAAAAAGAAAAAAACTGAATTAACAGCTTGTTCTTACTAAGGAAAATAGTATAGTTTTTATGATTGTCACTTTATATAAATGCATTACAGCATTACCACTGGGTGTTTTATGGGTTTGCTGTCAATATGATTGCGAGCTCTTCTCCAGATGGGAAATATCATTTGACAGTGTCATAAAAAAAGTAGTGATTACATCCTTGTTTGACTACTGATTTATGAAGCCGTCCTAATACACACACTACCTATATCCCTAAACAAATTCGCCAAGCCCACAGGCTGAAAATCAAGTTACTTAAAAACAAATTTACAGACATATGATTTTATTTCAAGAGTGCAGCGTGTGACACTTAAATGTTCTTTCTCAGACAATTGCTGTTAATCCTGGGAATCAGTCCCACTTTTCCTCCCTCTAGCGACGCCCCTGAGCGTCAATATGACTATTGCTCATACTTGGCATGTACCTGTAGTATTAGTGAGCTGAACACACTCCTAAACATTACTTTAGCCTCATTCTGTACTGTTTATGCTATGGGCAGAAAGAGAGGCTTGGGGCCGGATTTAATAACAGCTGGCGCCAGCGCAAACCCTCTTTTGCTGTTAAAAAACTACGGTCAGGATTTACTAAAGACACGCAGTGAAAAATTAGCGCTGAAAAGGCATGGACAAAAAAGGGTCATTTTTGCGGCTGACCTTCTAACATATGAATTTGTAGGAATTTCCCTTTCAGACGCAACATTTATGGGAGGAGAGTATGTACATGAATCACGCAAGGTGATATACAATGGTTTGCACTCATCTATTTACTGTTATTTGCGCCATTATTTACTGCCCAAAAACAGCAGGTCTTAAACGTTAATTTGTGGTGCTCTAGGTAGATAGTGTTGGTCATTATGGAAATTATCCGTCTGTGTTCTTTAATTTCCACGTCGTCAGTAGATCTCCTGCACAACTTTCCACTCCCATTGCCATTTTCATGGGATTGTGCAATCATGATAATTTGCCCTGTTTAGTAAATCTGTCCCTTCGTGCGAAGTGTTGTGCTGTTAGTTTTCAAAGCAATTCCTCATTGAATCTAGGCCTACATACCAGAATGTGCACATTTCAGGTAAATATGCAGGGTCACACAATGCGTTTCGTCAAGTACGGACACTTTAATGTCTCAAGTGTGGATCTTTATAAATCTGAATTTTATTATAAACCCCTTTTCCTCTTTGTTATATAAAGCTAATGTTGAAACGGCTGTGGAAATATTTGACAATGCCGTCGTCGATTTTTGCTGCTTTTCACATGCTTTTTGTTTTAGTCTTAATTTATACCTTAGACTATCATGCATCCCAGATAAGCTGTAATTTTATGTAATGATGCATTATCAAATTGTAATTTCCACCTCTGTCATTCATGCAAGAGAATGTCATTGAAGATAGTACAGCATTTGAAATGCTGTGGAAATGTCACAGTGGTGGAAATATTTTCACGAGTCTGCTGTTAAAGCCAATTCACACTGTGCCGACAAATGCTGACCAGCATCAATCACCAGACATTCCACGACCAGACAACTGAACGTGTCAATCTGCATAAACAAGCGCAGGTCAATATACGCCGACAGGGGTAACACACTGATCTGACAAAACCCAACAAAGTGTCTGTTGCCATTGTTTGCCGTCTGTCGGTGCAGTGTGAATTGGCCTTTAATAGACAAATTAAGGATGTGGGCCGGATAGAACATCAGTAAAAAACAGCTCCAAACACTATGGCAACATCACGCCAACCACCCACAACACATTTACATCGACAAGCCCTCCTCAACATTTTATTCAGAAAATTAAAAACAAAAAGTTACATAACACATATCCTCAAACTGCAAGAAGTGTTGGAAGGACTCCCACCCTCCCCCCTTTTTTATCCTTGGAATGGCCTTGTGCGTGCCTTGAGAGTTTGTGAAAGACAAACGCAGAGCCTCAGAAGAGAAAGATCAATACCAAGTTCGACCACTGTCCACTGCATACACACAATAAAGCCTCATTACTGCCTTCACAGATAAAGAAATGAATCAAACACACCCCGGTGTGAATAATTCATGAGAAGCAGTGGGAGAAAAATAAAACTCTGTGCTGACATGGATTGAGCTTAAGCCTTTTATATTTAGAAGTCATTCAAACGACTGCCATATTTTCAAGCCGTCCTGACTCTGAGATAGTGTTAATTACGCTCTCATAGAGGTCCAGTTCTTATCAGCGTTACCCATGATGCCGGATCACAGCTGCATCAAGAAGTATCAAAAACACTGGCCCAATGCTTTAGAGAAAAATGAGGAAGAGATAGGGACAAAAAGAAAGAAAAAGAGCTGTTTTGCAATACAACCAGGTGAAATTAGCATTCCCATTCATCTCAATGGCAATTGCTCGGCTTGCACCGGACTGCCTAAACTATGTGTTTTGAGATATGCTGTCTTGGCACATGGTGCCTAGTCAATAGGGCAATGCATTAGCTTTCACATTCCCTAGACCTTCACTATCTTTACTATGCCCTAAAATATTATTCTGTCACCATACACTACCGGCCAAAAAGATTGTAATGTTTTTAAAAGAAGTCTCTGAGGCTCACCAATATGGAGCCCTGCACATGACATGTGGGGGGAAAAAAAGGTAGGCTATATCATGGCCACGAATTAACAATTAATTCCCATGACTTACTAATACATCAGCACATATGAATTTGTTCCCTTGTTTTAAGTAAATCATGCGCACGTTATAATAATTTGTTTCCTTGTTTTGCTAAATCAAGGGAACAAATTATTATATTGTGTGGTGTGTGTGCATGATTTAGTAAAATAGCGAGCGAGTTATTATATCGTGTGCACAATTGATTATAAAAATTATAGAATGAAATGTTAATTCGGGGTCACTATATATATATATATATATGTGTGTGTGTGTGTGTATATTTGTCCATTTGACTATCCGGTCACCCTTGGCGATGCACTGCTCTAGTCACATGACAAATGAGGTTAATGCATCACAGTAGATAATGTTAATGTCATATTTGTCTTTTACTATTGATTGTCAACGTCTTTTATCTGTCTGCTCCTTTTATCAAGCTGAGCTGTCAACTTTTAATTAGTATAGCCAAAGACATACATAATTAATTGCACAGCAAAAATGCAAGAGAAACTAGATCTCTGTTACAACAGTAAAAATTTGAAGCAATTAAACTCTACAGGGCTTTTAACAATCAGGAATGCCTATTTCTGCTACACCCATTATTAACAGGTGAATAACAGCAAGCATACAAACAAACAATTTCAGTAAAATTGGAGTGAATTCCAATGAGCTGTTGTCTTTCATCCAACCTTTAATCAGTGATCCAAAATGATTTTATGTCTGAAAGTTCTAAACAATTGTCTGTGCATCAAAAAGTGCTCCACATGCAATTATGTGAAGTGTTTATAGAACAGAACTTAAATGGATCCTTGTCTTCACTTGATAAGAGTAATGATACTGATTGTCTTGGATGTATTATTTCTTCTACTCCGCAAGTATCTTCATAGGTGTATATAATTAGGTTTAAGCAAAGTTGCAACAGAACGGGTCACTTTTATTTGATTACAAATGGAAAAATTTATGTGTTCTAGGCTATGCATGCGATTTGAACCCTGGACAGTGTTGAAGACCTACTGTATACAGTAAGAAATACATGTACAATATAATATAAATATAAAAAGAAAATAAACATAGGATCAATGGAAAAACATGCCTTTAGCTACATTTTTGAACAACCTTAAAAACCTGCACATACATCTTACCGCAGTTTCCAGCTCAAATGACACTAGTGGCAGTAAAACACAACGTTTATTCCTTTTTTAAAACAATTATGATTACAGGAGATTATCGATTAATGAAGACTTATTTTTGCAAGGTCCAGGGAAATTGAAATTGCTTTTTTTTAAACATAGTAAACTTGCACATAGGCATCTCCACCTCTTGATATAAATAAATGCTGTGATGTTATTTCCATCAAGAGGTGCATCAACTTTTGGTCAAGATCTTGTATTGACAATTTAAAGTCTATAAAGTCTCCTCCAGCACATCCCAAAGACTTTCAATGAATTTAAGGTCTGGACTCAGAGCAGTCAATTCATGTGTGAAAATGATTCTTCATGCTCCTCACAACCATTCTTTCACAATCTGAGCCTGATGAATCTTGACATTGTCATCCTGGAATATGGCCATTATGTGTTTTCCTACATGGCTGTTTAAGAAATGAAAAGCTACACACTCCATCAATTAGGGTAAGAAGAGCTGTCGCCAAACATATATCATGCTAGAAACATAATAATCACTGCAATAATGATCCAGTCACAGACTCGTTTGAAAGCATTTGCCTATTTAAATCCAAACAGCGACTTTTTATTTTATTTTTATTTTGGTGGGAAGTGTATTTTCTCAAGTCACTGATCTAAAGAGAGAATGCTGTGAATGTTGATTCAAAAATAGTTTGATCCAATATCTCTAAATGAAGCTCTTGTGTCTAAACTGAAGTAAATACCTGCAGCTAAGTACCAACATCTAGTAAAAAGAAGAGTGGAATCTGCTGTAATAGGACGGGACCCATGTGAATGTGGTATTATACATAGCAATAACCAGTTTTCTTTCTCAGTTGCCCTTATGTCCTCTCAGTCTCATTTGATACCATTTTACAGAGATTAAGATTGAAAATACTTTTGGTTTCTTAGGC